>NC_041821.1:10129506-10429506 GCF_900964775.1 Scleropages formosus | reverse complement strand
ACAAACGGCTTCAGGCAGGCAATGCAATGGGGGAGCTGAGGTCAATGCCTCATGGTTCCGTGGGTGCAATGAGGTGCGACATGGAAGTGAAAACTACACTCGGAACTACACTGCGCACATTATGGGACGACTCCTTGTCTGACCACATCACATTTTTTCGATTAGATACCCACGAAAAACAAGAGACAATAAGCAGCACTGTCATCTCAGTGTCACAGTACACTCAAAGTTCAAATGTGAAGCCTGCGGTAGGGGTGGCACCCCGTTGCTGGACTGTTCCTGGTCAACACAAATGACTCGGACATTTGAGGATAATTTTGAGGCCTTTTTTTACCTTTATTTGTGGACACACTGATGTACTCAACATCTGCCCGCCTCTGTGAACGGCACAGGTATTGCACTGAGCTCACATTCAGCCTGCGGCCGTCAGCCAACCATCCTCCAAAGCCGAGTGGGACATTCAGAGGAGCAACGTTAACACGTCCAGTGAAAAAATATCCATCCCAATTCACGATTTCAAGGCTGCAAAAATTTTTAAAAATGTATAAAACGATTTTGTTGAGATGACGACACGAAAAAGGGTTGTGTTACTTGAGCCAACTTCCTGTGATACTTAAGTTCATAAGAATAATTCGGGACATGGACCCAGAAAATAAAACAAAGATCACCTCGTTGAAAAGGACACATATGGAAGTAAACAGTTTTGGAACAACCAATAAACATAACACAACATAACCCATTCAAACCAAACCATCCCTGGAACACCACATTTGTGTCTTTTACAATCTCGACACGGTTATTTTTTTTTTTTCCATGAGACAAGTCCAGGTTATTATCTAACACCATAATAATTAAATTATTAGAAAACAAAACGGTGCCCCTTTGGCATGATATACTGCACAAAACATACCCTAGCCTTCAAGGTACACTGGCTCCTCCCTCATCTAATGAAGACGTTATGGAACAGAGCTCTGTTCATAACTCCATTAGTTTGTATATTCAACACTACATTTACCACCAAATCACAATCAATAAAAGTTTAACAATAATCCCATATATTTATGAGTTAGCTTCGTAAAAGTCTCTCATATTGCTATAATAAATACTTTGTAATACTATTTTCCTTAATATTGTCATCAGCTTTGAGCTATATTAAAAACAAATTTAAAATAACTGCTAGGAAAAAAAATGTTTACTGTACAAACTCTTGTTTAATGCCAATACGTAACCAATTCAGATGCAATATTCGTCATCGTGTTACTGATCACCAATACACAATAATACCAGACAGGAGCTGTAAACACTGTGAAAACATGTGGAATGAATTCGGTCCCACACTTATATTGCGTTTGGGTGCATTTTACTGACACCGATTGGTTCAAAGTGTCAATACAGGGCGCTTTAGTGCCGCAGAATAACAGCAACTTCAGAAAAGAAGAGCAGTGAAGAAAAGGCAATTAAAAACGGATAAACCGAGAAACGTATCTGGAAATTCGGAACTCGCCAATCTGCAATACGAGGAGCCAGTGTACTCAGAAACAAGTTCTACAGGGAATCCGGGGAGAGGGAAGCTGAGCGTTACAAATCACGTCGTGTCCTAACGTGCGGTACAGTCTGTAACGCGGTACCCTTCTGTGTGCGGTTTACACTGTGCAACACCGGGGAGGAAAGGGGAACGACGCCGCCTCGTGAGGCATGCGGTGTGTGTACAGGGCTGCTTTTGACAGCGTCTGGCACAGCTGCGTGTCTTTAAAAAAAAAAAAAAAAAAAACTCTTGTATACCCTACAAAAGTATGAATATATTTATACGTATTTACACATACTGTTCAAAAGACATAGTACAGATAGGCTTCTGTTCGTACGCTTCTTGGGTGCCGGTGATCGGGGACTTTCTCATCCCTCCCTCGGTGGGGACGAAGAAGAAGAAGAAGATGATGATGACGATGTTGCGTGCGACAAGACCCTAGAGGGAGAGTTCAAAACAGGACATAAATCATCCTGCACCAGACAGTCGACAGAACAAGCTATAAATGGAATAAATGTATTTATGGCTCCTGTGCATGTAAAGCCATTATTAGAACACTGACCATGACTTCTAGGTTTAACCCTTTCTCCGCCAAGGTGATCCATATTTGCCGAGGGATCACAGTGCTGCACGCGCACCACGTCACGCAGTCCGAAATGGACGAACAAGCCACACCATGTGATCCAGAGTCTCCGCAGCACTGCGGTGGATTCGGGGTGTGAAACCTTACCTGTGCGGGCGTGGAAGGGGGTGTGGCCAAAGTCTCAGGTGAACAAGCTGGAAGAAAGGGAGAGTAAACAAGGAAACCTGAGAAGCCTGTTTTACCCACATGCGAAGGCACCTCCAGGACAAACAACCTCTTTGCTGCCATCAGACATGAAGGATCCGTTCCAGCTCCAAACACGGCATCGTGATACCGTGGAGCTTCTCTTGAGGCTCCGTGAAATATTCCCTCTCGTACTTGTCTCCCCCTCAGTGCTGTAGCACCCATCTGTCCAGGATGAGGAAGGGTGGACAAGGCGCACGGTCTCGGACCCTGCTGTGGACTGCTCAGTAAACATCCTGCCCACTAGATGGCAGGGTCCACTGTGTTATTTTATTAAACAAAGATTTATTTTGACTTTCCAAATGCTAGCATGTGATTGCAGCGCTTGAGGAGGCGGAGAAAATCAACAAAGTTCGGTCAGTCAGAGGTCCTGCGTGTCAAGAAATTAAAGCGACGCTTTAGAACCACCGAGACCGCAGGCCGGTACACAGCGTTCTCACCAGCTCTCCCTCACGGCTTCGATGTCGCTTACGAGGTTCTGCGCCAAGCATATCCCGAAAATCTGGAAAGACAAATACACAGGACGAATCAAGCAAAGTGCACCTTGTCCTCTTCTCCCCACACACACACACACACACACACACACACACACACACACACACACAGAGAACAGCACAAGCAACACCCTTTTCCGTGAAGTTCAAAAGAAAAATCTATTTTAAAATTGCATGATTTTGATTTGTGTGTGTGTGTGTGTGTGCGTGCGCGTGTGCCTACTGGCGATGCTCACTGAAGGGAATACAAGTTGGCCCGGTGTCACTATAAATAATAAAAAAGCTCACTAGTCACAGAGGTGTGTGCCTCCAAAGGGTTCATCTGAGATCCTCTGAGCAACTTCTGCTCACGCACTCCCTTCCACCCTCCGCTCCTTCGCCCCCTCTGCACTTTCTCCAGATTCCAAAACTCCCCCACAAGCAGGCCGGGCCGCCGAACAGCTCTCTCTGTTCCATCCAAAACTCGGTCATCTGGAAGTGAAATGTGTTGAGCTCTGCTAGAAAACAGATGTTACGTGTCCGGCCTGTATTTTGCAAAAGAATTGTGGGCGCGGGGTTTTACTGGCCTTTCAGCCGAAATATAAATTACCGCTGATCAGGCTCACAGAAGCTTTGCGTGTAAATCACACGATGCCCCGAAGGAGGCCCTTCGGCACATAAAAGCATGCTTAACCATACTCTGTCTGTCCGTGTCCTTCTTGTAATAAATATACTGTAAATACATAAATGTATCAAATAAATATAACGTATCAATACACTGGTTGTGAGGGGGTGGGGTGGCGCAGCGGCTTCGGCCTGTGCCTGATCTCCGGTGGGTCTGGGGGTCGAGTCCCGCTTGGGGCGCCCTGCGACAGACCGGCGTCTCGTCCTGGGTGTGTCCCCTCCCCCTCCAGCCTTACGCCCTGTGTTGCCGGGTTAGGCTCCGGCTCGCCGTGACCCTGCTTGGGACAAGTGGCTTCAGTCTGTGTGTGTGTGTGTGTGTGTGTGTGTGTGTATGTGTGTGTGAAGCCGGTGAAGTTCCGCCCTGCTCCTCCTTTACAGCATCCGTAGGCCTGGCCGCTGAAGGACCTCCCCCCGAAGGCCTCCGCTGTGTCCAAGCTTTCGGCACGGAACACGCCAGCACCACGCCTCCCCGTGTCCCCGGACCGCCCGACCATCCAGCCCACCTGCAGCAGAGCGATGCCGATGAAGATCCCAGCCACCACGGTCAAGTTGTCCTGAAGCCACTTCTCAAACTGGGGCACGCAGCCCTTCACGTAGATGAACGTGTTCTGCTCCGAGTCCTGCGCAAAAACGGCACTCTCGTATCAGCGGACACCGTCTAAAGCTATAAGATGCCTAGGAGATCATCTCCCTCATCGCCCGGTACCCGGAGCCTCGCTCACTCAGGCTCCGCATCTCATCTAATATTAGGCAGCAAGCTGAAGAGAACCATCCCAGGAGCGAAGGGCTGAGCGCTGGGTGGGACAGTTTGCAGCAATGAACACCTCATCCGTCCACGTAAGGGACCCGCGGTTACAGGCACCGTTTACCGTGTCCCCACACTTGTTCCTCCGAAGCAACCAGCATTTCTGAAAGTTTCATTGTAGCACCAGGAAAATTCAGAGCAGGCTCTTAGGTGTTTCCAGGGGACGTATGCATCCCGCCAACCCCTACGCTGCCATTGGGTTAGTTTTCAAACACCGCTGCATATTACAAATGAGTTGCAGAGGAAGAGAAGGTCGAGCGCGACTGTATCTCCGCTGTCCATCGTAGCCCAACTGGAGCACGGTGAAAAGCAGCGGAGAGATGCCACTCACCGCTTTGCCTCGAATATCGTAGCCACACTGGGTGTTGATGACGTCCTCCTAGGAGCACAAGACAACTTCCGATCAGCGTGTGTAACTCAGTTCAGCCCTGGATTGGCTCACATGCTCGCAGCTTATTCTGTGCAGGAAGCCGCAGCGAAATGTGGTTATTTACACCTTATAAAATACAGATGGAGTTTATCATCTACAAGTACCACATGTGTACTTCAGATTGGAAAACATTTAATAATAGCTCATGTCTTCATAGACGCCTAAATAAAGGCCATCTGTATGCGCTGCTTGAAAAAGTATACCCTTGTACTAATTCTGGGACGTATTATATGTTTGGGAAATTTTGTAAAAATGTGAAACATTTTATCATTTTACGTTTCAAAACACATTTGCCAGTTTCTGTCCTTTCCCGTTTCCTCGGGAATCTGGCGCAGTCTAAACACGAGATAAGAGATTTCCAGGCGATCGGCGTTTCGGAGTTATCGTGCCGGCTCAGGAAAAAACAAATTTGCGGTCTCCGCCAACCTTTAGATTAACAAACTGCTTTAAAAAAAAAACAAAAAAAAACAAAGAGGCTTCTGACATTTTTGCCCCCGACTGTGTGTACCAAACACCGCGCACGTGAGGGGCTCTCAGGCAGGCAAAACTCTTCTCGAGCTTCAGCTTTTCGATAATGTGTCATTTTTGAAGGTTAATTTCATCGTTTCCATTCCGACGTTAACGGGGGCAAGCGCACGCCGGCAGGCTGACGGGGGTGTGCCGGGGAGTGTGGGCTCATACCGCGGGATCCTTGGTGCAGCAGGAGAAAGGCACCCCGCACTTCTCCCGGCTCGGGTTCGAGTCGGTGCAGTTGAAGTAGATATTAAGATTCCAGTCGTCGGCCCCGAAGGCCCCGCAGCACTCCCACTGGGACACGAGAGAGAGGGGTCACCCCAGCGCACAGCTACTGCTCCCCAGACACCCCAGAAGCGACCTAAAGAGCCGACCGAGCGCTCCCGCCGTCGTGCTGCTGCTCTGTGCGCACAACCAGGTGACTAGCAAGCAAAAACGTGAGTGTTCTGGTGGTGCAGGAAAAAAAAGCAAAAGAAAGCAGATTTAGGAATGAAAGTCAAAATAATAGTGCAGCATGAAAGCTATACTACAGCTCTGCACTGAATTCATACCATTACCATATTAGTATTTTTAACATAAATAATGTGTGCGGTTAGTGAAAAAATAACGCAGCCCTTTTATAGAGCGTACCATTCTTGTATATTAATTTTTTATATAGACTTATGGGTTATGTAATACGGTGTAAGGGGGTGTGTGACTTGCACCGAAGCTGACTTAACGACAAGGTCGTCAGAACCCTGTAGCAAGTTGAGGACCCTCTGTAACGCTCTAATATTTACGCAAATATTTTTTTCATTTATTAAGAAGGAGAAAATCTTTTATCGTGTTGTTTTGGAAGTCGCTGCCAAATATTCAGGAATTTCCCAGGAATATTCATGTTGTAAAAACGTAACAGCAGGACCGCGGGATCCTCATCCCACACCGGTAGGTCTGAGCAGTCTGAAATGGTTGCTATGGAAACGGGGCCGCGCACCACCAGGCGACGGGGAGCGCGGCAGCAGAGCGCTCACGTATTCCTGGGTGAAGTCGATAAGGTTCTGCAGGTCGATGTCGTCCCGGTACGCTCGGATGTTGTTGTTGATGAAGAAGTTGAGCTGGTCCTTGATCCAGTCCTTGAAGACGAAAGCCAGGACCCCAGCTGTCAACTCCAAGAAGAAGATGATCCCCAGGAAGACAGAGAACTGGGAGAAACACAGCAACACTCAGAGGACAGAAACCTACAGCTAAATGTCATTTAACTTACATTTGAATGTGTTCATTATCGGGGGGGGGTGCGGTGGCGCAGTGGGTTGGGCCACAGTCCTGCTCTCCGGTGGGTCTGGGGTTCGAGTCCCGCTTGGGGTGCCTTGCGACGGACTGGCGTCCCGTCCTGGGTGTGTCCCCTCCCCCTCTGGCCTTATGCCCTGTGTTACCGGGTAGGCTCTGGTTCCCCACGACCCCGTATGGGACGAGCGGTTCTGAAAATGTGTGTGTGTGTGTTTGTTCATTATTTTGGAATGAATCGATCCCCAAACCCCAACAAAAACACAATGCTCCTCCACCTCAGGCCACTTGGTGGTCCCACTGCACAAGGTCCAAAATCAAAAGAGCGCGGCTTTTGGCTTACGGCTGCAATGCAGCAGAAGAAGCTCCCTCTGGCCCTCAGAGCTGCTGAATCCCTTCCAGGATTCAAGGCTCTCAAAACCCATCTCTATTGCACCCATTACCCTCCTGATCTCCTACAATACATTGCATCACCCCATCTGTCATGACAATGTCCACCTCCTATCTGACTCTCAATTCGACAGGCACCTACTTGTGGAATGTGAACCAGCAAAAAACTGCGGCAATCAAACCACCAAACTGCGCTTCAGCAATCGAGTTTGTGCCTAAAGCTTTTTGCTGTGAAACACACTTTTATGTACCCTAAACTGTACACTTTGGAGAAAAGCATCTGCCAAATCAATAAATATATATGCAAATTAATTGGTGCCTCCTATGCATAGCAAAAAAATATGCATTTGAATATATTCCATGTAGGGGGATGCGGTGGCACAGTGGGTTGGACCACAGTCCTGCTGTCCGGTGGGTCTGGGGTTCGAGTCCCGCTTGGGGTACCTTGCAACGGACTGGCGTCCCGTCCTGGGTGTGTCCCCTTCCCCCTCAGGCCTTACGCCCTGAGTTGCCGGGTAGGCTCTGGTTCCCCGTGACCCCGTACGGGACAAGCGGTTCTGAAAATGTGTGTGTGTGTGTTTGTGTATATTCCATGTTCATTTGTCCCAATTTACTTTGTCGTTCTAAAATTCATCATCAACCAACATAAGAAATACTTAACAGAGCGGGAGCATGACGAAGGGACATTTTCTGTGAAATCCCCCCATCATTTCCCCGAAAGGGAGATTAACTGAGACTAAACTAAAGGTCGGGGTGTCCATGAAGCTGACATTTCAGTTCGCTCTGATAACACGTCTCTCTTGGCTTCATGGGTCCCGCCTGCGCTCCGCAGCCCTCCTACTAGATTTTCCAGTCCTGCCGTCAGCAAGAAATTGCAGCATTTCCTCCTAAAGTATGTTTTCAACTTTAATTGCCGCGTTGTTTCCGTTAAGAGCGTTCATTTTCAACGTTGAACTCCTCACAAGACAGAGTTCTGTAGTCCCGCACGTAAAACGTTCCACCAGCCTGCCCCTGGAGAGCTATTCCCAAAAAGAGCTGGCCCTTGCAGACAGGTTACCGTGACGACGGGATAAGTGACAGAAACTGCTGCCAGGCTGCTTGCGATGGGACAAAGCGCACAAACGACCTGGGATCGGTCTGAAGGAGGGCCCCCTCGACCCCAGGAGACAGCAGTCGGCGGGAGACTTACGAACTTGAGCAGGAAAGTGTTCTCCCGCAGCGCTCCGATGCAGCCAGCGAAGCCCAGGACGAACATCACCCCTCCGACCACCAGGAAGAGCCAGACCGGGTCGAAGCCCCCGAGGTCTGTGATGGAGGAGATGTTGGAGAGAACACCCTAACAGGGCAGAAGGAAAGAGCCACAGGGGGAGTTTGACCAGTGAACCTATGGTGCGATGTCACAGTGATGTCACCAGCAGCAGCCACGTCATAAGCATCACTTATTAAAGATTATTATTAAAGCCTTTCTTGATGCCCCAGCACACGCAGAGGTTTAGAACCCATAGGCTACAATAAATATGGCAGCAGGCCTCCTCGCAAACTACCTTCTCAACAGTAGCATCTCCTCGAAACACACAGCACAGTAAAACCCACACCCTTCTGGCCTCACCACACACACACACACACACACACACACACACACATACACACACACACACAAGGCTTGAGGCACATTCCCAAGGCAGCACAATGCAGCTGTAAATGTGTCAGGCTGACCCAGCAGCGCTGGAAGACTGGCGTTCCCACGGGAGACCCCCACATTCCTCCTCCACTCCCACACAACAAAACCATTCACCGTCTTCTTCACTACTGACGGTTGCTGGGATACAGCTACGCGACGGCCCTATCAATCAACACACACCTCGCCGACCAGAGGATCAGAGGCACGTTCGTTCCGATGTGTTATCTCTTTGTCACTCGCTGCCCTTTACGCATTCCTCAACACTGCGTTTTACGGCGTGGCATAAAAAGGTCCCTAAACCAATTTGTCAGGTTTAATAATAACGACACACATTATGCACAGTTTTAAGGCGGTCGTGATTTTGAAATAGTCTCCCTAGTTTTCAAGCCACTCGAGCACTTTTTAGCACACGGAAACTAATGGGCCGCGCGCGCTAAGGCGGGCGTTCTGTCGTTGCGTTTCCGTGGCAACCGAGGCACCGTTCCCGACATAACACTGCTGTCGAGCTTTTACGTGACCTATTAAGTTTCTTTTGACGCACCGGGAGTTATTCTGCACAAGAATACATCACGCCTGCAATGCCCGCCAGACTCGCAGCGCGTCGTACCCGCAAAGGAGACTTATTAAGAGGATCCGTAGCTCGAGCAGAACGAGGACAATGTGGGAAGAGCTCGGAGGTCCCAGTAGGCCCACAGAAGGAGTCGCAGACAGACTCGCGCTCTGAAGGCTGCATTCTGTATTCATGCGAAAGGACTGGAAAACGGTGGTGTGCTCTGCTCTTACTGCGGCTCTCCACTCTTCACGCGTTGCGTTCTGCCAGCCAACACAACTTCTAAAACAGTCTTCTCGGGAGACTTTGGGTTGGGCAACCATTACCTCATACCCAGCTGGGCCGAGCAGAGATGTGGACCAGCACAGCTTTCCTTTTATTTCTCGCAGGTCACAAGTCCCGGCAGGGCCCCCGCGACCCGTGGAGGGAGACCCCACGCAGCAGAGGTTTCGGTATCGAAACCGTGGGGAGCGCTCGAGGTGCAGCACGGTTCTTGGGGAATGCTGGGAAGCCGGTTTTCTCCTCCCTCTGAAACTCAGCTCCTTCTGTTTCACACTCGGAAGCGCCGCTGGTGCATGTTGTTGCTTCAAGGTTTGTCAGTCTCACCTATCCATGCAGCCCCAGAACCGATGTATAATTCAGCTCTTTTCCCAAGTAATGTCTGTTTTATCATTCTTAAGTACACACACAAAAGGTCCAAAAGCAGAAGCGCGGAGGTTCTCGGTTTTGGCTCCGTTGTGGCGGAACGACCTCCCCCTCTCACTCAGAACTGCTGAATCTCTGTCCACATTTAAAAATGATCTTAGAACTCACCTCTTCCAGACTCACTTCGCCCATCATCCCTTAAATTCATGTAATGTGTAAATGTTCACGCACCGTAACTTTGTGATCATAACTCCTGAACAACAGAGAAACCTTCACGCGGCTACTCGTGTGATGTACATTGGTTCATACGGTGGAAAGTAACTAAGCGTGCTTTACAATCAAGCGTCTCCATCTAAGTGTCTCTTTCTGCTAACGTGATGCACACATTGTATTTTCTATGAGATGTACATCACTTTGGAGAAAAGTATCTGCCAAATGAATAAATGTAAATGTTCCAGCTTTTTTTAAAAACGTTTTGCGCACTCTGCTACGGACTGAATAGGGGGGTGTGGTGGTGCAGTGCGTTTGAAGGGGTCCTGCTCTCCGGTGGGTCTGGGGTTCGAGTCCCGCTTGGGGTGCCTTGTGACAGACTGGCATCCCGTCCTGGGTGTGTCCCGTACGCCCAGTGTTGCCGGGTTAGGCTGCGGCTTGCCATGATCCCGCTTGGGACAAGCAGTTTCAGACTGTGTGTGTGCGTGCGCGTGCGTGCGTGCTATGGACTGGTGCTTTTACACACTGTCTCATGCCCTATGCTTCCAGGATAGGCGCTAACCCAACCCTGCCCTAGACAAGTGGATATGAATATTGATGATGAACGGATAGAATTTTCATACAGTAAATTAACAGCTACTGTATTATTCAATTTTACTGTTTTACTACATTACTTAATTGCATTTAAGAAATAACAAATGTGACAAAAAGGTATTCATGTTCGTGGCTTTAAAATTCTACTGATACTTCAAAACTGCGAAATAAAGGAGTGGAGCAGTCAAAAACATTAATCAAAGAACAAGATCACGAGTAAGAGGCACAGAAAGAACACAGTGCTCTCCCTGTACACGTCTCAGATTCCCAATTAATGTCAAAATTACTGTCATATTTCATCTGTTGTACAACAATAAGGGTTTGGAGTGAGTTATAATCATCTATATCTTCAGCAGCAGGTGGTAATATTTTTCACTGGAGACAGTAATTAAACATCCACACCATTCACTGTATATTTCATAAAGGAGTGAATAATAGACCCATTAGACTTTATGAAATCACCTCTTCATGCAGTATAACAGCCAATGAGAATATGTTTGATTTCCTTTTAATGAAACCACTATTTATTTGTGTGGTTAAATACAAATTTTCTTATTAATTTCTATAACGTTCTATTATAGAGCCCTATTCTATAATAGTAAAGTAAACTATTACCTATGTTTGGCTGTATTCAGGTGCAGGAAGCATTAAAGGAACTGTGATTTAGAGACGTGTCACTGTGACCAACTGAACGCTGAACGTGGAGGAACTTCGGTTCCATTCGAGTTTAATCTCATATATTGAATATTATACATGTCCAGATCTTAAGCGCCTTCAGAGGTGATTGTGACACACGGAGCATTGAAAGGCCTCCTATGATCCAAAGTCAGCAGATAAAAGGCAAAAATGTTTGCATTTGGAGTTCTGCCACTGCGGTGGAGCTATGTGGGAGGACGAGTTACAAACACACACACACACACACACACACACACACACACACACACACACACACCAGGATACTTACCTTCTCGCTCCATGCCCAGAGCCCAATCCCCAGGAAGGCCACACCAAGTAGCTGAGGAATAAAACAGAGAGTCGAGCACATTACCTACTGGCATCAGTCACAAATACAACCAACAGCCGCGTCTGAATAAAACTTATTCCCTCCCTCCTGGGACGTGATACAGAGCAAACGGGTGAGAAATGACAGGACGCAAGATGCTTTTTTAGCCGTCAAGCTGTGTCCATTATGAACCTCTGATAGTCCAAATCATAATCCATACCACACTTGAACGGACACTAAATTCCACTGTTGGCGTCCAGCCCTACACTAACTCAAAGCACCTGGGAATCTGTACTGGAAACATTAGAGAATATAGTGCAAGTAATACAGTATATAGATTAACATGTTACCAAATCTACCTTTTGTGTTTCGTTTCGCTGGTAAGTAATTGCATTGTTTGGATAGTATTTATTTGTTGCTTTTGTCTTCAAAACTCATTCCTATGTGGTTACCTGACCACTATATCAGATTCCTTATTTGCCCAAACATCCTTGGAAATTACATTTATTTGACACTTTTCTCCAACAGGAATTATAACATTGTGACACCTACAATTATTTAAATTTATTTATTTAGCAGATGCTTTTCTCCAGAGCAACTTCCAGTGAACTCTATGTAGTGTTATGAACCCACACACCTTATTCCCCAAGGTGACTTACACTGCCAGATACACTACTTACAATGGGTCACTCATCCATACATCAGCAGAACACACACACTCTCTCTGTCACTCACACACTATGGGGGGACCTGAAGAGCATGTCTTTGGACTGTGGGAGGAAACCAGAGCACCCAAAAGAAACCCACACAGAGAACATGCAAACTCCACACAGACTGAGCAGGGATCAAACCCACGCCCTCCTGCACTACCCAGGCACTGTGAGACAGCAGTGCTATTCGGTGTGCCACCTACACACCCATTTATAAAGCTGGGTAATTATACTGGAGCAATTTCAGGGTAAGTACCTTTCTCAAGGGTATTACAGTGAGAGGTGAGAGTTGAACCCACAACATGTGGGTGCAAAGGCAGTAGCTCTAACTACTACGCTACCAGCTGTACCTAGTAGAAATTTAAAACAGTGGTGTTACCGTATAATGAGGTCAAAACTGACTCAGCCTGAGCAGGACAGCCAGGTTCAACAGAAGCGCTGTCCCCGAGACTAAGGGTAAACAGGATTGCCGGTCTGACTGCATGAATACGAGGACATGTTGAAGATGGGTGTTGGCGGCGCGGGAGCTGGATATCCTCCAACGCCTGTTTCCTCACAGCACCGGAAGTCGGGGCCCGCTGCTCACAGACGGCACTGTCTGCCCTTTGCCGAACACAGGCGTGTGGCACTACACGTATGTTCCACTGACAAAATAGCTCCCGGCCTCGCTGCTCCCACAGTTCCATCGTGATGGAAACCTGGGTATAAGTTGGAGGCGGCACCACTGGCTTAGCGTCCCCCCTCCTCCCTCCCGCCGTCTGGATTAGAGAGACGGCACAAAAATAACCCACGGGAGAGAACCTTCCCTGACATGTTTGTTACGCCTATTCATTTAGCCGATGCTCTTCTCCAAAGCGACGCACGATGATCTACCCGTTTACACACCTGGATAATTTTTGCTGGAGCAATTCACAGAATGTACCTCATTCACAGCTACTGAAGCAGGAGTTGGGATCGTAACCTGGGGCCTTTGAGCAGAAGGCAGCAGCTCTAACCACCACGCCACCTGCTGTCCTTTTAAGAAAGCCGGCTTCTACGGGGGGAGGCAGCCTGTTTGAGAGGCCAAGAATCCAATGGGCACTCGGAGAGATCCAAGATGCCACCTGAGCTCATCTCCAGACCCACGGCCCTGATCCCCGGTGATCTGAACTGATTAAAACTACGGGATTAAGGAGAGGGTGTTGAGCTGCACCAGCCACTGTTAGTGGGCTGCCTGAAAGCAGCTCTATGGTGCCACTGTAGTCTTAGACATCTCCAGTGAATAAAGCCATCTAATCAAATTTCAAGGGACGCAGTAGCAGACTAACATCATGGTATGTCCGATGTACAATTAGATGATGTAAGATGTATTCCGGTAAACTCGAAGTAGCTGCAAACTGGTGAAATTTACATTGAGCTGATGCTTTTCTCCAAAGCAACTTACAATGTGAAGGTACTTACAATTACTTACACAGTTGGGTAAGTACCTTGCTCAAGGGCACTATAGCAGGAGGGGGGGGATCAAACCTGTGGCTTTTAGAGCCAAAAGCAGGACTTCTAACCACTACGCTACCAGCCATCCCACAACATGCTGGCATGCATTGCACCATAAATGTGGGCAACAAAGCCTCTCTATGTGCACCTCCAGCTTAGGGTGCAGTAACAAGTTGCCACGTATTACGCTGATCCTTTAGACACCACCGTGTGACCTACATAGTTTTAAAGCACGGAAAAGACCGGAAGGTCACACCAAACATGGGCGAAGACAGCCTTCGCTTTGGCTAAGGGATGACTGCAATGTTTGAGTTGGCTGTTTAAAGACTGCCGCTTCCTCGCACCCTGGGCCAGCTCACAGCTTGGCAGCGTAGGCCGAGTTAAACGCGATGCTCGCGGCAGGGAAAAGGCAGCTCTCAGGACACACTGCTCTTCTGCCAAATTCAGCGTCTTCCGCAGCGACTTGGAACAAAGGGCCTCGGCTAACTCCGCAGCCCAAGAATCCAACAGGCGCTGAATTCACTATTCTTGCAGCAGGCGCCCTGGAGACGCAGTCCACGCCAGATCAATGCGCCGCCGAGCCTCTAAAGTGATTCCAGCCATTCTTGCGAGGCACAGGACACAAGAACCACACGCAGACGGTACAAACGAACTCTCCCATCTGCTGTCCAGGCCACGGTCCGAGGCCCCCGGTGCCAGGCACGCTGCTGCAGGCATCTCCTCTGCTCACCTTTGTGTGACTGGTTGCTACGGAAACGGCACCAGAGCCACGATGCCCACGTGCACCGACTCCCGCTGGCCCCCGAGACGCACCGGGAGGGGTCTTGCTGAGAACGTCCGTTATGCCGAACTCCGGCCTGATGCAGGAAGGCCGAACGTGAAACACGGAACAGGGACGTCTCCAACAGCCGGAGGAGCGGAAACCATTTCAAAAGTGTGTGCGTGGGCAGCGAGGGCAGCGAGGGCATTAGGTCACGCTGGAATTCACAACATCTTACAACTTATCGGACGGCCAGTTTCGGGGGATGATCCGATTTCTGCAGCATCGTGTTCAAAAGATGCTTCTTGACCTCATTATGGACTCATTTTAAAGTAAGAACTGCTGAAGGTGGGAAAACAGTGAAAAGCAAGGCAGGGTTCATCAACGCGGATGACACGCATGCGGGAGTCATCCTTCGTGGTGCCAACCAAACATTATTGTTCCGAGCACTTAAGGTTTGTTTACGTCTCCTATCAGAATGCTACAAACTTCCAGCGAGACACCAGGGTGAAACCAGGGGCCATCCCATCATCCCCTGGGGCTGGGACTCCGTGCCAATAAACAAACATTTCCGTAATGTCAGTCTTGGTAAACGCGCTCTTCCTCACCCTTTGGACCCTTTTGTGTGTGTCTCTGTGTGTGTGTGTGTGTGTGTGTGTGTGTGTGTGTGTGTGTTTTCCCTGTTTCAAGGTTCTGACAGCAAGCAGCCATTCTTCACAGGCAGTTTTTCTTCATTCTTTTTTTTGTGTTATTGCCGACCCCTCCAACCTGCGACGCTCAGTCATATTTTATTTCCCAAAACATTTCACTGTGACTCACTGATCTCAAAACCCGGTCCAGACACTCATCAACTGTAGATGTAAATGTAGTGCATTATGCATCATGGAAATATTTTTTCCCTCCAAAACTCTCCGTTGCAGGGGCTGTTTTAGCTGCACATTTGATTGTACTGAGTCGCTTAGCGCACAAGACCCCTTTAAAAGTCTCGGGTCAATATAATAAATGTGACTTTTTTGGCATAATTTGCTCTGGATTTCATTACTGGACCGAACAAATCACTGTCTCGAATGAGCCGTTTTTCAGGGGGAGTTTTTGAGCACGATGCAATGGAGGGAAAATACAGGCAGCTGAACGCTGCGCTCTCGGGAACCCGTCGTCTCCGTACGAATCGCTCCTCACCTCCAAGAGAAGCACCTCACGTGAATATTGGTGGCGGGTCGATTAGACACGTCACCCTCCGGCACGGTGGAGGTGCGGAGACACCCAAGAGGGGGCCGCCCTTCACAGCAGCCGAGGATCACGTGGGTATCTCCACATGTGCATCCATTGTCCGCACCCCCCCAGAGGCCGCTCCTCACCCGGATTTGCACCAGGGGCCGCAGCGCATGCAGACACAGGTCTCCCCCGATACAGATCCACACCCTCTGGCCCCGCCCCATATGAATGCACATCCACGGGCCACGCCCATCACACTTAACACACCTTCACCAGTACAGTCACCGATTGCTGATCTGAGAACCCATCTCTACATCTCACACGAGTGGTACGGCGACACGGCACTTGAGCCGCGTGTTTGGCTGTAGGTTCGAGCCCATCTCAAGCTGCATGCGGTTTCCATGTTTCCAACCTAAAGACAAATAAGGTAAAACAAATCCATAGCGTCCCTCACCATGAAAATCCCCGAAGCGGTTGCAATGAGTCCAATTGTACTCGCTCCACCTATTTCACAGGGACCAGCTATTAAAACGTAGATTTCTTGAGCACATTTTCAAAACGTGCCATTTGCAGAGCTATATCCTTTGTTTCAAATTGCGCTGGAAAGACGGGGAAAGTAAAACTAAGCTCAGCGTACTCAAAAACACGCTTGTACCACCGACACACTCCCAGTGAGACACAGATAAAGACAAAGAGGAGGCGCTGCAGGACAGGACCGAGCACCGAGATGCAGTTCACACCCCGGCCGGGAACCCCTTTGCTGGCCCGGCCTGGGCGGCCGGCCCGCTGCGGGGAGTCCAACGCGGAAAGCGGATCGGCAGCTCGGTCTGCAACTCTGCTTTCGGCCTGTGTAGGAATGCCAAAGGTCGAGGTGGCACAAAAAGACCTTTGTTGAGATTATCATGTGATCCAGGAACTAGAAAGGCATGTCTGTCAGGACGGAATAATTAATGGGGCAACGTGACTGACTGTGGTCCATTACAAAGTCCTGCCCTAGCCGCAAGTTCCCGAAAACGAAGAAGGGTTCCGTTCTCGAATTTGCTCCTCGGTCCTGCAAAGGCCATCGAGTGGAGCGCGGAGACGGACATTAGAGACGGAGCGGCTCGGGGACAGCAGCACCCAAAGGGCACAGGTTACCGCTCTACATCTGTTTTCATCACACCGGCACAATACGACTCATCAGAGATAACTATAGAAACGCAGTCTTACACAACTTTACATTATATCTATTTACTCATTCAGCTGACACTTTTCTCCAAAACTTACAGTGTTAAGCTGCTTACAGTTATTTACCAATTTATACAGCTAGGTAATTTTTAGTGGAACAAGTTATGGTAAAATTGCACAATGACAACTAGGTACTTCCGGCAATAAATGGCAGGAAAACAGGGACAGCTGGTAAAGTAGGGGTTAGCGCTGCTGTCTTTGGACCCAAAGGTTGCAGGTTTGAATCCCACCTCCAGCTGTAGTACCCTTGAGCAAGGTACTTACCCTAAATTGCTCCAGTAAAATTACCCAGCTGTATAAATGGATAAATAATTGTAAGCTTGCAATAACTGTAACCTTAAAACTGTAAGTCCCTTTGGAGGAAAGTGTCAGCTTGATGAATAAATGTAAAACCACATGAGGGGATGGAGAACTTCTCACTGCTGCCCAGGACCACCTGGCTGCTTTGGAGAAAGAAATAAATTCTCCTGTCACAGGATGACTGCAGTGAAAAAGATGAGCAAAGTTAGAGAATGAGAGAGGCAGAAGGACACTAGTAAACTGTCCCATGTTAGTGTTTGCTGTCTTCTTTATGGGGACTGAACTTGGGTTCAGAAGAAAAGATCAGAACCACAGTCTGTTGACGTAGCCTTTGCCAGTAATGCCACAATTATATCAGCGTTATTCATTTTTGTAGCTGACACCTTTCTCCAAGGTAACATACGATGCCTGGGTTGCATACTAAACTACTTAGATTATTTACCAGTTTATACAGAAGGGAATTTTTCTCAGAGCATTTCAGGGTTAGTACCTTGCTCTAAAGGTACTGTAGCAGAAACAGAGGCTTGATCTCACCTGGTGCCCCATGATACTGACAGTGATCATAGCTGCTCCTAGCAGATTATCTTTATCTAGTAAAACATGCAGAGATTATGTATCATTATCATTATGCGTTATACATAATAAGCAACAGTGATGTATACAAGCAGTTGGCCAAAACTGGAAGGACAGTCAACGGTTACTGTTAAGGTTGGGGTGTGTATCACATACCTGTCCCTGACAAACCTCTCTCCCCAAAACTTGGCACAGAACACCGTGATCATTATCATGTCAGAAGGTGAAATGCATGGCCACTGAAAAACGTACCGCAGAAAATTGTAGAACGTCCAAAAACTTAGCCTTGCACCAGTGAGAAAAGCAGCAGCCTTGCTCCTCTTACACAGCCAAGCCCATTCAGGGGAACAACACTGCCTTGGTGGTCCCTTACATAGAGGCCCATTCAAAATGAAGGGCACACACACACAGAGCACACAAGTGAAGGTTACGTGTCATTAACACCCAGCTGGTCACAAGCAAGAACGTCAGGCTGCGTAGTTACAACAGCAGTGTAAGTAGGAGTGAAGCAGAGGTGAAAGAAGCAGGAGGAACAGCCCAGTTCCAGACCAGGGCACTCGAACCCAGAGCCCATCCCTCAAATCCCATCCTCTTACATCTGAATGGGACAGCGGGTAAATTCACGTTACATTCTGATTATCAGATCCGTCTGCTTTCCTGAACTGACACAACAATAGATGGATCTGCTCTTCTGCTTACATGGACAACATTGCTGACCATGTGAAAAATATCTCTGTTTGAAAACATAAACATAAAACACTCCTTAAAATATATTATTGCTTCGCAGCATTCCCAGAGAGCGATGGGAGTCATTGAGCCCATCAGGAAAGGAGCGAGTCGCAGGAGTGGCACTCCGGAGGCCAGGAACAGAGCCGTTCGTTGAGCCCAGTTGCAAAAGCAGGTGTAAAATCCCAAAAGCATCGAACCCCTGCGGTGAAACAAATGAGGGAGCCCTTTAAAAGCCTAGCAGTTTGCAGAAGCTTCAAAGAACTGGGAAGGAACTCAGAAGGAACCCAGAAGGAATGGTCACGGATGAATAACTGATCGTGACACTGAGGACGACTTTGAGGACGCAACTTGTAGGCTAGATCGACCATGAGCAAGGTACTTACTCTAAATCGCTCAAGTAAAAATTACCCAGCTATACAATAATGTAAATGAAGTAGCTAAACGCTCTAAGTCACTATGGAGAAAAGCTCATCTGAATGAATAAAACTAAATATAAATGTATTTAGGTTAGTGTAGACTGAGAGGATGGTTGTTTTAATATACGGGAAGTAAGAAAACCGGACAGCCGCTCTTCTTCGGTCTAACAACGTTCTTTGCGTTGTCCCAAGGTGGCTTTAGCAGCAAACATGACACTGGAAGACGGCCTCCGATCTTGGGTTCGAGCGACAACCTTTCGCAAACAAAGGGGCACCCCCAAGAGCACCATCGCGTTACCAGTCCACTGAGGGTTCGTCTGTTGCCATGGCTGCAACGCCAGATGGGGGAGCATCTGTCTGATGCCACGGAGCTCCAGCCAGACGGCCTTCGGCGCGGAACAATGGTGCCGGACACGCCTTCTTGTCAGCGGCCATGGGTGTGGACTTAGAGCTCATGTCCACGACGCTCAGCCCAGAGCGGACACTTTAACAATGATGCCAAGACAACAGGGCTTTACGCACCCACACCCCAACACGTCACCATCTATGTGTTACAATAAAGTGTGCTCTAATGTGGCGCCAGTAAATCACTAGACAACTGCTGATGTTCTCACACAAAAATTGGTGACTTCAGAGTTTACGTCCATGCTGACAACTTGGATTTTTCCATATTTTGCCCAGGTTACGTACACTGCACGACCCCTAAGGTCAAGCCTCGAGAAGGTTTAAAAAAAAAAGCAGCCATTGCTCTTCATTGTGCTAAATTTGAACCTTCCCACAGTTTCCCTCTTCACTGTTTTCCACTGAGCTAAAGGAAATGCTTATGAATACAACTCTACACATGAGAGCAGTCATCAAAATGTTTAAAGCATTCAAGGAGCATCACTGGCGCTTTGTGGTTTTACTGAAACAAACCCAGAGTGCTGAACTGTATAAAAAAAAAATCAGCAGAAGAAAAGCAAAGCACACACACACACACACACACACACATTTTCAGAACCGCTCATCCCATACGGGGTCACGGGGGAACCGGAGCCTACCCGGCAACACAGGGCGTAAGGCCAGAGGGGCAGGGGACACACCCAGGACGGGACGCCAGTCCGTCGCAAGGCACCCCAAGCGGGACTCGAACCCCAGACCCACCGGAAAACAGGACTGCGGTCCAACCCACTGCGCCACCGCACCCCCTCAAAAGCAAAGCAACCCATGTTAATAGTGGATATTAACTCTCTCAGGCCCAAATTAATACCAGCAGTGGGAAATGCTACAATTAGAGATGTTAATGTGCAATGCCTGTCTGGAGAGGGTTAATAACTGTCCCGTTGACATTTCTTCAGCTGCTCAAGGGTTTGCAGTCCAAATTTGTCTCTCACACTCTGGTTTCTGATCGCAGCTATACTATAAAGGATGAAGTTATTTTACCATATTATTGCAGCATTTTGGCAAAGACAGTTATTTGAAGGAACTTGGGGAAATGCGTCTCCAACTTTAAAAAGTATTTTCATAACTCTTGAATAAAAAGCTCTTCTCGCCAGAAGATAAGTGCAGCCTAATGGATCTCAGACCTGACAGGTGCAACTTATTAAATATACAGAGCAAGGCAGGAACAGGTTCCTAAAAAGGCTTTTGCAGACAGGTGGACAGTCAGGGGAGACTGAGGACAGCAGAAATACACACACCCATGAAACTCCACCAAGGACAGGTCTGAGCACCCCAAGTAGAGCTCTGGCCCCGTTCTGAAACAAAATGCTGCTTGCCTCCATTGGCTCAGAGTCAGATCCAGGAGTTAACGGTTCCACCGGAGGACTCCAGGGCAGCAAAGGTCTGAGGAAGAACCAGAATAGCACAGCTCATTCCTCCCAAGTCTGCAGGGCATCGCTACCTGCAGGACATCTCCAAGAGCCATCCATGCCTGACAGACAGACCTAAGGAAGCCTCAGACTCTCACCACCATGATCTTACTCCCTGTGCCACCACACATGGTGCGCCAGGCAATCCCCACAATGAAGGAGCATTGTAGCTGGATCACAGAACCCTGTTCTCCCCAGGTCTTTCCCCTAGAGAACTACTTTTCCTTTCCTTCCTGTCTTAAAATTCTACGAGCAGATTCAGAACCCTTTCTAAGATGCGGAACCAAAGCATCTGAAAAACCTGCCAGAACACAGTTACTGTTGTCGTTAAGGACAAACACCTGAGGAAGGGCACTGCTGTGTGCCTCTGAGTGTTTAACCAAAAAGCTGGTCACATGGCTAAAAATGTAAAGATCTACAACATCTACTATATAATAATGTTGGATATTAGATGGGAATACAAAATTAGCGGAGTAAAGTTTCACAAAAAGTCAGCATAAAAAGTTTCCCATGAGAAGTCAGAGCAGTTAGTAATATCGTCCCCATTCAGAGTGAGTACTATGTTCACGATTTATGTTGCTGTACCCTCCAAAGGTGCACAATAAGGGCTTCTTGTTGCTTTAAATAGTGAACTTTACTTCACATCCATCAGATGAGGGAAACTGTCTCAGCATATTACCCTTCTTATCTTGAAAACCAAATCAATTATTTAAGGTGTACTTCAGTTCTATTTACAGCTTTGTTTCGTTGTCATGGCAACATCGTGTAATACTGTTTAAGTGAAGACACTACCGCATACACTCTACAAGCCTGACTGCCTCATCATGTCTTTGTCTTGCCAAGGGAAAAAAGTGCACCGTGGCTTTCAGCAAAAAAGGACCATGGTCCAACTGTGCATCCACAACAGAACGGTTAGAAAAATATATTTAAAAATGAGACCTTTAGGTATAATGAGTATGTTCTGGTGTAGCCTTTAAATCCTTCTTCCAATCATCGACTCCTGTGTAGATCACAACTGAAAGTGTAAATGATATCAGATTGCCCTGAGGACCGCTTCCCAGGACAGGTCAATTGCTGGACACTTTATGCCACGGATTCTGTTTCATTCATTGTTAAGCAAGTGTCAGAGTACATTTGACACGGGGGACTGTTTGATGAAACACGGTACTTCCCCAGTGCTGCCGGCTCAGACCTTTCCATGCTATTCTGTGGAGGAAATTAAACACACTGACTGATGTGAGTTAACAGTTAGATCGCTCACAGGAGGGCAAAACCTGTACAGGCTGGACTGCCATAAATGATTTAACACCAATTAGCTGTGCAGCATCTGGGTGCAGCATGCTATTGGTGTGTCCTAGAAGATGGCCTGTCTTTCATTATTGCCCATGCTGGTACTGCCCCAAGAAAGTGTCCACATCAGCCCAGGGCACTGATTCAGAATCGCATAGGGAGATAAGAGCCCAAACACGACAACACCGAAAAGCAGCGTTACAGCTTTTGCCTCACATAGGGGTTCAATCCTGAAAGCATGGTCACGGGAACGAGAAGAAGAAAAGTGATATCTCATGAACATGGCCAGAAATGACCTGTTTTTTGAGAAAGGTTTGACATTCCTCTGCTGTATATCTTGACATTCCAGGGATACAGGACTCTCCAGACAAGCAGGGTACAGAAGCAGCTGAAAGAGGCAGATGAAACAGACAGCACTACGGATTTCGCTTGCTGTTTTATTGTGCAGTCCTCATCAGAACACTTTGGGTGCCTGGATGGATTTTCTAATCATTTATAGCAAAGAGACTATGCAGCGTCAAGAGTTTCCCTGAGGGATTACATCACCCTTTTCTCATACACAGCGCTGAAATGGGAATGTGGAACGGTGGACCTCACCATCTCCTTCGCCAAGCCAGTGACAGTTCTTGACTCACGGCAGACGGCGGATCTCCTAAACCGGATTCTCTCACATGGGGTGTGGGGGCGAAGGGGTGAGGGAGACCAGCATGGATGGGGGAGCGGGAATGATGGTATGGAGAGGAGCAGCGGAGAGACAAAGGGAAACCTGAAGTCTTATTTCAGCAAACACAGACCTCATTGGCAAACCCACGTGAACACATTTAAAGTGTCAATACAATTTGAAACCACAGTAGGGGGAGAGGACCCCCTGTGGATCTGCAGGAAAGGGACAGGTTTGAGCCTTTGGATACCATGTGGCAGTCTCACATCTTTTTTTTTTTATTTAATCCAGCACATTAATAAAGACTGTTCATTTGCTTCCAGCTTCCACTGCATTTAACTTTTATTTCGCCCCCAGATGCAATCGGTGCGCGACACGAGTCTGCCATCAACATAATTCTTTTCCATGAAACACCCAGAGGTGCTTCGCGACGCTTCGCAGCTGGAAGCAGCCCCGGGCTTCCGCAGATCCACGAAACTCGCCTCTATTTGCGCGTGAGCGCGGCGCGCGGCTCGGCCGCAGCTCTAAGCCGCGCGCGCAACGTGGAAGGCGACAAATGTATACGGAGAAATCCCCCAACGTTGCCCTTGCAGGCAGGCACCCTCCCTGTCGAAAGCACGGCGCGTTTTTAGCCCGACATAACGGGCATGTTATTATTGGAAACAAATCACATGATGATTAGCGCTCCCGCTTTTTAAGAAAAGGACAAACAGCGGAATGAGCGCATAAGGAAAAATGGCTCGCGCAGGCAAAGCCATGACAGTTTGTACACCACTTTGCCCGATACATGATGAAGTGCACATGATGTATAAAAGGGGAAAAGACGCACCGTGCATCCGAATCCTCGAACCAACATCAAACAAAGATGCGGGGCGGCGCGCGAGTCCGCAAAAAATCCTGCGGGCTTCGAACAAAGACACGAAACAGCGCGACGGTTACGCTGGACCACCTGAGTGACGGGCGGAAAACGGAGCGCGCTGCAAAAAAGTGATCATCGTAACCTCGGCAACGGCACACTCACCCAAAATATGATATTGAATCCGAATATAAAGTATTTTATGCAGCAGCTGACTTCATGAGCCTTGTAGTGTTTTCCTGACATGCTCGGGTTTCATGGGAGGACGCGCTGAGATCCGGAGCGAAACGGGAGCGCGCTCATGGAAGAAGAAGTGCGGACAAAACGCAGGCTGTGTGTGGCGGTGGCGTTGGCGGCGGAGCTGGGGGGGGGTGTGATCGCGCGCGCGCGCGCGCGCTCGCTCCCCTTCAACGGTCCCCGGTTGCCTTATTCGCGTGAAGGAAGGACCAGCATTTCCTCAAGTCTTCATGATCCCCCTTCTCAAACAAAGGCACGGAGTCCGGAGCGCAGTCGGGTGAAGCCGGCTGACGATGTGCGTGAAAACGGAGCCGTGCGACCGGCGCGGTGGATAACGGGACCTCCGAGTCCGAGCCGGAGCTGTCATGGATGAGCGCACCTCCTCCTCTTCGTCGGACTGGAGAGCTCGGTGACGGACTCCTGCGGCCGCCAATCGGGCCTTCAGCTGCTGCACATGGGGAAGAGCTTCCTCCAGCATCATCGTGTGGACCTCCATGGAAGCGGTAGCCGCTCGATGGCGTTTTCTCGCTCGTCTTCAAACTGCTGGGACTGTGCGCAATGACTGTCACTTCGCGTGAAGTACATTTGCATCCACATTTATTCATTTAGCAGACGCTTTTCTCCAAAGCGACGTACATCTCAGAGAAACTACAATTTGTGCATTACAGAGAGAGACATATGATAGTTGCAGACAATGTGATTCTTCTTGTTTGTTAGTACTTTCCTCTGCTCCGATGTTCATCGCACGAATAGACGAATCCTGATCACCTTCCTCCAATTTTTTTATAAAAAGGTACACACAAATTTACATAATATAGGAGTAGCGGCTGTGTAAAGGTTTTATGGGTATGATCATGAAGTTAGGGTGCATGAACATTTACACCATGATCTTAAGAAACATGGCACCATGGGCAAAGTTTCATCTTGCGTTTCTCGCAGCAATTTGCAGTGAACTTTGTGCAAGAAACTTTGAACTGTAGTCATGGGTCCAAAGCGCAGTGCTCCCAAAACTTAGAGAAGTGCTGCCAAGAAAGACAAGAGAGGCAGGAAAAAGTGAAGACCCTTCGTAGGGGTTCAAAAAATTATTCGCGAATTTTCGGAGTCGCGAGGGGGCTGCGCCCCAACCCCTCGCGAATACCGAGGGCCGACTGTGTTTAGGTAGTAATCCATAGAAAGTTTACAACAGTATAAAACTTCACAATTTCAGTACTTTGAAAGTACTGAAATTTGGAGTGGCAGTCACTGTGGTACTTGCAGTAACAAACAGAGCTTCCGAGCCATGTTGGAAGCTTATTTTTGATCCCATTTTCTAATTATTTCTAATTAAAATTGAGATGTACGTCGCTTTGGAGAAAAGCATCTGCTAAATGAAACAATGAATGTAAATAATTATAACCCAAAATTTCTAGGGACAACGAGAAAAGGGCGACATCTGGTGCGCGACTGGATTCCAAGATTGTTAAAGGAAGCCAGTCCAGGCCACCACTCTGCATTAACTGCCCCTCTACCATTAATGACTTTCTAATTAACACCTGATTTACACTAGGTGAGGTGACTGATAATACAAAAAGTTGCCCCAACACAGCAGTTGCAAGCTGAGAACAAAGTGAAAATATCATTAAACCGTGCGACTTTCAGAGACTAAGGTTGGGACCTGAGTTCTATTTCAAGGCTGTTCAGTTCACTTCCTGCACCACTGGATAAAAAGTTTTTGGCTGAACTCTATATTCCTTAGCTTTCAGTGAAGTACTGTGTGATTTTTGAAAGAACTAATCTTTTACCCCTCTGCGAACCGCCACCTTACCGTGGTGGAGGGGTTTGAGCGCCTGAATGATCTCAGGAGCTATGTTGCCTGGGGTTATATGCCCCTGGTAGGGTCTCCCAAGGCAAACAGGTCCTGGGTGACAGACGAGACAAAGTGCGGTTCAAAATCCCCTTATGACTATTAAATCAAGGATCTCGTTCACCCCGCCCGGTATGGGGTCACCGGGGCCCCACCCTGGAGTCAGGCCTGGGGGGGGGGCTCGCATGCGAGCGCCTGGTGGCCAGGTCTATGCCCACGGGGCCTGGCCGGGCTTAGCCCGAAGCCAAGACGTGGAGCCGCTCTTCGGTGGGCTCACCACCTGCCGGAGAGGACATAAGGGGCTGGTGCGTTGTGATTTGGGCAGTGGTCGGGGCTGAGTGCCCGGCCGACCCAAACCTCGGGCGCCAACTCTGGCTTTTGGGACTTGGAATGTCACCTCACTGGCAGGGAAGGAGCCTGAGCTAGTGCAGGAGGTTGAGAGATACCATCTAGATATAGTCGGGCTCACTTCCACTCACAGCTTGGGTTCTGGAACCACTCTTCTCGACCAAGGGTGGACTCTCCACTATTCTGGCGTTGCCCAGGGTGAGAGGCGGTGGGCGGGTGTAGGCTTATTAATAGTCCCCCCAGTTCAGCCGCCATGTGTTGGAGTCTACCCCGGTGAATGAGAGGGTCATCTCCCTACGCCTTCGGGTCAGGGAACGGTCTCTCACTGTCGTTTGTGCTTATGCGCCTAGCAGCAGTGTAGAGTACCCGGCCTTTTTAGAGTCCCTGGGGGGCGTGC
The DNA here is from genome assembly GCF_900964775.1 of Scleropages formosus. Taxonomy (NCBI): domain Eukaryota; kingdom Metazoa; phylum Chordata; class Actinopteri; order Osteoglossiformes; family Osteoglossidae; genus Scleropages; species Scleropages formosus. The sequence goes on along the minus strand of NC_041821.1, from coordinate 10,403,029 downwards.
TGGAAAGAGCTCCCACTGGGGACTCTGTCGTTCTACTGGGGGACTTTAACGCCCACGTGGGCAGCGACAGTGATACCTGGAGGGGCGTGACTGGGAGGAACGGCCTCCCTGATCTGAACCTGAATGGTGAGTTGTTATTGGATTTCTGTGCTAGTCACGGTTTGTCTATAATAAACACCATGTTCATCCATAAGGGTGTCCATCAGTGCACTTGGCACCAGGACACCCTAGGTTGGAGGTCGATGATCGACTTTGTAGTCGTTTCTTCTGCTCTTCGGCCATATGTCTTGGACACTCGGGTGAAGAGAGGGGCTGAGCTGTCAACTGATCACCACCTGGTGGTGAGTTGGATTCAGTGGCGGGGGAAAAAGCTGGACAGACCTGGCAGGCCCAAACGCATAGTGAGGGTCTGTTGGGAACGTTTGGCGGAGGTCCCTGTCAGAGAGGTCTTCAACTCCCACCTCCGACAGAGCTTCAATCAGGTCCCGAGGGAGACTGGGGACATTGAGTCCGAATGGACTATGTTCCACACCTCCATTGTCGGGGCGGCGGTTCGGAGCTGCGGCCATAAAGTCTCCGGCGCCTGTCGCAGCAGCAATCCCCGAACACGGTGGTGGACACCGGAGGTAAGGGATGCCGTCAAGCTGAAGAAGGAGTTCTGTCGGGCCTGGCTGGCTCATGGGACTCCTGAAGCAGCTGACAGGTACTGGCCTCAAAGAGATTCTGGCAAACCGTCCGGCGACTCAGAGGGGGGAAGCAGTGTTCCGCCAACACTGTTTACAGTGGAAGTGGTGCGCTGCTGACCTCAACTGAGGATGTCCTCGGGCGGTGGAAGGAGTACTTTGAGGATCTCCTCAATCCCTCCAACATGCCTTCCGTAGAGGAAGCTGAGGCCAGGGACTCGGAGGGGGACTCGTCCATTACCCTGGCTGAAGTTGCTGAGGTAGTCAAAAAACTCCTCAGTGGCAAGGCTCCAGGGGTGGATGAGATCCGCCCCGAGTTTTTCAAGTCTCTGGATGTTGTGGGGCTGTCTTGGCTGACACGCCTCTGCAGCATCGCGTGGAGTTCGGGGACGGTGCCTCTGGACTGGCAGGCCGGGGTGGTGGTCCCTCTTTTTAAGAAGGTGGACCGGAGATTGTGTTCCAACTATAGGGGGATCACACTCCTTAGCCTCCCTGGGAAAGTCTATGCCGGGGTACTGGGGAGGAGAATCCGACCGATAGTCGAACCTCGGATCCAGGAGGAGCAATGCGGTTTTCGTCCTGGCCGTGGAAAACTGGACCAGCTCTATACCCTCACTAGGGTGTTGGAGGGTTCATGGGAGTTTGCCCAACCAGTCCATATGTGTTTTGTGGACCTGGAGAAGGCATTCGACCGTGTCCCTCGTGGCATCCTGTGCGGGGTACTTCGGGATTATGGGGTTCGGGGCTCGTTGCTACAGGCTGTTCGTTCCCTGTATGACCGGAGCAGGAGCTTGGTTCGCATTGCCGGCAGTAAGTCAGACCTGTTCCCGGTGCATGTTGGACTCCGCCAGGGCTGCCCTTTGTCACCGATTCTGTTCATTATCTTTATGGACAGAATTTCTAGGCGCAGCCAGGGAACGGAGGGTGTCTGTTTTGGTGGCCGCAGGATCTCGTCTCTGCTTTTTGCAGACGATATGGTCCTGTTGGCTTCATCGAATAAAGACTTACATGGTCCTCAGTCAGCAAAAGGTGGATTGCCCCCTCCGGATTACGGGGGAGCTCCTCCCTCAAGTGGAGGAGTTTAAGTATCTCGGGGTCTTGTTCACGAGTGAGGGAAAAATGGAGCGGCAGGTTGACAGACGGATCGGTGCGGCGTCCGCAGTAATGCGGTCATTGTACCGGTCTGTTGTGGTGAAGAAGGAGCTGAGTCGTAAGGCGAAGCTCTCAATTTACCGGTCGATCTACGTTCCTACCCTCACCTATGGTCATGAACTCTGGATCATGACCGAAAGAATGAGGTTGCGGATACAAGCAGCAGAAATGAGTTTCCTCCGTAAAGTGGCTGGGCACACCCTTAGGGATAGGGTGAGGAGCTTAGTCACCCAGGAGGAGCTCGGAGTCGAGCCGCTGCTCCTCTGCATCGAGAGGAGCCAGTTGAGGTGGCTCGGGCATCTGTTCCGGATGCCTCCTGGACGCCTCCCTGGGGAGGTGTTCCGGGCATGTCCCACTGGGAGGAGGCCTCGGGGCAGACCCAGGACACGTTGGAGAAACTATGTCTCCCAGCTGGCCTGGGAACGCCTTGGGGTTCCCCCAGAGGAGCTGGAGAAGGTTTTCGGGGAGAGGGAAGTCTGGGGGGCTCTGCTTAGACTACTGCCCCCACGACTCGGTCCCGAATAAGCGGAGGAAGATGGATGGATGGATGGATGGATGGATGGATGAATGATCTTTTTCATTGGGGAGCACAGTGGCGCAGCAGGCTTGGCTGGGTCCTGTTCTCTGGTGGATCTGCAGTTCAAGTCCCACTTGGGGTGGACTGGCATCCCCTCCTGGGTGTGTCTCCTCCCCCTCCAGCCTTGTGCCCTGTCTTGCTGGGTTGGGCTCCAGTTTGCCGTGACCCCGCTTGGGACAGGTGGTTTCAAACTATGTGTGTGATTTTTTCATATCAAGTAATAAAGTGAGTCTCCTGCTGGCTCTCGAGTGTCCATTGGCAGTGTAGCTGAAATAATGATAATGTAACATTTGTCAATCCATCAGCCATTCTGGGCTTTATGTTATAGTATTTTTCATATAGGACTGCTGCAGTCATGCCCAGTTTCTTAATGGAATGGGCACAGAGGACTTTTAGGTGCTGGAGGCTGCTGCAACCCTGGATAAAGGTACAACATGCAGCATCACCAGAGCTTTACGAGCAGTGATGTCCCTGGGAAGAGGGAAGCTGGGGCTATGGATTGGCTTCCTTGCTTTTGCCACAGGCGGAAGACAAGGGAGGGAGCCCTGCCACTGCCTGTGAACGACAGTGCTTTGAAGTGCGGAGGTGGAGGGGAAGTGTGAAGGTGTGTGTGTTTACACAGGGACTGGCTGCTCTTCACACCGACCCACTCACAGTGCTTCTACCCTTTGGGGACTGTGGAATAAGGAAATAATACACAGCATTGCTGTCTGCGCAATCTGTGTATCGGATACTGCCGAATTACATATGCAGTACAGATTATGTCAGCTTGTCTTCTTCAATTACATGATGCTGAGGCATGAGTTTTATCAAAAGGTATTTCTGTATTCTAATGTGTACTTTAACTTATTGTAGGTTGTATGAGGAGGAGCACCATACTGTGGCGCTCTGAAGTGGCCTGGATGGAAAGAAAAGGTTCGGCATTATGAATGAGACCCTCTTCGTGTCAAATAAATATTCACAAATGTGACTGGAATGCATCATTGCAATAGAAAACTAGAGAAAAGCTCCCCTAAAAGTCTCACGCAAATGTTCTCGCCGGATGGACCGTAAATTGTAATGTAAATGGAAATTGTCTGCTTCGCCTGTTGAACGGACCTCATGTGTATTCGGGTCCCGCAGACGCCCCACGCGCCCCCTTCCTTGCCTGTGACGTCATTAGTGTCCAGCGCTCACCTTAGAGCCATATGGTCTGAGTCTCACCTCAGAGCGCCGGACCAGCACCACCCTGTCCTCACGTCCCATAAAGGTTTTACTGGTGCTTTTCACCTCCTCTTTCCAGAAAATAACAGCTTCTTTTTATTATTACGTTTTTTGCTCAATTTGTTCTGTCCAAGTGTGTATAGATGCACAGATTTGAAACGAGAGCAGTTTAAATAGATCCCAGATTCCTTCATGAAATCCGACATCCTCATAACACTGCTTGAATCCTCTAGACAGATAAATCTAAGTAATTTTATTAGGTAATCTAATTAAAAAAAAACAAGAAACGCTTCATTCCAGCACCTTTACCTGGAGCTAATGTCTGATCAAAAACAGAGAAGTATAGTGTAGTGTAGGATGGTTAGCTGGATGGGAATGGAATCTGAATATATTTATAAACGTCATGGATTATATTAAATGACCGCAGTTAGGAGAGACCCAAATCCTTTTATGAAATCTAACGTCCTAATTGTTCATTCTACCACTTAAATCCAATAGAGATGAATGAAACTAAATTAACTAACTTAACTGAACACCGTCAAACTCAAAAACCTCTAGATAAATTTGACATAATCGTTTAAATTCAATATCCGCCAATTTTATGCTTCACTCGAAACACTTTTAGTAACTTTTAGCTGGAGTTTATACCGTTTCATAAATAATATAGACTCGTAGCGTGTGTGTGTGAGGAAATTACACCTCTTGTGCTGTTGTACTAACGTGTCGTATAAGAGCAGCTAATGTTGTAGTTAGAGCTGCTCCTTGTGATTCAAAGGTTACAGGTTCGAATCCCTTAGTTTACCAGCTGTAGTACTCCAGAGTAAGATGCTTAACCCTCAGTTCCTCCGGGGGAAAAAGGTTAAATAACTGTAGGCGCTCTTAACACTGAAAGTCGCTTTGGAGAAACGCATCAGAGGAGTGAATAAGTGTAAAATACAACGTTGAAAGAGGCGGTTGTGTTTCTCTTTGTTACGACAACATTGTCATAATAATATAATGATGTTTACATACCCATTAATAATCATTATACTCTAATTATGTTTTATCATTTATTCCAATTATGTTCTCTCGACTGTAAGGTTCATATGAAATTATTTTTTTAGAAAGTGAACGTTACTCCGGTAACTGTGCAGATTTTACTGCTCTCCGTGGCCGAGGGGACAAACTTGGAAAGACGTGGCTTTTTGGACTGCGCGCGATCCAGGCGTCCATTGCAATACGTCATTTGTCATCACTAGAGTCTCGAGGCGGCGCGGGACTGGCTGGGGACCACGCCGTGTCTTCATAAAGGGCAGTGGTCCCGCGGGAGCGCCCCACAAAGTGATCCGACCGCCGTCGCCACCAGGTCCGAGCTGTTTCCGCGGACACCGCGAGAAGACCAGAGATGCTTACCTGCTGGTGGTGTGTCACTGTCCTCGTGATGAGCGTTTTGTACCGCGAGGGTCGGGGATCGAGCTTCCCGCAGCTCCACGTGCAGAGGCAGCTGAGTGAGGTGAGGAGAAATGCGGGTGCGGGTCAGGCGCCGGCACCGGGTTCGAGCTCGGAACATATAATCAAGAACACGATGGAGCTGCGGAACTGGAGCCAGAGCTACGAGCCGGGCAGCCAGCCGTGGACGGCGTGGTCTCTGAGGAGCCTTCCAGGAGCACCGGCATTCAGGGGGTCGAGACCCACACCGGTGCCCCTCTCCGCCTGGGATGCGACCCAAGCCCCGTCGTTTAAAAACGCCAGAAAGTTCTGGAATGACTTCACGTTCAGAAGAAGATCGGATTTCCAGTCCATTGTGGCTCTCAGAAATAAAGAAGTTCAGCAGAAGACCTGCCACACCATCCCCTTCCAGCAGCAGGTACCTCCCCGCGCAGCGCTAATAAAAATGTTGTCATGCGGTCATATTGTTGCCGATCACCCCCTCTGTTTGTGTCTGATTGCAGAAGGTGGGTCACGAGGGCTGCGAGACGGTGGCTGTGAAGAACAATCTGTGCTTCGGGCAGTGCGGCCCCGGGCACGCGCCCCGCTCCGGGGCCGGGGGCCCGCACGCGCTCTGCTCGTGCTGCGCCCCCATGAAGGTCGCGCGCCGGACGGTGGAGCTCAAGTGCTCCGGCGACACGCGGGCCTCCAAGGTGGTCACCATGGTGGAGGAGTGTCAGTGCGAGCTGCGCAGGGGGCGCCACTGTGTCCATCACAGGGGACCGGTTCTGATCGATCCCAGTCTGCCGGAGAAACACTCTTAGCGCCCCGCCCTTCAGATGCTGAAGAAGCCTTTTCAAGTGTTTTATAGTGGCTTCCCTCTCACTGAGTGCAAACAAAGAATTAAAATATTGTTCTATGCTCATTATCTTTGGTGGAATCTCCTGAATATGCTGAGCACGAGGCCTCCGCCCTTTATTTCGCTGACTAAGGGCTTCAAAATATTTATCTTGGAGGTCAAGAGATAATAAGGTAATAAACTAAAAGACTACCGTTAATTGTGGTCATTGGATTTAATCCGTTCGTGCATCACATGAATCGCGTGCTTGACGTTGTACTTTGTGCATGTATGTATTAGTGCCAAGCTCTGCCTGTGCACATGTGCATATAGTGCACTCTCAGTAATATCCCTAGACACCCTTTGTGGTCTGGATGTATTTTGTTTGAGGGAAGTAGTTGAGGTGTAGATTGACTGAAGTCTTTATTGATCCCAAAAATGCTGGAGGCTATCACAATATATTCTATATACAGCACAATGAGATAGAGGTGCAGGAATAAAGAGCCAAGCCACACTGTGTGGCAGTAGCACTGCCAGCTCAGTACCACCCCGACTAACCACCGTTAGTCCGATGCCACTGTTTTTCCTGACATATAGTACCTGAGTAGCTGCCTTATAGAACTGAGTCTGACAGGAACTACACAGGTGATGAAGAATCATACATACATACACACACCATCTGAAACCGCTTGTCCTATACAGAGTTGCAGGGAGCCGTGGCCTAACCCGGCAGCACAGGGCAGGGGGCTGGAGGGAGAGGGGACACACCCAGGACAGGACACCAGTTCATTGCAAGGTACCCCAACCAAGATTCGAACCCCAGACCCACCAGAGAGCAGGAGCTGGTCCAACCCACTGCACCACTGCACAGTTTTTTCTATTGTTTTATTATTGCGTATTGCATCTTAACTCATTTTATGAGCCAGACAGATAGCTGGTGTGACCTCACACTGACAAATGCAGAGCAGATGGTCAATACAGCTTTGATCTCTAAAGGAGAGACAAATGTCAGCAAGACCATAACCAGACCACATGTTTGCCCAGAAAATGGTGTTATTTCAACAGGGCATCTGGTCTTTGGTGTAAGTGGGGTAGACGGGAGTAAAGAATGCGGTGTCTGCACTGCGTCAACACCGGCAAAGGAATTCCCTTTCTTTTCATCTCTAAGTGACCAGCCAAGTAGAAAATCATGCCTTATAGAGCAAGCTTATTGTAAATAATACATAACTGATAAACAATGGCCACTAAGGAACATTCTTATACTGTTTTGCTTTTGCATCAGAGCGGGATTTCACTTTCATTTTGTCAACTTGTGCTGAAACGTCATCGCTGTGTTATGTGAAAGTTTGACTCAAGAGAAGTCCCAGGAGGAGAGGAAACTCCACAGTGGGTCCCAAGGTACATTTTACAGCAGCTGAATGGTGGAAGGGAGCAAACACAACTTTTGGTAACACATTCCAAAAAGATGCTGACAATCTGTTGCCAGGAAAATAAAATATCTAAAGACACACTGCATGTTTTTGTGTACATAAAATTACTTTCATGGCGTCAGTGGCATAGTAGGGAATCCTGGTGCCTCACTGCACCTGGGCTGTGCTTTTGGATATGGGTTTAAAGAGTTTGCATGTTCTCCCCCGTGTTCGTGTGGGTTTCCTCCGGGTGCTGCATTTTCCTCCCACAGCGCAAAGATGTGTTTCAAGTTGACTGTTGTCTCTAAATTTCCTTTAGTGTGAGAGTAAATCGGTGTGTTACATTGATTTGTTGTATAGATAGGTGGATGACTGTAGGCAGTTTAGTATGTATCATTGTAATTCACCTTGGATTAAAGGATTTTTGGATTTTTTCAGTAAGGGGTGTGGTGGCATGGTGGCGCAGCAGGCTTGGCTGCATCCTGCTCCCTGGCAAGTCTGGGGTCTGAGCCCTGCTTGGGGTGCCTTGCAATGGACTGGTGTCCCATCCTGGGTGTGTCCCCTCCCCTCCAGCCTTGTGCCTTGTGTTGCCAGGTTAGGCTCTGACTCGTCATGACCCTGCTTGGGACAAGCAGCTTCAGATAGTGTCTGTGGGTTTTCTCAGCACCGGTTAACAGTGTTGTCATAAAACAGCCATTGGTGTCTGTTATGTATGATGTTGTTATGAAGAGTTCATATTAAAACTTAAATACTTTTTAATTACATTGTCTTATACCTCTGCCTTGCTGTCAATATACAGTAGTATTCTCTCAGTCAATATAAGCAACTGCTTGTAGGCCGCGGCAGTCCGGAGCCTATCTTGGAAGCATAGGGCATTACACTCATACCTTGCCATTCAGGATTGTCCCAAGTAGTAATTCTTTCACTTTTACTTCTACATTTATTGATTTTAGCTGAAGCTTTTCTCCAGAGTAACTAACATACTTTAAAATTATTTACTCATATATACACCTGGGTAATTTTACTGGAGCATTTTAGGGTAAGTACCTTGCCCAAGTACTGGCACAGGGCACTTTTAATACATGACACGCATCACTACATAAATGAATGAGTTACTACTAAGCTAAACCAAATGTAACTAGATTTTAAAATATTTTTTAATTATTATATGGTGACATTAACAATGTATATGTATTGCAGTAGGGTATAAAAATAATATTAAGTATATTATATATACAGGTATATTGTAACCGCGCTGGGGAGAGTTGATTTAGCTCAGTGTAAATTGTGATTTATGTCTATTTCTGTACATAATTCGGTGTTCCGTTTTGATTGGGTGGTTTGTTGTTCATGCATTGTTCGTCACGGGGGGGGGATTCTGGGAGTTCTAGGGGTGGCCCCATAACCGTTGGGCGCGGGAGGAAGGCTGGGAGTGACTTGGGGGGCGGGGGGTTATCGCCTATTTGTGAGTGAGTTGCATTATTTGTAATGTTTTTTTTTTTTTTTTTTTTTTTTTTTTTTTTTTTTTTTTTTTTTTTTTTTTTTTGGGTGTTGCTTGTTAAGACTGCTAGGCAACCCATGTATGCTGTAAATAAAGCTTCTCGTCTTTTGCCTAAGATCAAAGTATAGTACTCTGTAAAATAAAAGAAGCAAATTCCTTTCACCCTGATTCCTAAGCCAGTTTCTAGGAGCTCCGTGGGACGCTACAATATTTTATTATTTTATACACAAATTTCACAAAACACTTCAACAATTCACGTATATATTTTAACTGTATTTATACCACCAATAGAAAAAGACAACAGAAAGTCGTTGGGTTAGTCGCGTTTGGAAGATCCTCACCCAGAAACAAACAGTGACGTGCCGCACGTAAACAACCCGTAAATGACGTTGGGAAAAAAAAAAAAAAAAACGAAGGAAAACGAAAATATTATTGGTCGGTTTGCTCCAAGTCCCGCCTATTTTCATTGTGACGTATCACCTGGCAACCGCCTATATAAACACAGCGCATAACAGCAGCAGGACACTTTGCTGCTGCTTCAGGACAAAAAAATTAGAGAAGCGTGTTATTTTCGCCTTGAAAATGTCAAAACATTTGCTCTTACTGCTAGAGAAAATGGGCTGGTTCTTTGGATCGATGAACACGGCCGTCTTCCCCCTGAGAAGTGTGTCTGCTGCCGTTGAGAGGAAAAATAACCGAAGGTTGATTAGTAGTCGGTGGTGCGACTTGTTTCAGGCGACTGGCTGAGTCTGAGATCCTGGACAAGAAGGTTGGAGAGACGTGTCTGTGTCAGCATAATTACAAACATGTTCGTACTGTTTTAATGTTCAACTTAAATTAATATTTCATTGCCGAACAGCCTCTACTGTCTGCGGTTGGCTTGGAAACTACAGAGTAACGTAACAGCGACATTGTTTTTGCATTTTATTAATACACGTGCATTAGGCGCAGTGTGTGTTAGACACTTCCGACTTGAATGTCTGAAATACATAAGGCGTGAAATTACAATAAGGACTAAAATGGAGACATGGCTGTCTTGGTTCACCATTCTTAGCCATTCCAGATCTTTGTCTGCATTCTTCTGTTCTGGCTTTATTGTAGTTCTACCTGCTTTTCCTGTTTTTGTTCTACAGAACGTGTGACTGAGATGGCCCTCGTTGCCTCCCACCGCCAGCATCCGCTATGAGACCTGCTGCATTTGACGGATGAAATTCCAGGGTTCATGATGCTTGAGGCACCATGTGGTATCTGGGGTTTGTTGCCATAATCATGCTGAAAATACGCCCACCTAGGAAAAAGCTGGAGTTATATTGGATGAGAGTGTTGCAAGAGTTGTGCAAAGCCTTACAGTACCTGTGGGCATCGCTCTTTGGAGTCCCAGACAGCTGCAGAGTTCCTGTAATGCGTCCCCAGGCCATAGTATTCCCTCCAGGTGCGATGGTAGATGTGGCCAGCCTAACGTTTGGAGTCCTAGATGAAAAAATGGGGAAGCACTTGGAAGAACAGAAGGGGTCCACATTCCAGGGTGTGATGTGGACCCCAGGAAGACAAGAGGCAGACCTTGCATGGGCTCCAGATGAGGAGATCCTGGAGGAAGAGGAGGAGGATCCTGTGGTTGCTGCAGACATGAAGTTCTTGGAGGCTGACTGTCTGAGGGAGCCTGTGACAGGGGAGCTAGAGGTCACCCTAGCTGACTGGCTGGAGTGGGATACTAATGAGGAGATTCCTGAAGAGTTCTGCCATGAAGTCTGCTTGGAAGCTATTCCTAAGCCACCTCTGTCCCATTTTGAAATAACATCTGTGTGCAGTCCCACCACTGTGTCTACTGATGGGGAGATGGAATGGGACAGTGATTCAAGCTGGGATGATGATGATGATGATGATGATGACGACACCAATGAAAACTTGGAAAGAAACTCTGAGCTCTGGGAGTCCTTCATGCGCAATGATGATCCATACAATCCTTTCAAGTGCTCCTCTGTTACAGCTGTGAATGAAAGACATGTCAAGAGGACAGAGAGCTGCACACAAAGGCCTCTTCAGATGAATGGAAGGAGGGAAGATGTGTGTGACACAGAGTCTTCTCCTCCAGAGGATGAGAAGATGACGGTGTCAAGCAGGAAGGTAACATGGGCATGGGATCGCAGTAATTATGGTGTACTTTCTCTGCTGAGATGATTTGAGACACTTAATTTCTCTGCTGATATCACAGGTGCGGTTCAGCAACGTTGTGAAAGTGCACCCCCTGGTGACATGGAGCTTCGCCAGCCGTGCAGCGCGTGATGGTTCCTGCTGGCAGGAGATAGCAAGAGACCGAGCAAGGTTTAAGAGGAGGGTGGATGCTGTTAATGAAATCATCAGTCCCTGCCTTCTGCCGGAGCACAGAGCCATGGTGTGGGAAAGAGTGCAGCTACTGTAAATGGGTCAACTGCCAAACTATACTTAAATTTAGCATGGTGTGTTGTCTGTTCAATTAATGCATTGCTGTTCTGTGCACTTAGTTGTGTCCAGTGTGATTGCTTCACTTGTGTGTCCCTCCACTTTTTCCCCCATTAAAGAAAATCTTCATCATTCAGCCTGACTTGTCCATTTTGCATCTACATAGGTTTCCATTTAAACACTATCAAGCATGACATTAGCCTTCGAACATGAGATGCTATGTATATTTAAAAGTTAATTTTTATTTTTTTTTACTTTACCTACTGATGGCAGTTCCATTTCCCATGGAAGATGATAGTGGAAGGACATATACAACTCCTAACGGACTGAATGGCCAGACTAACGGTGACGGGGCAAAATGTTGCATGACAGGCTGACATACCAGTGGGTACTGTCTGTACACTTGGCTTCATCTGACACACAGGTTTTACTAAAAATTGTAAAAGTATACAATCTATATTTGCATACTTTCCCAACACAAGCACACACACTTTCTGAACCGCTTGTCCCATACGGGGTCGCGGGGAACCGGAGCCTACCCGGCAACTCAGGGCGTAAGGCCAGAGGGGGAGGGGACACACCCAGGACGGGACCCCAGTCCGCCACAAGGCACCCCAAGCAGGACTCAAACCCCAGACCCACCAGAGAGAAGGACCCAGTCCAACCCACTGCGCCACTGCGCCACTGTGCCACCGCACCCCCCTCTTCCCAACACAAGCATTTAACATTAAGAGCCCTTAATGTGAGCTTGCTGAAACTGATGGTGAGGCACAGGGGCTGATTGGCAAACTGTTCATTGCTGGAATTTTGCTGAGTGGGCTGTGGGTTTGGATAGGGGATCAACATGAGCTCTGTGCATTTGGATGGGTTTTTACTGGATGCTCTGGTCTCCTGTCACAGTCAAAGATCTCTTCCGGGTGAACTGCCAGCTTTTAAGTTTGTGTGTGTATTTAGTCTGCAGTGAATTGGCATCCTGTCTTTGGTGCATCCTACCTCCTGCCCAAGAGGCTCTGGACCCTGCATTGGACAAATGGCTTATGATCATGTATGACTGAATATGCACTCCATAAGCAAAATCTGAAAAATACAGTTGTATATAAAGCAGAATTTCCTGAATATAGAAAACATTAGGCAAAAGAAATTTCTAAGGGTGCAAAAATTTTGGAAATAAAAACTAGTATTAAATCTACATAACCAAATGAATGGCATGCTTGACACTGGATTTTGATAGGCTTGCTTTTGTTGTATATTTATACTGTCAGCTACAGTATCAATTAGCTGATATATTTTTGTCTGAGTGCAGTGGTTCATGTACGGTAAGGTGCCAAAATGCTTAGGCATGGTCAAGTTCCCTGGAATTCTTTTGCAACCCTTCGGTCTCAACCAGCGACATCCTGTCCCTTACACCATTTTTATTTGACATAACCAACTCCACAGTTTAAATATGTAAAACTTGCAATGTGTATCTTGCTTCTTGTTAATGTGAAAAGCAGTTGCATTTCTGTCTGTTCAACTGCACTTGTACAAATACAGCGCAACTCACTGAGATATTGCATGTATACCCTGTGAGCATATTAGACCTTAATTCAGCACTGAAATAAAGCAAAACTGGGAATTTGGCCTTTGGTGAAGGTGCGGTAGAAAGTAAATAGTGGAAAGTCACCAAGTCAGGTATCCCTACTTCTCATCTCTTGACTCATCAACGCAGCTGGACAACTGAAGAGAGTGAATATTGTATCTGGTAAGACATTCCAAAGAGAACCCGACGATCAGGGAAGGCCAGGGAAATAAAATATCTACAGATATACTGCGCTATTCTGCGCAGATAAACCTTTGTTTATGAAAGGGGCCTGTAGCTATTGGAACAGTTTACTGAAGCAAAATCACAGCTGTTCAGCGAATGACCTAAGTGGCATCCAACGCAGTGTTGTTCACTCTCACCTGCTTTCTGTTTCAAAATCACATTACATAATCAAATTTCTCACAGTGAACTATAACACAGGTCACAGCAAGATCTGTGCCCCTGGCGGTCTCTGTCTGATGTTAATGTGATCAGCTTCTGTCCCAGGAAGTGTAAATTAGCTATTCATTATCAATTAACCAGCTAATCAGGGTCCTTTCAGTACCAGTTATGTTGAAGAATACTGAGATGGGGACTGAGGTGTCATATAAGAAGGCAGCTGATAGTATTATCACCTTTGGACCCAAAGGTTGCAGGTTTGAATCCCACCTCTTGATATAGTACCCTTCAGAAAGGTACTTACCCTACCTTGCTCCAGCAAAATTGCCCAACTGAGCAAATAATTGTGAGTCACATTGGAGGAAAGTGACAGTTCAATAAATATTTTTAAAAAAAACCGGTCCACACAAAATTCTATTCTGTCTGGATGATCCCAGCATATTTAAACAAGTATAGCATGGAGGGGTTGCTCACCTCAGAGGAAAACAAGTGATCAAATCCAGCCATCCAATTTCCAAAACCGTTTGTTTCGAGGACGGTCGCAGTGTACAGGAGCCTATCCTGGAAGTATTAGGCGCAATATAAATTACTATAAATAAACTACTATACACACACACACACACACACACACACACACACACATATTTTCGGAACCGCTTGTCCCACACGGGGTCGCGGGGAACCGGAGCCTACCCGGCAACACGGGGCATATGGCCAGAAGGGGAGGGGACGGGAAATAAAGAAATTACTATAAATAAACAAAACTATGTATTTTGCCAGGGCAGACCACCAATTTAGGTAAGTGTAGAGAATCAGCTTCTAACTCTTTTCTAGAAAGATATTATTCGATTTATTGTAGATTTTTTTTTTTGTTATATGTTTATTCACATAGGGGGTGCGGTGGCGCAGTGGGTTGGACCGCAGTCCTGCTCTCCGGTGGGTCTGGGGTTCGAGTCCCACTTGGGGTGCCTTGCGGCGGACTGGCGTCCCGTCCTGGGTGTGTCCCCTTCCCCCTCTGGCCTTGCGCCCTGTGTTGCCGGGTAGGCTCCGGTTCCCCGTGACCCCGTAAGGGACAAGCGGTTCTGAAAATGTGTGTGTGTGTGTGTGTTTATTCAGAGGGGGGCGTGGTGGCACAGTGGCGCAGTGGGTTGGACCGGGTCCTGCTCTCCGGTGGGTCTGGGGTTTGAGTCCCACTTGGGGTGCCCTGCAAGGGACTGCTGTCCCGTCCTGGGTGTGTCCCCTCCCCCCTCCAGCCTTACGCCCTGTGTTGTCGGGTAGGCTCCGGTTCCCCGCGACCCCGTTTGGGACAAGTGGTTCAGAAAGTGTGTGTGTGTGTGTGTGTGTGTGTGTTTATTCAGACGAGTGTAAGTGTGAAAGCAAGTGATAGTTTGCTACTTCACAGTCAGATAATTTTAAAAAGTAAGAACATTTTTAGAAAGTACTGCACGCTGCTTTCATCAAGCACACAAAAATAGCCACAGTGGGAGAAAAAAGTGGAAAAATCCTTCATGGACATTCCCTGTACATCAGAAAGTACAAATGAAAAGTGCAAATGAGCCCTAAAGCAAACGGGACCGACACAAATAGTCATGTTAACTCACACTGGCAGCAAGAAGATGGTGTTGTACTGTAATCCTCCGACATCCTATGGAATTTACATTCTTATTTTCCTTTTTTGCAGGCAGGGACATTTCCGCACATCAGCTATTATATATCGTGTCTTGACAAAGAATCTATGTTTTATGTGACAGGTCATGCTCGCTAAGAAGGACCCTATTTATATACTTTAGAGCATATTCTTGAGGGATGAATCATTTCTCATTGGATGGAAGAGGAATTACTACAAATCAGTTATTACAGTGGCCTTATGAGCCATCATCTCAACCCCTTAGTTTATAGAGCCTCATCCAGAATCTTCAAAACTGGTACTAACTGGAGTATACTTGTTGTGGTAAACCTCAGAACCGGCACTTTTCTTGTCTTAAACTCGCCTTTATGTTATAATATATGTAAAATTTAATATAATATTGTAATCTAGTATCATATTGCTCTATACTTTTGCCAAAGATGTGCAACATATTTTTTAAATACATCATGTTACTATGATGTAATTCATTTTTAGAATTTTATTTACTTAATGGAAAACATTTAAAAAACTAAAGAGAATGAATGATCTTTATAAAAATGAGATCTACGTCGCTTTGGACACATAAAAAAAGCGTCTGATAAATGAAAATGTTAGTAAATGTAAATTGATTGTGTCAGTTAATCAATATAAAGTGAAATGAACTATGTACTAAGTAATTATTTATGTTTTGTATTAACGTATGATGTCTAATTTTTATATTAATTACAATATTCATTTCACAATTTGAAATATATTTCTGTAACCACATTTTCAAACAAAAACAGAACGTCGTCACGTGTAGAAGTTCCCGTGACTCAAAACAGTGACGTGCGGCACGTACACCCCGTAAATGACGATGGAGAAACACCTCGAAACCGAAAATCTTATTGGTCAGTTTTCTTGAAGTCCCGCCTATTTTTTTGTGTGACGCAATTCGATATCATCTATATAAAGAGAACGCACAGCACCCAGCGCCATTTTATGTTCACAATTGAAGACAGAGTAACGTGAAGTGTTTTGTGTTCCACGTGTGATTCTTATTTTCACGCTTAAAAAAATGGGCTGGTCCTTTGAATCGTTGAACACGGTCGTTTACCTAAGTGAGCTGGCTGCTGTTGAGAGGAAAATTAACCGCAGATTGCCTAATCTACGGTGGAGCGACTTCCAGGCGACTGGCTGAGATCCGGACCGGAACAAAAAAAAGGTAGGATTGAGAAACGTGTGGTGATACCCGACACCTTTACGTGTCTTTCAGCGCGCCTAACTGCTTTAATTTACTCACTCAGATTATCAGACTGATTATTGAACGACGTATAACGTTTAGGTGACTATCTCTCGGGCTCAGCTGGAAACCAGCCTTCAGTTTCACTTCTCAGAATGGCTTAATTAATTGAATTAAGCAAGGGTTAGGGTGTAGTTACAGTACAATAACATCAATCCAAAATCAAGGGATTAGAGCTAGTTCACAAATATAGTTCAGTCTTGATTTGTCATTGTATTCCAGTGTTTTTGTTTCCAACTTGTGATAATTGTCTTTGTGTTGCAGTGACTGAAATGGCCCCGCGTGCCGCCTGTTCCCGAGATCCAGCATCCGACACCTTGTCTATGATGGGTGACAATCTGGGGGTCGTGACTGAGGAGCCTGTGGCGTTCCTAGGCCTTCCTGCCCTAACGGAGCCAAAGCTACATCCTCGTAGGAAAAGGCTGGAAGTGGACTCGCTGGATCGAAGAAGAATGCTGCAGGTGTTCCGAAAGGCCTTTCGGCACCTACGGGCAGCACTGTTCAGGGTCCTGAACCGCTGCACAGCTGCTGTAAAGGCGCTCTGTCACGTAGGGCTCCTGTCCCACAGAATGACGGATGCCTGCGTGGTCCCGTACAAATCTATGGAGAGCTGCAGGGAAGACGAGGGGTCCACATTACAGGGTGTGGTGTGGACCCCGGGGGTACCGCAAGATGAAGAGGCTGAATGTGTCCCAGATGAGAAGATGGTGAACGAAGAGGATTCTGTGGCTGCCTCAGATAAGATCATGGAAGGTGACAATTTAGGGGAGACTGTAACAGAGGAGCTGGTGTGCGCCCTAGTTGATTGGCTAGAGTGGGACACTACTGAGGAGGAGTTCTGCACTGAGGTCCCCTTGAAAGTTCTTCATGGTTTTCCTCTCCCCTGCCTTGAAATAAGCTCTGTACCCAGTCCCACCACTGCCTCTTCTAAAGGGGAAGTGGAATGGGACAGTGATTCAAGCTGGGATGACGATGACTCGGATGAAGACTTGGAAAGAAACTCGGAGCTCTGGGAGTCCTTCATGTGCAACAATGATCCATACAATCCTTTCAAGTGCTCCCCCGTTTCAGCTGTGAATGACAGACATGTCAAGATGGAGAGCTGCACACAGAGGCCTCTTCAGATGAGTGGAAGGAGGGAAGATGTTTGTGACAAAGAGCTGCCTTCTCCAGAGGATAAGGCAGTGGTGTCGAGCAGGAAGGTAACATGGGCATGGGATCGCAGTAATTATAGTGTTTTCTGTGCTGAGATGATTTGAGACACTTAATTTCTCTGCTGTTATCACAGGTGCGGTTCAGCAATGTTGTGAAAGTGCACCCCCTGGTGACATGGAGCTTCGCTAGCCGTGCAGCGCGTGATGGTTCCTGCTGGCAGGAGATGGCAAGAGACCGAGCAAGGTTTAAGAGGAGGGTGGATGCTGTCAGTGAAATCATCAGTCCCTGCCTCTTGCCAGAACACAGAGCCATGGTGTGGGAAAGAGTGCAGCTGCTGTAAATGCATTTACTTTAGCATGATGTTGCCTGTCCAGTGTGATGTATTACTGTTCTGTACATTTAGTTGTGCCCAGTCTGAACTGTTTCATGTATTGCTGTTCTTGAAATAAACATTTTGTTAATCTTAGTTTCTTTGAGCTTTATGAACTACCAAGAATCCAATCACATGAATCTGTTTCAAGCATTGGCTGCCCATGCCTGCATTCAGCAACCTGGGTCCTGTGCTCCAGATGATGGCAGTTTGATCCCAGCAAAGTGCAGTGGAGGTGAAGAGCATCATGACTTTGCTAATTTGACCCCCCCCCCCCAAGCCAGATCTCCATGCTGATAGTGTTCACTGTTCTAAGTAGGTACGGTAGCAGGCAAACAATTTTGCCACATCTGTAGTATTTGGTGAAATGAAGCTATGTATAGAAAACTGAAAGCTGCAGGTGTCTTCCCTGTTAGTATTAAAGGGCCTTTATTTTTAAAAATAGTTTACCAGAAACTGAGGTTGAGGGACTTGCTTAAAACGTTTTTGTCCTTTTCTTGAAGTTGCTGGAATTTTGCCGAGTACTTCAGAGGCCCAGTGTTCACAACTTCCTGAACTCTATAGCAACAAAAAGACTAAAATGGCAGAGTTCAGTGTGTTTGTGTGATTGTCAAAACATAACAGGAAATTCCAGTGGTGGGCTCTGACATAGACCCTTAGAACTGCTGAACTTTATATGCATTTTTAATTAAGTTGGGTCCTTCAGTCCCTCAGGGTGAGACATATTAAGCTTTTTTTAAAAAAAATTGTATTGTAAATATGCATAAGTCACCTTCCACAATGTAATTTGTGCTTTATTGTAGAAGCCACTGTAAACATGTGTTGCAGATTTGTTCCAATTAAAACTAGCAAATATGAGTTTTGTGCAATATGTGAAACAGGATGATGCACAGGGATTTATTGGCTCTGCAATGTGAGCTGGACCACCGTTCCACTTTTTGGTCTATCACTTTACCTAGAGAGAGATACAGGAATATACTTAACAGTGGGTTACCTGACAAAAAAAGCACAACAGTAACTAGCATTTGAGGTATTAAAAAGCCATGTATTTAAAAACAATTTCTAATGGTGTACAGTGGAAATGACTGAAAATATTAGCATCTTTAAATTCCATTCATCTTACAAAGATGCATTTAAAAAATGAGAGGTGGGAACAGAACTTTGATCACCAAGCAACTGCTATCATACACACAAAGATGTCTCCAAAAATGCATAGCTTATATGAAGAAAACAAAAAATGCACATTACATTATATATTTCCCTTTCAAACATAGTAAAGCACTGGTAAAAAGGCCCAGAAAAAACAATGGAAATGACCTGAATGATAAAAACCAAACTGGAGACACGGTAACAGACGCTTAATCACAGTGAAAAAACACTAAATGTACATTTTCATGTTCAAAACATTGATTTGTGATTTTTTTTATACCATGAAAAAAAGGTGCATAACCTGTATTTCCTCAGTGAACACTGAGCTGTCCAAATGGGCATATTTGCTCAGTGTATCCCTCATTAAGATTATTTGCCAGCAACCAGTCAGTCATGACGTAGTTGTCCATGTCTGATAAATATATTTGGACAAAGACACAGCACCAAGAAAAACTCGTCAGTAGAGTTTTTTTTTTTTTTTTTTTTTTTTTTTTCATAGCCGAACATTTTGTGCGATTCTTCACGTGGTGGGAATGCTATGTCACCTTGATTGGCGACTTTTTGTGAGCGCAGAGGAGGGTGACGTAGGGTACGCCGATGAAGGCCCATTTCTCGCTTGGCCAGAACAAGATGACGGGACCCTGCTCGGGAGCCTCTGCCATGGCGTCAAAGTAGGCGAAGCACACGCAGCCCAGGTATGATGCCAGACAGATGAGGATATGCCTGTAAATAGGGAGCGTTGGAGGTGGGGGAGTTGTCAGTGGCCCAACCCCACCGTGAAGATGCATCACTGTGTTGCAGTGTAACTGGGAAATCTCACACACACACACACACGCTGAAGCTATTTGTCCCACATGGGGTTGTGGCAAGCCAGAGCCTAATCCAGGGGCACAGGGCTGGAGGGAGAGGGGACACACCCAGGACAGGACACCAGTCCATCGCGAGGCACCCCAAGCGGGACTCGAACCCCAGACCCACCAGAGAGCAGGACTCTGCCAAACCCGCTCCGCCACCGCACACTCACTGGTAAGTCAATTTAAGGTACTTCAGCCCATTATACAGCACAGTGGATACATGGCACAGAAGGGCCCTGCTGTTGGATCCTTAATCAAAACTATTGATTAAGGAAAAATATGCGAAAATGCGACTGTGTAAATGGATATAATGTGAAACTATAAGCCATGTTTGCTGCCGCTCTAGATAGGAGCATCAGCTGTGAAACCGCACCAACGTCTGCTGTTAACTTTCACATGTAACACACACTGTCAGCAGCAACCAAGACAAGAGAAGAAAATATTGCTGTCTCAGATAAACACACAGATCAATGCTTGTCCCCCCCCCCGGACCTACCACATGCAGTGCAAGTAGGGGAAGTTGACAGAGGACCACATCTCACAGAAGATCCAGTCGCTGACCCAGCAGAGCAGGGCCAACGTCCACCAGACGCCGGAGATCAGACCCAGTTTGAACACACGCGGGTTCTCGCATCTGTGGGAGAGCGGGTGAGTTTACCAGCAACGCCACTGCGCAACTCTTTTTTTTTCCACAAGGTATTTGGTTAAGTTTAAGCAGGACATCAAACATGACTTGTCTGCTCTTCTGCAGCAGTTCCCAGATATGTAGGACACTTGATTCTCTTTCGCTTTGCTCCAATTTGTACCACACAGGTACTGCCCAGGTTGTCCACATATACTCACATTTCTGATAGTCAGTGTATTACATGTGAGAACATATTGTATCCCGTATAAAACGCTGTCCTGGTGTTCAAGACCACACTTTGACAGCCCAGCTGTCACTCGCTATGCTGGTAGGTGGCTGGTGGTCCCTCCATCCAGTCACACGAACAACAGCTCCCAACTCCCACATCTGCCAGCACGGCTTGGCGGTTAAGCACCTAAAACTCGCTAAGAGAAGCCCGATCCTCGGCACGTGTTAAGGATCTAAACTTTGCAACTGAACCAATTACATTTTTAATCGGACTACGGCACAGTATAAATACAGAGGATCCGAAGTTCGAAAGGAATTCAGGTAGAGCGGGTTTCACCCATCAAGTAAATCTAGCCGTGATGTACAATTGAAAAAGGAGTGAAACCAGTGTGGAAAGATCCTTACTAAAAAAGAAGCAGGAAAAGAGAAACATATTTTACTGGAAGAGCTGCTTTGTACACGTTCTCCGGTAAACCTTGGCGTTCAGGTGGAAGGACTGCCACGGCTTCCACAAACGCTGTAGCTCAGTCTCTATCAGAAAGAAGGACCGACTATACTGACTTTACCAGGAAGAGAACTGCCCAAGTGACGTGGGGGCGATATGGCGAAATGCTCGGTAAACACTGTCATGGCATAGGGTGTGGAGATCTGAGTCATAGATGGAGCTTGTGCTGGGGTGCCCTTGTTATAGAACCCCTGATTAATGAAGAGAGTGACAGTGTCAAGAGCTTAGAGTAATGGACATCATGGCCACACACACATTTACTTGTTTAGCAGACACTTTTCTCCAAAGCAACTTCCAGTGAACTCTATGTAGTGTTAACAGCCCACACACCTTATTTACCACGGTGACTTACACTGCTAGATACACTACTTACAATGGGTCACTCATCCATACATCAGTGGAACACACTCTCTCTGTCACTCACACACTACGGGTGAACCTAAACAGCTTATCTTTTGACTGTGGGAGGAAACCAGAGCACCCAGAAGAAACCCACACAGAGAACATGCAAACCACACACAGACCGAGCGGGGATCGAACCCACGTCCTCTCGCACCACCCAGCCGCTGTGAGAGAGCGGCGCTATTCGCCGTGCCGCACGCACAACACAAGACGTCAACCGCAAACCCAACAGAAGCCTTCTGGATGAGTTGGACAGGCAGTGAGAAACAAAGCAGAAACTGCAAAACAAAAGGAAAAATGCCACAGGAAGAGCTGAGAACAAGGCTGGGACAGACTTTACAAGATTGGAGTCGTCTTTCATGCGGCTGCTTAAATTCCATGAAGCAGAAGCACAAACGGCTCCGCGCACACCGCTGAGTCACAAAGAGGGGTCAGAGTGTTGTGCAGCCACCGTATGAAATATTTAGCTCCTTTGCAGCCAACAAAAGCACAAATTAACTCGGGCAGTAAACCTGCTATTTTAACCCTCCATCCCATGGTCCACAAGTTCCTTAATCCGGCTGTGCCGCCACCCACATGACACGTCATCTTGGGTGCGTGCAGGAGGATACCTTTCCAAGAAAAGCCAATTGACCCAACCCAGGCGGTTGCGGTCAAAGGCTCGACGCACCTGGCTCAAACCCGGCAAAGCACGGCCAAGGGCGCGAAACGAGACCCCGGTGGGTGCCTCAGTCAAATTACAACGTGTACAACAATAAGCTGTCCCTCATAGACCCATCGTGCCAGTCATCATGCAAACTAGCGACAGAAGGCATTGTGCAAAATCACACCACGCGGATCTCGTTACACTGGAACGGGCCCAAGCCTTTCTCACAAAGGCACTCATTAGTGGGGTTCGATTAGCTATGGGCCAACACACCTGGATACATCCATCTTGTCTTGTAGAGGCAGCCTAGGGAACAAGGTAGCAAAACACCTGCTGGGCAGCAAGAACATGGTGGTTAATGTCTGAGGCTCCACACAGACCCTGCTGCAGTACCCCTGCACTACATGTGTAACGTGTGAATATTCACTGGCTATAGATGTCCACTTGGCCTAATGTGGAGTCGCCATAGTCCGGAGCCTATCCAGGAAGGACAGCCTGGGGGGGGATTCATTCTGGACAGATGCCAGCGAATCAGAAGGTGGCTGTACTCACACCTCGTTCGATCACACACACCTAAGTCAAGGGCAATTTAGAGTGACTAACCCGAAACGTACCTTTGGACTGTGGGAGGAAACCAGAGGACCTGAAGTAAACCCATGTAAACACAGTGAGAACAAACAAACTCCACCCAGAGTTAAGAAGGACCAAACATAGGCCTGAAGTCACAGTCCAGTCACAACCATGCCGCCCTACAGTTAGAACAGTGAGCTCCAGAAACTAGTAATGCTACTGCTAAAAATAATAGTTAACACTAAAAAAAGCCCAAAGAAAAAAGTATGCAAATTATAATATATTTTCATTTCTCACATAAAAAAAAAAGATCCCGTTTCAAAGATATTAGTTTAAAAATAACACCGTAATAGACTCTTAAAGCTTTTTTATACTTATGTCACATCGTTAATTTTCATAATAATTTATTTCAAATTTTCCAGAATTAGCAAGCATGGAGTGCATGACAATTACAGGGCACGACCTTCCCCCACGTTATTGCTGTATCCAGGAAACGCATCAGAGTCAGAGATAAAGTCGACCAGTATGAATTAGAGGCCATGTGCCAAGTTGGGAAAACGTTGAGACCCTTCACTCAGTTGCTGTCCCGCAGCAGCTCAGCCACATAGCAATGTTTCATAAACAAAAGTTATGAAGGGCCACCCCAGACCAAACTCTCAGATGAGAGCAATAATAGCTGACGCAATAAATCACTGCGGAGCACTTCCGGCGAATCGCATTTGAACTGAAAGAGAAAAGGTTACGAACTTCCCTCAGCAGTAAGTTTATTTGTTTGCCGCCGCTACGTCCCGGCACGTGTTCTCATCGTGTAATTCTGCACATAGATAGAGGTAATCAGTTGTTTTGTGTTTCAGCAGCTGTCGATTATATTTATTTATTTATGTGTGTCCGCAAAGAACACTAGGAGCAGAGGTGAGGAGTTCTAGGAAATTTTCATGGCAGAAGTCAACAGTATGTTGTTTCCATGGAGACCAAAACAATGCTAACTAACAAACGGGCCAGAATCTGCCTTACCCATCTGGTCACATGTCAGTTTTAAAGCTGAAAACAGTCTGTCTCAATCTTTTTACCATATATTACAAAGTCATACATTTACTTCCACCAGGCTACATGTGACAAGGCAAATATTCCCCAAAAAAAAAATGTTATTAGAGCCTCCTAAAACCTCACTTAGGTTACGAGTCTGAGCCCTTTAACAGGCGCTCACTACTCATATAGACATGGTTTAGAAGATAAAAAGGTGATCGATTTTATTCGGAACAATTTCAGTTAGTCCTCTATTAGTCCTATGTTAATTCTCAGCTATGCACTCACTGTCATTACCCCCTTGTCCATGTGAGGGTTGCTGGGGTCCAGAGCCTATCGTGGAAGCACCTGGCACCAGGGAAGTCAGGGTACACCCTGTACGGAATGCCAGTTCAATGCAGGGTAGCCAGTTCACCGATATTCACACACTATGGGTAATGCAGAGTCACCAATCCACCTGAAAAACGTCTTTGGACCATGGGAGGAAACCAGAGCACTTAAAGGAAATCCACAAGAGCATGGAGAGAACATGCAAACTTCACAGACTGAACTGGAGTCAAATCTGCACCTAAGCAGCCAGGTGCTGTGAGACATCAGTACTATCCACTGCAGCTGCAGATCACCCATAAATCTGTGTTAATCCTGAGAAAATTCCCAGGGACTCCTTCCTGGACCCTCACCTCCTGAGCTCCGTGATGAGCAAGGCAGTGCAGGGGATCCCCAGGGTCATCAGAGAGATGGCATTGACGGCAGGTTTCACGAAGGCCAGGCCGGTGGTGATCCCTGAGAGGACCGCGATAACTACCTTGAACCTTGACCTGTCGGGAGGAGGGAAGAGAGAGTGAGCGGAGAAAAACAGGAATACCTGGCTCACTGGACAAAGGTGATGTCAAAGCAAACAGCAACGCTAACTAAGGGCCAAGACCTGAATAGGACATCAATCTCCCACAACGGCACGTAAAAACAGCTTTGTTCTCCACGTAAAAGCTTATCTTGAAAACATTACCTTTCGGAGAGAATCACCGGTAAACAGCAAACACAAACTGCTCTGCTCTAACACACCACTGCCAAGACAAATCTCATAACCCTGATGTATTTAAGACCTTCGGTTTGCCGACACTTCCCTTCAACCATCATTCTCATTCTGCCACTTGTCCAAAAGGGAAACATATATCAAATAGCTCTTACTTACTGTTGGCAGTAAATCAGAGTGAGCTGGTATTGAACACGTTTGCTGGGGGGGTCACATGACAGATATAATGATCTTTATTAAGGTCAGTTAAAAGATCTATAAACTGTACGCTTTTGTGTTAACATAAGAATGTTTTCCCCCTGTGGACTGCAAAAAACTTTAAATATATCAAATATGAACACTGTGTTAAAACCTAAAGGTAAGAGAGGAAAACCATGCTGACTTTTTGAAATGTAGTATAATATGTAGAGCGTAGGAAAAGCGTCAACGCTCAATGGGTGTGCAGTAGGTTTTCTAACTGACCACCAGTGGCTGTTTTGCTTCAGTAGGCCAGTTAAAGCAGAATAATAATGTATAGAGGATTGCAGGAGGAATACACCGCACCCCACTCATCAGTGAGCTGGAGGATCTATCCGAGAGGGCAGTCATCCTGGTCATGTCATTCGCGAGGCTCATTAACCACAGTATCAACATGCTTCCACGCCTGTTATCACATCCTGCCATTTGCGAGACATGAAGATAACCCTGACTGCTGACATGGAAGCCAACAACTCTCGTGTACCGAAGGTTAAAAAAAAAAATCAAGAAATTAGTTTACGTCACTTAAGCCTCTTGATAATATGATCTCCACGGAAACGTGTACAAGGCAGAAGAAACATTAATCATAATAAAGCCATAACCGTGACAAGGGGGTCAAGAAGAGCTACCTCCTCACGGTGACCCCCAGGTAACGTCCCTGACAGCTAAGCCCTCTTCAAACTGATCAAACTGGTCTCACTAGAAGATCTGTTTTTGATCATACGATAAATAAAAATAAATAAATACCACAACGACATTATCCATACACACACAAACAGAAACCAACACTTTAGGGTCTTCTGCACTTTCTCTGGAAATCAATTTTAATTTTCATATATCCACATGAGGAAAAAACAGGATTGTCGTAGCTCCGGTGTAGCCCTATCCCCGCACTGACAGTTCCCAGAAGGGTCACTCACCTGTCTTTGCGGAACACTTTGGGCAGGTATCTCTTCGGGAACCACATGCCAATGGCACACATGAGCACCCACAGGATGGACAGTTCGTCCAGCATCTGGCCGAGGAAGCTGAGGGTGGCGTGGAAATATGTGGATCCAATACCTAACCAGTACAGACAACATGTGCTGCATGCATAATTCATATGTGTATTAGAGCTATAAACAAGCAGGACATTTCCAAACATGGCTAAGGCTCACTCAGCTGTGTGTGCTTTCACTTCCTGCAAAATCTAGATGCTTTGGTCCATTTATGTTTTCAGAACGTGTTGGTCACCACCACTAAAGTGGAAGTATTTCATGCATAAATCAAATGGATCGCAGATGCCCAAACTGTGTATTTCTCACCCCGTTGAGATGACTAACACTCCCATGAGCACAGTAACCTACTCATCACCAGCACACTGGACAAAAGGCCATTGTTTCCTTCTATGTGCCAGAAGATGGGACATGCAGCTCTGAGAAGCTTTATCCAACAGGCAAAACACTTGGACCGGTGGGGTGGGGGTTGAGAAAAAGCAATGGGGAAATAAACAGTGCACACAAGACCTCGGCAGCAGGACGCTGGAGGAGTGACTGACCGCGGAATTACGAACATGCTTCCAAAACCCGCAACCAAATCTGAAATTCCACAGATCATAAGCGTGGCACGCAAAAACATTTAAATTAACACCAGCATCATTCGTCATTTATTGCAGAGCCCTGACAAGGCGACCAAGGGCTGAAAAGCGCAGCGGTTTTCTCTGCCATGCTGCCATACCCCCCCTCCGCCCCTCCAACTCTGCTCTGACCTCTCCATAATCAGGAACAGGGATGTTGACACAAGGTCTCTCCCCTGTTTTTGTACCACGCTGCTTGGGCTGCATGTCATCAGGTCAGCTGAGGCAAAGGTTTACCAACTTCTCCAGCGCTTCACATGAGTTGACTTACCAACCACAACCAGAAGAGTCCATATCACATATATCCCACTGTTGAAATGTGCGGCGTACTGACGAAATAAGCACATTAAAATGGGTGGCAGAATGAAAAACAATATGTTGCTGATCTGAAATGACAAAAAAAACGGGAAATCAATGCATTCCACACGGAAAACAGGAAAACAAGAGGCAAGCAAGTCCACAAGTAAGAAGTACAAATGAAATGACAAGGTGACTTCAGAAGTGCGGACTGGACACTTGGATGGAACAAAAGGACACTTTTGTCATCAGTACTGTTTTCACACACACACTGCCTTATGACACTATTTTTTTTCTCTCTCTCTCTCTCGCTCTTCTCCAGGACACAGGTGATCTGTCTCATTACAGCTCCCTCGCTGATCTAATTGATTGATGTCAATGCACAAACCCCGTTATTTCCCATTTAACTAGGAGGCGATCGCGCGGGCGGCTGGAAATACAGCTGATAGACATGATCATGGCAGGAACGCCGCGCACTCACCGTGTTGTAAAACTCGGCGATCCCAGAGTAAATGAGGTAGTTGCCCTCGCACCAGTCCACCTCGGAGCTGCCCGCTCTCAGCTGGTCCCACAACTGCAGGTTGCTCATGATTCTCCCACTTGTGCTCTAAAAGATATATACAGTTATTTGCCCCGGCTCCGGAGCGGAGACACAGCCAGCCAGGATCAGGCAGGGCTGCGATCGCTGCGGCGAGAGGTCCGAAGCCGTCCCGACGCGCAGTGCTGGCTTTTCCCCCTCATGTGTGATGTGTCAGATCCGTCTGATCTCCTCCTCCGTCTCCCGGGATCTCGGGGATCAGCGCGTGTCCAGCAACTGCGCGCAACAATGTGGAGCGGGGAACGGCGAGCGCGCATGCGCACTGCGCATCGCCTGCAACTTGTTACTCGAGTGCGCGCGGCCGGCCGGGTGTCCAGTTAAGGCGGGACAAACGTTTGGCGCCGCGATCAAAACCAAAAAGATTGACATTACATGCGATATGTACTAAAGGAAAACCAAAACGATTGTGACCACTTTCGGAAATTTTAATGGAGTACCATTGAACGTAATAATATTAAATATTTTAACATTTATTTAGTATTAAACTTAGTGTCTCCAGTTACTGTACAACCAAGTGCTCCTCACAGTCCTTATTAATTTTTATTTTAGTGTATCTCAAAGATGCACCGATTTCAGGATGTGAAGATTTTAAACGCAGGGCGTTTCTTTTTCTTTTCGTGCCTAGGAGGAGCAACAGCTGGTTCTCCGCAAGATGTTCTTTGCTCCTGAGCGGAGTGTCGTACTTCTCGCCCTACCGCCCTTCTGCAGATATGACTTGTTACTAACATCAGTAGTTGGCCTTAGTAATCTTATTTCTTTCATCATGTCTTTCGTGCCCTCTGCACTTAAATATTTGAGCGCTGCGAGGCTGTTTGTTTGTATTATACTGAAACGTTCACCAAAGAGCTTCCCAACTATGTACTATCTCACCTACTGTTACATTTATCATGTAAGGAATTTTGGAATTCCTAATCAATATGGTCTCAGTAATGTTTAACGTGATTAACAGCTTCCACGTGTATACCTTTGTGAGTTTTTGAATGACTTTATTTCTACTATGCGTTCAATGATGATTTTTTACCACTACAGCAATAGATGAATAGAAATATACTTATGAAATTGCACCATTTATATATGTTCACAACACAAAACGCACCAAAAAAAAACAGTATGATGCCTATGACCGGATTTACTCAAATCACTTCCAGTCTTTACAGCTTGTGTGTTGATTATTCTAACAGCGCTGGACAGAAGAGGCGTCTTGTTACCATGGCGACCAAACGACGATAAACAAATCCGAGCGGCACGTTGCACACGAACAACGTCAGTCAGTCAACACTTGTAGAGGCGAAATATTTTTGTTATATTTTAATTCGCACAATATTATGGTAAAACTAGAAACGTACTTCACATGATTCATTCAAAGCGACAACATTTGAATGAAACTCAAATTCACAGATGGAAGGAGTGGCGCTGTGCCGAAATAGCTCAGTTGGGAGAGCGTTAGACTGAAGATCTAAAGGTCCCTGGTTCAATCCCGGGTTTCGGCAAAAATGTCTTGGGCAGCAGGTGGCATTGTGGTGCTGCTCAAATACCTTATGTGGATTGTTTAAAAAAACGTTACATGTCTTATTATAATTGGTCACTTGGTTAAAATGTGACATGCAAATTAAGTGAACTGAAAACAAAATCCACCTATAAGTAAATCGAGTCTGGGCCATGATTTAATATAGTGTCTTTGTTGTTTGTTTTAAGGAACGCTTCGTTGGTTTTGCTCCTTTTACCCGCACCTGCTTTTTGCTTTTTTTTTTCTTTTTCTTCTTCTTCTTCCCGGGGCGCGGTGGGGCAGTGGATTGGCCCGGGTCCTGCTCTCCGGTGGGTTTGGAGTTCGAGTCCCGCTTGGGGTGCCTTGTGACGGGCTGGTGTCCCGTCCTGGGTGTGTCCCCTCCAGTCTTACGCCCTCTGTTGCCGGGTTATGCTTCGGCTCCCTGCGGCGACCCCGAATAGGACAAGCCGTTCAGTGCGCATGCGTGCTTCTTCCATACTGTCAGAAACAGGACCGAATCAGTAGCGGAGCTCCGCGGTGAAAGAGTACAACATTTGTTATCATGCCCATATGGCATATTAACTTTCTAAAATCACCAGGCAGAAACAAGATAACAAAAATGACCAATATTTGCTATATTGTGCAATGCAAATTGTGGAGCAGAGCCTCCAAAATTACGAGGGACTCACGCACTCACCCTGCACTCCACCTCTTTGAACTGCTCCCGTCTGCAACAAGGCGATACAGGACCATTCACACACACACACACACACACACACACACACAAACAAAAGGATGAAAAACTGCTTTTTCCCCCAGAGCTATGAAACAGCTGAACACTAGTGCCGGATTTTTATTGTATATTGTATTATACTCTATTTTCGATTTATCTATTTACTATACTAACTGTTTAAACGGTTTAGTTTTTCTTATTTTTAAACTTATTTGTGTGTGCTTTTCACTGTTGTCTAAAGAACTCAGGGAGTACCAATATTGAATATAATTTCGTTGTATTGCACAGTAGTACAATAACAATAAAGTATTCAATTCAGTTCAATTCAATTCAACTCAGTGTTAACTGGTTGCGAATTGATATAGAAAAGAAACCACGACACGTCTATTGTGTTGCTCTCGTGACAAGAAGCGCGCGGCGCAGCGAACGGTACTGCTAATTCCTCGTGCCTGAGCGCTGCAAGAGGACGTGGGTTCGATCCCCTCTCCACTCTGACTGCAGGGCGCATGTTTCCCCTGTGTTGGGTGGCGACTGTAACAATGGGAGCTATTGTTATATATGCAGGTGCCACTTAGAACTGGGATTGTGTGTCTTTATAAATTAGGAAAAAGAGACAGAATAAAACAGGGATATTCGTGTGGATTGGTGTCACTGAATGGCCCTTTGTGTGTGATTACCTCGTAAAGACCCTTCGCGCACTAATTTTGGGATAGGCTCCGGATCACCGCGACCCTGCTGAGGGCAAGTTATTGGAAATGGTCTGAAATGGAAAATGTACTTCCGCTTTATCTGCAAGTAAAAGTGAATTTCACAGATTCAGAAGACATTTTTCTCGTGTTAAAGCGCAAAGAAGTCAACGTAATTTTTTTTTTTAAATAAATCTGTGCATGTCTATGGTAAACATTAAATATCCACAAACAAAACGGTCGACTGCTAATTTTATTAAAGATCATCATCGTAACGGGCTTAATTTACAAAAGCTAAGACATAATTTACGTTGTGTGAACTGTATAACTGTCTGGAATTTGATTGTAAAGTAAACCCTTGCAATGACAATGTCGATTTATCATTGATGTAATTATGTATAATTGTTTATTGTCGGTTCCCCGCGACCCCGTATGGGACAAGCGGTTCAGAAAATGTGTGTGTGTGTTTATTGCTCATTACAACTGTTCATAATAGTTTTTTTTTTCAAATAAATAAAAATACAGTGCTGTCGTCCTCGTAATCCCAAATTTTCACACGTGAATATAAAGTATCGCGATAACACAGAGCATCGATGTGAGCGGGCAGAGCGGAAGTGCGGCCTCTTTCCGGTGGCGGACCTGTTCCGTGGTAGTCTCTCAAGATGAAGGTGAGTAGCTGCGATGGGTATTTTCTACCTATTTCTGAGTTCTTTCGCTTTTTTAAATAACAATGTCTGCCAGGTATCTAAGAGTAAATTATCAGGAATGTAAATATGTGGTTTGTATACTTATTAAGGTGTTTTCAACCGAGGATGGTGATTGATAGTTTCTGCTTATGAGTGGCTTCACACAATTATAAAGATGGCTGCCTCCTGTGTGGGGAATGTGCGAGAGAATGTAACTGTCTTCTGTTTCCTACAGTATTACTTCTGCTGACACGTTTCAAATAATACCTTGTTGGAATACTAGACGATATTTATTGTTGCGTGTAATCACAGTAGTTTTGCCTTAGTAAGTGGCATCCTGGGAACTTCTCTTCAAATGTCCTGGGCTGGGTCCTAAGTTAATATTCATATTAAATAATTAAACCTGTTAAATAATTTAAGGTTTGTGAGTGTTGTTAAGCTATACACATTTGAACGGTTGAGTGAGTACTGTACTTCTGTCCCTCACAGATAACCTAGAGAATGGTGTAAAGAAAACCCATATTTGTCAATATTTCTGCCACTTTTTTTAAATCATTACTGAACTTTATTTAGCCAGCTTTCTTCTCCATGGCTATATACAGTCTTATAGATCAACTTTACAATAATTTACTAATGAAACAAGGTAATATGATTTCAGTTCTGGTTAAGTGTCTTGACCAAAGGTATTCCAGCAGGGGAATTTAAACTGAAGAGTCAGATTTTCAGTTGACATCTCTAAGCAGTACATCATTTGCTGCCTCTTTCAGCTGAACATTTCCTTCCCGGCCACTGGGTGCCAGAAGCTGATCGAGGTGGACGATGAACGCAAGCTGCGTGCCTTCTATGAGAAACGCATGGCTACTGAAGTGGCTGCTGACTCCCTTGGTGATGAGTGGAAGGTATCTGTAGCCTGCCAGTAAAACTATACCTTACATTTTTTTTCCCTCACCTGCAGTGTGTATGGAAGTACTGTTAATAATTTGGTGAGGGGTGCAGTGCCATGTATTGAGAAGGCTGTTCAACCAGTTGTGCTTCTTTTGGTATTTAATAGTAGATGAGGCCAAAAAAGGCAAAAGCTCCCCCAGCATCGATCGATGCCATTAATCCCCTTGGTGTTGCACGTACAGCATCTGTGTGTTCTGGTATTTACCCTTTAGTGATTTCTCTGCTCTCCTAACTCCAAAATAACTAGATCTACCACTTGAAGCCCCATCTCCCAGCAGGGAAAATCCTTTTTGCACATTCCAGGTTTTTTTTTTTCTCCCATTTGACAGCTTCCCAGCTACGTCTTACTTCCACTAGTGTTTTATTATGTAAGGGCTGAAGGGGGTCAAACCTTAATATTAGCTGTTTAGAACATTGAAGAATTTTATGTCCTGTAGATTTGAATAAGACCAGACTGTTGCAATCACATGTGCTGTTATCATTTGAGTAAATAAAAGGCTTGTTTCTTTTAAATTGGTCTTTGGCTTGTTTCCCTTTCTGCTTGTTGCTGTGCTGATCTGAACAGTACAGTATTTCTTAGGGTTTGCTTCTGTTGTATTTAAATGCGTATTCTGTTAGCTGATGCTCTTTTGTTGTAGCAAGATTTTAACGAACTATACGTTTGAATTGTGAATGTGTGTTCAGTTTGCTGGGAATTAAAGCAATGGAAACATTCTCATGCTTCCTAAGCACGAAGCTGTATATCCCACGGTTGTGTTCCAGGGCTACGTGGTGCGCATCAGTGGCGGCAATGACAAGCAGGGGTTTCCCATGAAGCAGGGTGTGCTGACCAATGGCCGTGTGCGTCTGCTGCTCAGCAAGGGTCACTCTTGCTACCGGCCACGCAGAACTGGAGAGCGCAAGCGCAAGTCTGTCCGAGGGTGCATTGTGGACGCCAACCTCAGCGTGCTCAACTTGGTCATTGTCAGGAAAGGTAGTTGATGGGGGGGGGGGGGTGTTGATTTGTGTTAGGCCTGTCACACACTTTTTGTTGCTTTTTTTCTTTTAGAGGCATATCCAAAACAGCTCAGTTGTACAGCTGCAGATTTTAATGGTGCCTGACTGGTAGACTTTGGCTTGCAGATGTAACCTTAACAACCATGCCAGCTGCTGCTTTACTTTAATCTTGTTTTCTGAATAGATTTTAATTTATTTGTGTAGCAGGCGTCTTTCTCTAATTAAACCTGTTAAGACCTCGGACTGTGAGCCTGAACGCACAATAGTAGACCCTTCCTGGCTCGTCTGTAGCCTCAAAGGGGGGACAGTGTTGTGCCACAAAAACTGTAGAGCTCCTTACCAGATGCAACCTGACCTTTGTATCATGGCTGGTTGAAACTTGAAAGCTCTGACAGTATTTTTCCTCTTTCACTAGATAACCTCTGAAACTCCATAAATGTGCATTTTATGGATCAGCACAGGGTACAAAAATAAGTTACATTAGTGAAAGGTTGGTTTTCATAGCTTTTTTGTGTTTTAAGAATTTGTGTGACCTGGCGGATAGTTCATTTGTTACTCTAAAAACTTCACATGTAAAGGAGTCGTATTTAATGTTTTACCCACTTTTGAGGGGAGAAGAATCCAGTGCTTCTGATTAGTGTCTCATAAGACTGGTTAAGAGCTCAAAGAAGCTAAGATGTGAGTGTCCTTGTGTTCCAGGTGAGAAGGACATCCCTGGGCTCACCGACAGCACCGTTCCGCGCCGCCTGGGTCCCAAGAGGGCCAGCAAGATCCGAAAGCTCTTCAATTTGTCCAAGGAGGATGATGTAAGGCAGTACGTGGTGAGGAGGCCCCTCAATAAGGAAGGTATGCTATAAAATCCAGCAGTGAGGGTTACTTGAGGTGTCCAGTTTTCCTGCACAATAGGCCCTTCCTCATTTGTCTGTAGCCTCAAAGAGGAGGGGGGGGCAGTGTTGTGCCCCTGAAGCTGCTTATCAGATGTAACCAGACTGGTTGAATTCCATTGCTGTCATGTCCCCCATGCAGCACCTTATTGAAGACAACCTTGACAGATTTGTATTTTAAGTGAATTGAATTTAATCCTGTTTTGAGGCTCAACATAAATGTAAAATGCTACATTCTTCACTTCTAGGCAAGAAGCCAAGGACTAAGGCACCCAAGATCCAGCGATTGGTGACTCCCCGTGTGCTGCAGCACAAGCGCCAGCGCATTGCCCTGAAGAAGCAGCGGACCCAGAAGAACAAGGAGCAGGCTGCGGAGTATGCCAAGCTACTGGCCAAGAGGATGAAGGTATGACATCAGTTTCAATAATATGTTGGCTTCCATGATCTCTTTCCAGAGGGCTGTCTCTTAAAAACCCTTCTTGGGTTAATGCCATTGTCCCCCCCCCGTTATGCTTTCATGTTCAGAATGACAAAGTATGTGGTTAAATGATTTCTTGCAGGAGGCCAAGGAGAAGCGTCAGGAACAGATTGCAAAGAGACGCCGCCTCTCTTCCCTGAGAGCTTCCACCTCCAAGTCTGAGTCCAGCCAGAAGTGAGGTGTGGATCAAAGCAGCAGGGCCGTTTCCGTGTAAAAACACAATTAAAGGTTTGCTAAAATCAGCATTGGTGCTTTTTCTTGGAGACTTAATACCAGAAAAATATTCCAGGTCTTGTTTTATATTTATTCAAGTAAGGTAGTTTTGTAGTTAAATAAGGTTAAATCAAGGACCCTTCACCTCAGAGGATGCATTTTATTAATGTTTTCCACAGACACTCAAATCTTATCCTTGTGACAGCACAGAGTTGCTTTACTGTCTAAAATTAAGCACAATGTTACTTTAATGGACGACAGCAATCCCCTATTAAATTTAGACAGGTTAAATATTTCACATGTGCAACACAGCCTACCCTTCCACCTTTAGGAACTATCCTGCTAAAAGACAAGTCAGGGTTAATTCAAGAAGTTGGTTATAGAAGAGAACCAACACAGACATAGACTTAAGCCTTTGCCTAAAAGCTTTCCATTAATTGAATATTGTGCCTTCTATAAAACATTATCCCTGAACTTTATCCCAACACCTCAAACTTGATCAATATTAAAATCTTTCAGTACTAAACTAGCATAATAATCCTATGACAAATGTGACATATGGAATGTTTTCCCCAATTTCAAATGCTGAGCACAAGGGCTTCTGTTCAACACACATTTAGCGTTCCCAAGAGTCGAGTGTTCAGCAGGAGAGCCTGTGCTGCGTGCGGTCCTGTGACAGTCTCCATCTCAGCCAACATGGAATTGTTAAAGACTGGACTGTGTTCCCTGCATGTCCATGGAGTCACTCTGCACTCCACAGGCTCTCCTGTTTGGAATGTGTCAACAGCACCTTCTTCCCTCTCATCAGCACAGACACCAGAACATACAAAGCAGTATAGAAATATCCCTTGTACCCTCCCCAGTCCCACTGCATCATGGGCCTGCATACTGTAGCTTTTAAAGACAGTCATAGGGAACTGTAACAATCCCTCATGTCTAACACAGCCTTGATTCAGATTGTCCTTTGAGAGTATGTACAAAATTAAGGAAAACCTAAAGCCAACCCTTATGAAAACTTAATATGTACAGGGGCTTAAGAAGTATACATATGTTAATTATATACATTTAATATGCACATTACCTAAGCAGGACTAAGTGGTTAATGGAAACAAAAGTAGTAACAGGTTTTATCTAAGATGTTCTGTTGAACATAAAGCCACAACAGCACAGGAAGCAGCAGACAGTTGTGGTACTTGGACTGGAAACGTCAGGATAGGACTCAGAGCATCATATGGAACATGTCACTAAAAGGCTGCTTTCTGGAGGATGACATCCTTCAAGTATGACAAACTAACATAATTCTAAACACCTGAAATAGAGAAACTACATCAGCACAGAACATACACAGCTTTAAGCTTTTATACAAAAATAAAGATGTAGTAAGAAATTAAGGCTGGCAGAGCAGGTGAATGAGGCACAGGCAAAGAAAAGCCCAGTGGTGCGATTAAAAAGTATTCTTTGGGTGAAATCGGAGGCAAGAAATGGACAAGCCTAAATTCTGCTACTGCCCGGGTGCAGTCCTTCAGGAGATGTCTTCAGATGACTGGTGCTCCAAAACACTTCAGGCACCATTGCACCCCGATGCTGGGAGGCCTGTCCATTGTGCCCAGAGCCCTCACGTTCTCAGGGCCGAGTCCGTCAAAGGCCTTCTTGTACTCTCGGTCAAAGGCCTCTGTGGGAGCACACAGGGACACGGCTATCAGCATTTTGCTACGCTCCAACGTCACACATCTAAAATGTCAATGGAAAGGGGGTGGGGCAACTGAGCTACAGACATCTTCCTTTCTGGCTCATCAGCGAATCACTTATCTTCACTGATATTCTGATCAGGATTTTAAACAAACTCAGTGTTAAACACAGCAGAAAATTGGCAATTAAATTTCAGAAGACTCTCAGGTGCATTTGAGCCTTAATATGAAAAAATAAGTACTGTATTTGGGTTCAAATTCAATATTTGACAAATACAGCAAATATTTCTGATCATTGATCATTAATGTGATCCTGCAATATAAGCACAATAAAATGGCACATGTGGGAGAGAACCTGCAGAACCCTAAAAACACCTTACACCCACAGGAACTTTGGTTCAGTACCAAAACTGAAGCTGTAAAGCAGGCAAACTGTATACTGAGACTGTACATGAACAGAGTACATGTAACACAGCTTTACACTCACCAATATCAATGTTCTCCCGTCCCAGAGCCACAAGTGAAAGGAACAAGATCTCTCTATAGATGCTCCTGTTGAACAAGCACACGCACTGCGTTATTTTGGCCATGTTTCAGGGATGAGGAACCAGGTGATGAGTGGACAAGGACAAGCCGGATCCGCCTAACCTCTGGCGCTTCGCTTCTGGGTGCTTCTTGACTTCTTGGAGAAGGAGCTCAATGGGCTTCGTCACATCGTTGGACTGAATGTTTCTCACAATGCTGTTGAGCAGAGATCTGGTTTCCTGGAAATCTGTGGGGGCCAACTGTTCCTTCTTCCCCACTGTAACACACACAGCCCATGATCATCAATCACAGTGCACCCGCAAGTACCTCGTTTTGATATGTGGACTCCAACAGCTGCTTTGTTCTCAGATCTCCATGGCTTGCTTTCTAATACTACTGACGGCCAAAAACCAAGGAAAAAGGAAAATAATTGAGGAGAGTAAAGAGTAACTACAGAAAAATGCTAACATTTATATTAAAAATTATTATAGTGCCTGCATAACTGTTACTGTGACTTCTAGAGAACAGCTGTGATCCAGGGGTGGTTAGTTAACCACCTGAACGCAAAACTGGGCAACACACTCACACAAAGTCCGCCACATCTGGTAGAGCGGCTCACTGGGCTCCTGGTGCAGGTTGATGTTGTCCCACAGCAGCTGCACGTACACCAGCTTGCTGTCCTGGGACAGGGAGGTCAGCGGGAGCTGCGGAGCACCAGAGCACACAGAGTTACTGGGGATGATCGCTACTCTGGAAAGTTTGATTTACACTGATCTTACACTGGCCCTCAGTACTGAGGAGGATGAGAAACAATGAAATGGTCATTAGCACCACCTTCATACAGTCAAAGGAAAGCATTGTGTAGCATGCAAATTGGCTAAAACTAATCTTCTGTAGTTTAGCTATGCATGAGTGGTGACTGTCCTTCACATCCTGGGGAGCTGGTGAGGGGCTGGGAGGCTCGTCACCTGCACGCCATTGTTGCAGTGTTCCGAGGTCATGATGAGTCCTGGCAGGTAGCTTGGCAGGTCCAGTCGACGGAAGTACCACACCAGATTCCAGAATATGATGGGATGCTGGCTCAAGAACTTGTGGGTGTAGATGACCTGGTCACCTTCATTCTCCAGCAGCGACTCCAGTTCCTTGCGCAGGACCAGCGGGCTGAGGTAGGGCACTGACACAGGCAGGGGGTTGGGCCGCCTCTGCCCCAGGGAATCCTGGGAAAGGCACAAAAGATTATTATAAGATAAATTAAAAATTGTTGTGGTTTGTGATACCATTATTCATTAATTTAGCTGACAATTCTATCCAAAGTGACTTACAAAGCTAGGTTGGGACACTAAAGCTACTTACATTGATTCACCCATTTACACAGCTGGCTAATTTTTACTGGAGCAATTCAGGGCAAGTCCCTTAATGAAAGGTACTACAGTAGGAGGTGGGATTTAAACCAGGGTTCTTTGAATGCGAGGCAGTGGCTGTAATCACTTTTCTTCCCCTTCCATGAATAGTCAGTTTTATATAAGTACAGTTGATCCTCCCACATCGCGGGGCTTAGGGGCTCAGTCCCCTCGGCGATGTGGAAAAACCATGTAAAATTTTCAGTCCCCCTTAGGCAAGCAAATCGAAGCGAAGCTACGAGCTTTACGTTTTGGAGCCATGATTACATAAGGTATAACACACAAAAGTTTGCGAGATAAATGCAGGACACAAGATCATTATGCAGGAGGAGATGTTGTACAACGCACCACTGAAACCATTTTGGCACAGATATCCAGTTTTTTTTTTTTTTTTGCAAAGTTTAGCTTTTACAAAATTTAACTAAAAAATTGTGTATATTTATGGGATTAAATGATATAATACATTAATACTATACATATATTTTATGCATTTATGCCAACCTTGCATTTACTTTTCGTCTGCAGTGCTACGCGGTTTCCTGTACCAGGCTGCAAAGCTCCCAAAAACAACTCCCATTTAATTGTTTATTGCCGACCCGCAGAAAATCTACGCTGCGATGCAGGAGGGTCGACTGCATATGTTTACTTGCACAGCAACAGGGGGGTTAACAGGACAACAGCTGTGACACAAGGGTGCAGTAGGTACTGCTGGTGCTTCATAGCTCCTGGTCTGTGCAGTTGCATTCAATTTTGTGTAGGGTTTGTATGTTCTCCCTGTGTTTATGCGGGTTTCCTCCCACAGTCCAAAGATGTATTTCAGACTAAATGACTCAATATTACCCTTAACGAGTGTGTGTGTGGGGGAGAGTGTGCGCGAGACATTGCTCTGGTCTATAAATGGGTGAATGTTTGCAGAGTTCAGTACAGCGAGAATAAACCACCAAGTCACTGTGGACAAATATGTCAACTAAATACTAGTTAAGTCACTGTACAGTGAATATTAAGTGTGATACATCAATAAATGTAAATGACAACAAACTATGTGGGCATTTCTATCCACAGCATGATCCCAACATGTGATTATAGCACTGCAAATGCTGTTCATGTACCTAAACAGCACATCTCCAGTGGTAACTCAGCTGTTGACTGAGATGATCACTGCAGCTGAATGATATTTAGTAGAAGCTCCAGGGTCGGGAGAGAGGCGAGTGCTCACCGACGCATCCTGCAGGCTGCAGGGTAAGCTGGTGGTGGAGACCCCGTGGGAAGGCCGTGGGGTGACCTCCAGACTCTGCAGAGCCCCGCTCACACTGTTGCTGCGGGTCAGAGAGGTACCCCATTTCCCTTCCATGGTGCCAGAGTGCACCGCCTCCAGGCCCAGGCTGCACAGAAACAGAGGCAGGAAGCTCTGGGTTCCTCATACTGGACCGTGATTCTGTGTCAGACCTGAAGCCTGGTCATCCACAACTTTACAGTATGCCCACTTCATGGCATGAAGTGCCAGAAAAATGTGCAAGGCTGGGTATTAAACACAGATGTGATACTAGCGATGGCAGACTCTTGAAGATCATAGCAGCCCACCTGTTGCGCAAGTCTCCATGCTTTCCCTTGGCTCCTCCCACAGCCTCATCTGGGCCCTCGCTGAAGCTGATGAGGTCTTGCATTTCACCCTCAGGCCTTGCGGACTCCAATGTCTCAGGCACACGGCTGCTGTGTATGCTGTCGCCTGATCGGCTGGGCTTCAGGACGAAGCTGTGGGTGAAGGTGGACACATGGAGACAACTCAGCTTCTGCTGACAGTGCGGTCACTTTCCCCCGTGGACCAGTCTCTGGTCAGACAATGGAGGACTCTGACCTATGTGATGTTCTGAACTGGTACACCGGACTGCTTGTGACATCACAGCCTACCTTGCCACTTGAAATACTACACTTTAGTAACAAAGTCACCATGCAGCCACATTTCCATACAGGTCTACATCCTCGGCACTGAGGCCCACCTGGAGGTGCCCCGCAGGTCCCGGAACTCCACGTGGAGTAGGGGCAGAAAGGTGCTCTTGCAGAACGGGCATGTGGTGTTGAGGTTTGAGTCATCGGCCGTCCAGCCGGCCATGATCTCCTCGTCGTAAACCAGGGCCTCGCAAAAGCGACACAGGGAGCAGCTGGACATCAGCACCTGGAGGGATGCAGCTCTTAGTCTACAGGCTGTGCTGGAGTTCCTTCACATCAGCTTCAGCATATTTTTAAAATTTATACTCCTACCTAAAATTGCAGTCCATTATTAATTTTTTTTTTTTTTTTTAAATGAAGTTTACCGGGAGTCTTGACTGCATACAGTACAGTATATATTTCATTAAAAAAAAAAAGCTGTACAAAACACCTTTCCCTTTATAGGAATAGCAAGTAGTACAGTGGCTAAAGCAGCTGCCTTCAGTGCCAGTGGCCATATGTTCAAATCCCACCTCCTGCCATGCTACTGTTGAGCAAGATGCTTCCGTTGAATCGCTCCAGTAAAATTACTCAGCTATATAAATTAGTAAATCACTATAAGGAGCTTTCATCCAGCTGACACTTAACTATATTTATATTGTTCTTACTGCATTTATTGAAACCTTCCTGTAAAATACAACTATAGTAGGGCTCCTCCTGGCCTGGGGGGGCATACTCACCTCAAGGGCACAGTTCTGGTAGATGCTGGAAGAGCTTGCATGATGAGAGGAACCCTGTTCTGACTCTGGACCCCTCCCTGGCCTTCCTTGCATCATGTCTGAACAATTACATATATCAATTAAAGAAATCAATCTAAAGTTCAAGACATATACAATTAAACTACATTTTACAGAAGCTGTAATCTCAGTACTAACTGCACAAGAATCTGTTTTTATGCAAGTCAGCAGAAAGCGTAGCTTAAAACTTTTACTTTACAAAGACCCAGATTCCAATCCCACCTCCTGCTGCAGTAACCTTGATCAAAGCTAATTACATACAGTAAAAATTACCCAGCTATATAAACGGGTAAATCGTTGTGAGGAGCGCCGTAAGTGTCTTCGAAGGAGAAGATGAGCGAAACAAATGTAAAGGCAACTTCCTTCTGCTTGAAGAAAAGTTGAGGGGCACAATCAATTTAATACTACAATTTTAAGCCTGAACAAAACACTGCATGTATGTATCTGTCTGGTGTAGTGAGTGTCCAGCCTGCGGGACCACATATGTGCAAGTGTGTGTGTGTGTGTGTCAGTATGCAAGCGCACTCTCGTGAAGGCTTACGGGTGGGGTGCGATGCTCTCCCCGCGTCACTGCTCCCGCTACTGCCCAGGCTGGTCCTGCTCTGTGTGAGACCATTGGAGGCCAAGCCTGGGACCATACCCCTGGGGTTGGGACTGTCCTGCCCACTGCCCTCCAGCAGGTGTTCTTCCAGCCTGGCAGGGAAGTTACCCTCACCGTGGCCATGTTCCTCCTGGGACACAAAACCAGGGGAAGGGTAATTTGTCACACCATGTTTAAAAAACAGACCACATGGAACTGATACATGAAATCAAACACTGTTTTAGCTTTGCTTTCTACTTGCCGCTTTCTAGTGTACAACCCTCCTTCAAATGACGCAAATATTTTCCATGAAATCAGCCTGATCTGCTCAGAATTACCATTACGAAGGGGTCAGATTACCATGATTTTTTTGCCTTTACAAAAGGAAAATACTATGCCGTTCCCACACAAAATATATTGCCCAATGTTAAAATACAAAAATAAGCTATTTTACGCATGATAACATCATTAATGCTTTGTTAAAACAAAATTTTTTATTATTAAAAATTCATTATTGCTATCCACTTGTCCAATTCAGGGTCAAGTTGGTCTGGCTTTTTATGATACTTTAAACATGGTTCAAACACCAGTTAAACAAACAGCTATGGAACTTTTCTCCACTGGACAATCCCTGTACTAACAATGAAGGGAAGTCGTGTCTTTCTAAAGCCTTTTTTTCTTCTTTATATCTTAATGTGCTTTTAAGAAAACCTTTTCAACTTATACCTGGACAGCTTGTGTTTTAAACTGAGTGCTTCTCATTTTTCACCTGCGAGCGTTGCACTGAATCACAAGATAGTCATTTATTAAAAAAAAAAAAAGTGTATATTACACACACACACACACACACACACACACACACACATTCATAAATCGTTATGAGGCCTGCATGTACTTCAGAAGAAGTACTGCCTGCAATAGCCACTCGAAGCCATAACTTCCACCCACTCTCTGTAGAGAAGGGAGCGCTCACCTCGTCGTCAGAGTACGCATAGGCTGAGGCCACCGCACCCCACACCTTGCTGGCCACACTGGCCGCTTGCTTCATGCCAGACTTCAAAACATCCATCTTCGGCCCAGACAGCAGGTTGTCCATCTTGATGGAGGAGATGGAATTGATAACGGAGCCCAGAGAGCCGTGCGGGGAGGAGCGGACAAGCGCTGACAGGGACACAGAACGCTGGTTCTGGCCCTTGGGTTTTGCTGCAAAAGTCTTGGAGCGGGGAACAGTGGGGCTCCGTTTCGGTGTCTCAGAGGCTGACCTGGGTGGCTTTACGGGTGCTACAGGAAGGCTGGACCTCCTCTCGAGGGACTTGCTCTGCACTGCTTCTGACCCCTGTACCTCTTCCTTTGGAGGCCCCTGGTGGAATTCCATGCTGGAGGACTTAACGCCCAGAGGGCTCTTCAGGTTCATGTACAGCTCAATCTCATCAGCCAGGTTGCGAGATGCCACTGATGTAACGTGTTGAGTCTCTTCGCTCTGCACAGAGATAGAATCTGTGCTCTCCGTGGCCATTATGGACAAGGGATCAGCCCCCTTCTCCACATCCTCCCTCTCCACAGCTCGCGAGTAAGAGCTGCTCCGTTTGGAATAGTCTCGCTGCTTTGCCTCCTCCCGTAGCACCACAGGATCAATCTCGGCAGCGGGAACCTCTATTGCCGCTTCACTTTCAGTACCGACTGCCTCACCCGTCTCATGGACGTCTGCAAACACACTGTCTTCTCCTTCCGATTTGCTGCAGTAGCTCCTCAAGCCCTCCTTAATCAAGCGGTCTGAGGCATCGGCAGGTGGGGTCTTGCTCCCAGAAAGGGCAGCAGCCAGGATTTTGGCATCAGCACCCATCTCAGTGACCATCTGGTCTGTGCTCTTCTCCAGGCTTCCCTTCTTGAGCAGCATTCCAGCACGGCTCTCCACACTGAAGCTGCAGCTGCGCTCTGAGAAGGCCCTCTGCCGCCTCAGCTGGGAGTCCACCTCCCGAGCTGCACCCTGCTGAAGCATCATGTCCGCCTCTGGCAGAGCCACATCTTCGCTCAACCTGCGTGAGGTGAACAGCTTCCCCCCGGAGCTGCCTGGAGGACAAGGTACACGAGAGATAGCAGATCAAGGATGTCAGAACAAGCAGTTTTGGTTAGGATCCTGAAATGACTGGGAACTTCAGAACTAGCCCAAAACCACAACGAGGATGGCAGAAAGCACAAGCTGTAGTGCAAAAGACTCTCTGCAATCTTACTGTTGGACCCTCTGCCTGTGGTGTTATCAAAGCTTCCTGTGGACAGCCTCACGATGCTGGGAACCGGGATGAGCAGAGGTGTATCCTCCGAGCTGGTGCCATCCATCACACAGTCCTTTGCATGTTCCCCTGAAGAACCAAACAGAAGCATGATCATCACACAGAGGCATACACTCCAACAAAAAAGTTCTTGTACTTCGACTCCATCTTCTGTGGTCATGACTACCAATTCCTTCAAAAAAACCTGCCCGTGACACAGTCCGCTACTTAAACACCCTGATTCAGCTGTGGTGGTAGAACACTGTGGTCTTCCCAAAGTGACCCAGTACTAGAGTGCTGAAGGATGGTCCTTTACCGCTGTGTTGTGTTTTTGGTGTAGTGGGCTGCTCTGTGCTGGAGAGAGCAACTGACACCTGAAGCCCATCCAGCAAATCCTGGTGCAGCTCATCCTTTGACCCATAGCCCTGATCTGACTGACCACCTGCAAGAAAACAGAGCCTTCAGTAACCTGCTCAGACAGTCATCTGTGTGTACAGTTACACACAGTATGCAGGCTGTATAATTTCAGAATATGGCTATACAACATTAAGATTTACTATGTTATGCCCATAACACAAAACCATACAGGATGCACTAAAGCAGGTTGATTGGTATTCTGAACAGTAATGCTTTCACTCCAAGTCCTTTTAGGCCCCATTCTATTTGGCACTGATTTCACTATTTTAATAAAAGAAAACAGCCTTACTGAATACCTCATAATACACTAAACAATGCATGTTCACAAAATCATGTTTTAATTGCACAACCAAGGCTTTCAGAATGTCACACTGTAACAAAGGAACATAAACTTTAAGCAGAACAAAAAAAAAAAATATCAAAAGGAAGTATATTCACAATTTACTGGCTATTTCCCAACCATTATACACAGTAAGCGATAAAACAGTCTTCCCTAAGTAAACAACAATAAGCCTGCATGTGCTAGATAATCTAAAGTAAGATACGTTGAAGCGTTCCTTTCCACAGTTCTAGATGAAGTACCTGTGCTGCAGTGGTTCTCTGCAGTTTCTCCCACAACCAAGTCACGGGCGAACAGGGTGTGCTCCTCCCCGTTGATGTCCGTACTGTCTGTGCTGCCGTGGCTCACCCCATCACCGTCCCGCCCATCCGAGCAACCGACCAACTCCCCTGCATGGGCCAGAAGAGGAAACTCTCAGCCCTAGATTCCCCTGCCGTGCCACCCTCTAGACTGGCCCACTGAACCAACAGTCCAGTAAAATCAACACACT
The DNA here is from genome assembly GCF_900964775.1 of Scleropages formosus. Lineage (NCBI taxonomy): Eukaryota > Metazoa > Chordata > Actinopteri > Osteoglossiformes > Osteoglossidae > Scleropages > Scleropages formosus. Next base: position 10,358,101 of record NC_041821.1, on the reverse strand, counting down.
CACTTGTATGCCTTGATGAAAATACAAACTTTTTTTTATCTAATAAAATATATGCATTGTCTAATAACTTTGGCAGATTATTTCATTTAACAATCCTTTATCCACTGAAGTACTGACTGACAATTCTCAGTGACATAAGGTAATATCACACATTCATGGCTTTCAGTCAGGAGGACACTGATGTGAAGAGGAATTATTTTTCTCTGAAAACTCAACTTCATTAGTGTACCAGGAGATGGCGCTATACTGCTACACTGTTCCCCGAAGTGCTGCGTTTGTTACGAGTTACTCAGGAGTCCTTCCTTCTGTCATTGTTACCTGCACTGATTAGATGGGACCTTTCACCGTGACCGGCGAGAACCGCCTGTTTGAACTGCACCATCGCTCGCACCACGTTACGCACTTTGGCCCACATGAAACGGCCACTCCTGTTCCTGCTGGGCCATGGACCCTCCAGTACCGCCTGGACGGACACACACAGTCACACAAACACACACAGAGTTACCTTTCAACAAATAGCACCTCTTTCACAGCTTTAAACATGTCAAGACACCAACTGTAAACCACATACATAACAAAGCAGTTAATGCAAAGCCGAGCTTTGTGAAACACTCATAAAAACAAAGTTCTATATTGTTTCAAAACCATTATAGTTTGGTTTATTTCCTCATTAAGCCAACAATTTTCTCACAAGCAACTCCCAATAAGCCTATACAAACCTATGTACAGTAATTTACCCATTCGTCCACAGGGCATTTAAGTATATGTTAAGTACCTTGATCAAAAGGAACTACAGACAAAATATCTTAGGAGTGTAAGGTGACCGCTGTGGCCACTACACCACCTTCTGGCCCCATTAACTTGTTCCACAACATAAGTTTCTCAGTACCAAGTACCATTACTATGCTATGTGTTACTCAAAGTCACACACAGATAAGTTGTTCCCCGCCCCCAGGTGCACCACCTTATTGTAGTATCCGTACGTGATGGCGTTGGGCTGCACTCCCGCCTTCTTGATGGCCATCAGCACACGAACAGCCATGACAGGCAGGCCCCAGAGACCGCACAGCTGCATGACAACACGGTAGCATACCTGCAACCAAAGGGGAAGCACCATCAGTAGGTGGCAGAGGTGGTGGGGATGGTCCAGGGGCAAACACTAGCACGCACACACGGGTGTGTTACAACATCACCACAAGACACTGTCGATCAGCTTAGCAAACAATCTCAGTGAATTACCTAACCTGCCACCTGAATATGTGAAAACAGACTGTCACACACCTGAAGTATGACAAGCTTGATGGGGAAGTTCCAAGATACTTGGCACACAACAGTTCTCTTCCCCAACAGCATGGCACACTTTAAATAAACTCACTCCCCATTCTTGTGGTTGTCAACACAAAATTAAGACGGCGTGACTGACAGGAGCTGCGGGAAGCGTTAGTGTATGCACTCTGGTTCCACCTTCCAGTCAGATCACAAGGGCACTTGCCTCATCCAGCACCTCCACCTCAGTGCTGTGCATCTTGAGAAGCACGCTGTAGGCCTCTTGCATGGCACGCAGCTTGGAGTGGGCAGCTCGCACCCCTGCCGGCAGGCAAATGAACCACAGGCTGTAGCAGTGGCTCAGCAGACAACGTCCCCACAGCTGGGGCTGCAGGTAAAAGCGCTTTGCCATCTTGGAGGCCAACTTGATTTCCTGTAGCCACATGGATGCAAAGGTGGTAAGACAGCGATGGAAACATGCCTGGCACCTGTCACACAGCATTCATACCTTTCCAAGAGCACAAATGTCTCAGAAGTACTGAATGCAAGCTGATTATTCTTACTAATGTCGCAACAAATTGACTGCTAGGATCCAGAAGGATGAAACGCTCCCTCCATAAATGCGGTTAAACGTCACTATTCCCTCTAATATAAAAGGCAACTTTTCACCTACATCATAAATTCTTATTAATTCTATAAGATTAAGTCACCTTTTTGAAATTTCTCAGACAGTGCTACATGACCATCCTATGTACAAACCGTAGCCTTTCTCCCTTGTATCTTTGCTTTCATTTTCTCACTTTAATGTTTTTATGTTGTGAGCCTCTTCTGTAGTTTAAAAATTTCAAATATCACTGAAACCAGTGTTGGAAAATATGTAAGTTTTGGGAAAACACCTTCACCAGTATTCTTAATTACATTTACTAATTTAGCAGACACTTTTCGCTAGGGCAACATACAATGACATTTAGTTGATACTTTTATCCAAAGTCACTCATTGCTAGATACTGTCAAATTCCTACAATCATTCACCCAAATTTATAGAACAAAAAAGCTTGTGTGTTGCATTGCTCTAATTATAAAGACTCCTCTGTTCACCTTGAACACATCTTTGGAGAGTGGGAGGAAACTATATTACCTGGAGGTAATCAACCATGGGGAAAAACATGCAAACTCCACAGAGAGCGAGTGGGATTCAAACCCACATCCAAACATACAGTGCAGGCACTGGGAGGTACCAGCACTACGCACAGACCTACCATGCTGTCCCGTAATTCCTAATACATTTCTTCCACCCTGATAAATTTGTGAAATTTGAAAAGGAGGTCCTATCTCTTTGGACCTGGGGCCAGTGCTCTACTGAGGTACAGGCCTAGCATGGTTGGTTCCAAACAGCTGAGGCTCCTTCCTCCATAACCAACTCTGGAACAATGGTGGGCTAAAAATACAGTGGCAGAAGGCCTGCACTGGGAAGAGCGTCATTTATTGTTTCACGTGCTCCTCACATTCAGTGGCAATGTCTTAGCATCCTGCCCCAGTGAGCCAGGGGTGGGAGGCAGAGCTGACATCGGCTACCCACATGTTCAAGAAACTGTCCCCTGCAGGAAATTTGTCTAGCACTGATCTATAAAACAACCAGTGCTTACACCCTCCTGTGCAAATTTAGTAGATGAGGTTTAATACTAAAGGTTGGGTATTTGTTTACAAAACCTGATCATCTGTTACACCCCAACCAGACTGCTACTCTCCTCCACCTCTGCCCACATGGTGGTCCCACGCACAAAAGGTCCAAAAGCAAAGTGAGGTTCTGGATCAGATATGGTCAAACAACCTTCCCTTCTCACTCAGAACTGCTGAATCTGTCTACATTTAGTTCACGCTCTATAACTTTGAAATCATAACTGTTGAATAACGGATAAACTTTCACACCCCTACTGACGTAATGTAAATGTTTAAAAAAATAATTAGGAATGTGATTTGGAATTGTTGGTTATTCAAATAAAACTTTATGCAACTACTTTTGTGATGTACATTGGTTCATATGGTGGAAAGTAACTGCTTTAGAATCACACATCTGCATCTAAACCTCTTTGTTGATGTAATGCAAACACTTTTTCAGTGAGATGTATGTTGCTTTGGAGAAGTGTGTTATGAATAAATGTAAATATAAACAATGATGCTAACTGTTGCTCAAAACACATTTAAAAAGAACTTTCACTATGGCAACTGTGAATAGGTTACATCCCATCTCAGCACCTTTCCTAATTTCTTCTTGGAAGAAAGACAGCTGTATCTCAACAACAACAAGGTATGACTTAATGTCAAAATAATTGAACAAAAACATCAAAATTTAAGAACCAGCCTAATTCAACAACACATTTTACATCCGAGTGAAAACTAGTAGGGTACACTGAACTGCCCCTTCCTATAGCGTGGCACTTGAGGAAGCTGATCCCATTTAGAATGGACGAGCACTCCTGCATAATTCAGCTACAACATGCATCATCAATTCCCTTTAAGTTGCCAATTCGGAGCACCTGCGTCCTTTGAACTGCAGAGGATTGAACATCAGCCAAAGCAGCATTGCACCCTTACAATAGTCAATACACTTTAGAAAAGAAGTTGTTTGGACTGGAAGCACTTTCCCAGCAATGCAATAAGCGGATGAAGCAGATGCAACCTGTGATGAAGTTTTGTCTGCCTACATTTTCCCTGCTCAAGTGGTCATCCACCTCACCTGCTTAGTCCTCTTGGCCAACAAGGCGGGGCTGCTGGACACGCTGGACCCAGCCATATTGCTGCTGAGTGCCGGCCGCAGCTCTTGGGGGCAGTCAAACAGCTCCAAGCGCAGCCGGGGGAAGTTCTTATAGCTAAGAAAGAAGAGAGGAGAAGGTGTGGCAGGGAGCACACTTTAGACAGAAGGAACTAATTTAATTCACAGCCAATCTTACCAACATCTTTCCTGACAAACTCCAACTCCATAGATCACCTTCCTCACTATATAAAACCAGAACCACAGTTTGATACTACCTGACTGAACACTTCTCTAGTACATTGCTTCAGCAAGACAAAAACACAACAGGTCACTGAAGAGCTAAGAATCCTCAAAGGCCACCGCTGTCATTTAAATTTAGAGGCTCTGAGTATGATGTGATCCAAATGTATTTATAATACCATGCACAAGGGGAAGGGGAAAAAAAAAAAAAAAAAAGTAAATAAAACCAGGCAGATCCCAGCATGGCTAATAATTCGACTGCTGGAGAATAACCATGCTGAGATGAGTGGTTCAAGTGCTTCTTGGGGCAGCTGGCAAGCGATGGAAACCCCCGTGTTTTCACACCCATTCTGGAGTCTGCCTCCACAACACCCCGTTAGAGGAAGAGAGGCTTGCTCTTCTGCCTTGAAAAATTAATTACTGCCATGCTATGGACAGCAAGCGCCACTTATTCGTTTGTGAGGTTCTCAGAACCTGTTGAGTGGACTACACCTCCACTGACCTGCAGAGAACTTGGGAAACACACTCTTGCACACCTTCATCTGGGCATGTCAAGTTTTGAGACCCCAAAAGTAATGAATGCATTCCATCACATGCTGAACAAACCGTATGAAACAGCCATTGAAAGGAACACTAAAATGTCCCAAGTGTTACACAGTGCAACATACACAACTCTAAAGCAGCAGGTAAAGAGGTTTTGAACAACTAAGTCACCAGAAAGCCATCCTGAAGTAGTCCTAAGTACCCTTGTTGAAATAAAAATGTATAGATTTTTACAGCTCTATTAGTCACTTTGCCAATGGCTAGCCTTAGAGACATAATAGTAAGAATGAAAAATGAATGTCAAAAGCAGTTTAATAGTAATAAATGTCTGTAGAATAGTGCCAAGAGTGAGAAACAGTACGTCTCAGCACAAAAGTACAGGATGCCTGCGACAGCAAGGCGGGTGGAGTGATTCATTGGCGGCGCAGAACGACACATCTGCATAACTGCAGCTGGCACTAAACCTCCGTCTCAAGGTTGGCAGGAAGTCGATGGAGCGACAGTGCAACAAGGAGGTGAAGGGATTCAAGGCTTTGAGAAATCAATTAAAATGTTCTAAATCAAGATGAGTGGGTCGAGAGGGAGTGAAGTGTGTATGCAACTCGCATTCTGTCCGGGGCTGATATGGGGTATATTCAGAGTAACCCATCATGCTGTTTCACGTCTCCAGGGAAAGCGCAGTCACCTGTAGCGAGCTACGGGGTCGGCCCCATCGTCGGACGGTGGCTCAGGAGGCATGACAAAGACCGTGAGGTCACTCTTCTGAGACTCATCCAGCTCAATCAGTCTTGGGTCTTCAGAAGACTCGCCCTCTACCTACACACACACACACACACACACACACACACACACACACACACACACACACACACACACACACACACAGTTTACATTTCCACCCCATCTGTGCACAGACACCGATACAGTCAAATCCATCAGCAAGAAGGAGCTACATAAGAGGGGATCACATGTCTGCTGGGTATCAGGTTTCCTCAGTCATTACACTGGAGAGCCAGAAGAGTTACATCACGTGACTTCAGGGCACAGGATAAGAAGGAATGGTCGACACAAAACAGCTCAACTAGGACACGGTGGTGCGTCTACCTTAGTTCCTTTGTCTGTGCCTTTGTCCACAGGAAACAGCTAAAACAAAAAAAGAAACAGCATTGCAAAGGACCCTACAAAAGCAGTGCCCCACACACAAAGATCAATAGTGGTGAAACAGAAAACAAAGAAATATTTTGAGACTACAACAGAAGGTAGTGGGCACTCAAGACTAAAGTAACAGCATCAACGGAGAGTGGACCTTCTCAATGCAGTCGTCAAAGAAGGCCAGGCCAGTGTCCTTGTCGCTGACAAAGGTGCACTCCTCAATGAAGCGGATGAAAATCTGGGTTTTGGTCAGCTGCGAGTAGAACTTCTGGTGGGTGCGATCTCTGCTCTTCAGGAATCCTGGGAAAAGCAATGTAACCAAAACTGATCAATGCACAGAAAAAAGACTGCCGCAAAAAAAGATTAAAGAACTTCAATTCTGTACTTCATATGCTAGGATGAACTGAAGCCTTTGTGGGTTCATTCAGGTTGTCAAAACAAAAATATCCAATAACCACAAACAATACAATCATGGACCATGCTCTGTGGATCAACATCTTCCCTCCTGAAATTGCAACAGAGCTGGTTTCCATGTGTATTACTTATTTAGTGGATAAGATTAATACTTTTTGTTCAGTATAGTGGTTAGACTACTGTCTCCAGATCCAAAGGCTGCAGGTTCAATTCCCACCTTTGCCTGTAGTATCCTTGAGCAAGGTACTTACCCTAAATTGCTCCAGTAAAATGATCAAGTTGTATAAATATTATAATAATCGTAATAACTGTAACCTTAACATTGTAAGCCGCTTTGAAGGAAAACGTTAGCTAAATGAATAAATGTAAATGTATACATTTTCAGCACTTGTTTTCTCCAAGGTGTACATCACTGTGGAGGAGCTGACAGCCAAGGACATAAAACTTACTTTACACTTAATTCTTAAACCTGTATTTTACATAATATTCATTATATTCACTACAAATCTCAAATAATACAAAATCATAGGTTGAAGAATATTAATAAGGTTAGAGTTAAAAAAAAAATTAACATGCAAAAATTTCAAGTCCTGCTTGACTTATACAATCGTCTGTTCTGGTGAACATTTACACATGCAGAAGAGGTCACGTTTAAAAAAAAAAAGTTTATATAAAGAGGCAGCTGGTAGCATAGTGTTTAGAGTTGCTACCTTTGGACCCAAAGGTTGCAGATTTGAATCTCCGGCCATCCGACTGTAGTGCCCATGAGCAAAGTACTTACCCTACATTCCTCCAGTAAGATTACCCAGCTGTATAAATGGGTAAATAATTGTACATACCTTAATACTAAGTTGCTTTGGAGAAAAGCATTGGCTAAATGAATGTATATTTATATATTAAAAAAATCCAAATTTAACATTTGGAGGATGGAAAAATAAAAATTTTCTGAAGTGGCACAAAGGATATGGATTTATAACAATGTGGCTAGATCAGGTATCAGAAAGGGCCCTGCTGTGGTACCCTTCAGCCAGGTACTTAACCCATCTCGGTTAAGTAAAAATGCCAAACTAGAGAAATAGTTTGGAGTTGTGCAGTTTTGTATGAAAACAATAAGATCGCACCTTCTGACTCCCTCCTACTGCGGCTCTCCATTCCTCTCACACTTAGACGAGGTCGTGGTTCGCCCCAGGACACATCCTGTGCCGAAGGGCCACATTGTGGTGGCTCGCTTTGTTTGTTGTTTCTGGAGCACAAACGAGGAACCTACACAAAGCTGGGGTGCCTGGGTAAACGCTGTCACGTGGTTCTAATCGGAAGCCCTGGCGCCCAGCTGTGGAGAGGAGTGGCTGGGGTGTTGGCCAGTGTGGAGCCCCACAGGAAATTCTCTTACAGCAAGGGGCTCGTGCTCATTTGGGACACGTTCACACTCAGAACTGTCTCTCCATGCCGCTGGCAAGAGAAATCAAGTGTCCCAGTTCTCGGTCTAAACATGACTTTTGAACAGATCCTTTCTGAAAACCGTTTGTAAATGGGTTGAAGGTTCTCCATTATATCCAGTATGTAGCTACAAGTTTCAATACCATATTATCAGTTTTTGAAATGATTAAAATTTAAATGGTTAAAACAGACTCGGTTGCATGTTGGCACAATGCATCAGTAGCATTAGTGCATCACAGGGCCTGGTTTGTGGTTCAGACATGGGATCTAATCTGACTCGGTCTATGAGTTTGCATGTTCTACCAATATTTGTAGGGGTTTCTTCCACAGTCAGAACAAAATCAGGTGATCTGGTGACTGCATTGCCTACTGTGTGCGTTTGTATGTCTTACATTGCTCTGTTGGGTGGGTGAGTAGGTAGTTGTAAGCAGCTTAGCGTAGAATAAGCAGTGTATGTTGTCTTGAAAAAGGGTGTCCACTAAATGCAAATTGATAATGTCCATAGTATTTGCAAATACGTTATATTCTGGATATTTTTTTATGGAAACGGATCATTGTTACATTTGCTGGGAACAGCTGGTGACAGACTGCAGATGAGATTTGGTGAAGCTGGGACGTACATTATTAATACAGAACCCACAAAGGAAATGTGCCAATTTCATGCGTACGTGTTCTGACATACCCTGTAAGTCGTATAGCGAGTCGGCGGCGGTGGCCTTTTCCGAGGGCGCTTGGGTGATGGGCTTGAGGTAGGTGCGGTAGCCCCTCAGGATAGAGGCCATAAAGCGCAGGAAGGCTTCCTGCACCTCCATCTCCAGAGCAGTCTTCCTCTTGTGCCAAGTAAAGTCTGCCTCCATGGGGGTCATGTCCACAGCCAGGCCCTCCGGGGCAGTCCTAAGGACTGCAGAGCACGCCAACGTAACCACTATGCTGAGCGATTCCTGCTCAGACCAGGAGCACCTACCTGCAATGCCACTGTTCTGCCCAAATAAACCCAACTACAGCAACATTCTCCCAGAGAGGAGAGAGGGGGGGGAGAAGAAAAGAGAAGGGAAAAAAAAAAAAAAAAAAAAAAAAAAAAAAGTCCAGGCATGTGCACATACAGGGATGAGGGCAGTGCCTAACCTGAAGTAAGCTGCTGGTGCAGACTGCTCAAGGAACTCAGCAGGCTCTTGCTTGGTTTCTTTGGGAGGTTCTTCCAACTATAATGCCTCTTATCATCAGATCTGCAGCACAAAGGGGGCAAGCCAGCTGAAGCTGATCACTGCAGTCATGGACAGATGTTGGGCAAATGCAGGAAGCAAACTATATCATTGTTACATTTATACTAAGGACAAAATGGAAATGCTCACAGATAGATGGTGTTGGTGTCGAGATCCACGCATACCACATCGGCAGGGGGCTCATACAGGTCAAAGTACCGGGAGTCAACACCAACGATAAAGGGACAGGGGGCATTCAGGACCCCCGCCAACGAGAGGGGACACAAGGGGATGTAAGGACACTGCCACTGGAAGGGGAAGATCATCTGGAATACAGGACATGGCGACACTGCTGTTCAAATTTGCTATGTCACCAAGCATCATTCCCCGTACCTGGTCTGTTCAATATTTAAGCAAAGTGGTAGGTAAACATCCAGGAAAGGAGACATGCTCCCAGTTTCTTCTCACCACATGCCCACAACTCATTCACTGGCTCCAAAACATAACCCTAAACCTCACCAATTCCTCAGTCAAATTTCCAAAAAAATTACAGATCGAGACCCTGAAGAACTGTGTCAAATATGACTTTAAAGAGCAGACACTAAGACAAGTTTCTAAATTAATCTTTCAGCTCCACTGTAATACATTCAAAACCAGCCATGAACGTATGTTATTTTCTCAAGTTTCCAAATGAATACGCATTTAACGCATAAGGAATGCAGTTTGTGTTAGCTCTGCAATCAGTTTCACGTGAGATCTTGCTCACCGCTACCACAGCTTCAGCCACTCCGGTGAGCACGGCTGGTCGCAATGAGTGCAGCAGGATCTTGCTCTCCATCAGGACAAAGTGCAGCAGAGTGGCGCAGTTCTCAGCCCCTAGGTTGGACAGCAGGGTGTTGAAGTCTGCCCCGCTGCAGGAGACATACGTGGTTTAGGGGTATTTCAGAGCACAGCACAGCACTGGAATGGGACATGCGTTCCAAATACTAACACAAAAATACAATGACTTCACACTTGCATAAGCTGGGTAATGTACCAGTTTTTTTTTTTTTTTTTTAAAAAAAAAAAAAAAAAAAAAAGGTTTACGATTTATGCAAATAACGACATATTTCAACCTGTGTAAAGGTGTCTGCTTTGAAGACATATTCCCAGAGCAGAAAGTGCCACATCTTTTAGACCCAGCTGAAATATTTGGGCCTTATCTCATGCTTGACTGGGATTCCGCGTGTGAGACAAGGCAGAGGAGTTGCCAATGTGAACGGACAGTGATTGAGGAGTGCAGGCAGGAGACAGACACCCACGAAATGGAAAAACAGTCATTTGTGTTATGCTCAAACCCATAATTTATTGGGCTGTCGCATGCAGCCATGCATTTAAGAACACGGTGGAAAATTACAGCACTGGGTTTTACCGATTTATGTTCCTCATGAGCTCCTACTAGTGCTTATCATTTTCCTAACTGGTAAGATAGATCAGGGCTAGTCTTTTCTTTAGAAACAGCAAAAACATAGAGCAAATCCTGGAACAAAATCAAGTCCCCCTCCTCAAAAAAAAAAAAAAAAAAAAAACACACCCCACCACACAACACTTTCAAGGAGTATTACATTTAAACTGAAAGGCATTTCCTCTGGAAACCGCCAATATGACCCTCCTGGCATCGCCACTTTAAAAGTAGTAATAGGAGGTTGGCTAAAGTAGCCTCACTAACCATCAGTTTTAAGCACCAAAAATGTCAGGAGACGGCAAGAGTGATATTTATTTTATGTTGCCTTAAGGTCAAGCTTATTCATAACCAAAAAGTCCCAGTTTGGGATCTGTAAAATTAATTCAGTCAATTCTGTATCACGAAGTCAAACAAAAACTTCAGCAAAGTGTTTTAAAAAAGGCAAATACAATTAGTCCAAAAGTAATTTTTACAATTGTTGAAGCCCTCGATATTCTCAAAAAACCCATCTTCAAAGTTACAAAAGTGTACTTTTCTGGTAATCTTAAACACCAGTGCTACATAGAGATGGCAAATACAGGGATTTAGCTTGACTGATGAAAGAGGAAGTGTCAGGTGTTGGCAAAGATGGCCGTGAGGTTAGAAACAAAAGCCATGATAAACACGACACTCAGGGGAACCATGTACCATATAATCCCACATTAAAAAAAAAAAAAAGAGCCCGCAGTTGTGCAGTAAGAGGTTATACCTCCCAAAAGAACTACTCACCTAAGGGGTAAAGGTGTGCACACGGGCTGGGAGAGGATCAGGTTGTCATGAGCTGAGAGCTGAAACAGAAAAGCACAGGATGTGCATCAGCAACACATCCAAGAGCACGGTATCTCACGGCCTCTGAAGCCAGACATCTGTCTGCTGCCCCCCTCCACACCAGGACCTGTTAAACAGCACTTGGAGTACTCAGCCTGTTGATAAGATCCTCTGCTCCGTTAACTATGGGACTATTGTTGAACACTTCTATCATCAACTCGTAACCAGAGGGGAGACAGCAGAGAAATTCATTCAGTACTGAGGATGGTGGAAATGCCAAGTAGGGCCTGTGAAACAGCCATCTCTGAGATGCTCAAATCCCTTCAGGTGGCAACGTCCAGTTTTGCACAAGCACACCAAACGGGACTGTACCTGGACCAGGATTCGTGGCCTCTGTGGAGAAGGGAAGGGCACATTGTGCATGAAGTGGGAGATGTGTCTGTAATAAAGCACACACAAATAAATTCATCAGTTAATACTAGAGAGACAGCTTGACTCCATCAACATTCCCTGCACACTTCGCTTTGCAGCCAGAGCCTCTGAAGGGCTGGCATCTTTTAGAGGTCCCTATGCTGAGGAAAACATAGGCCAGTGATCTCTGCACACTGCCAAGGCCATAACTCAGTGAAAGTGAAATTCTCATCTCAGGCAGTCTGTCAGAAACAGGGTGGAATCAGAACACAGGCATGCTAACATCAGTGACGGAGAGCAGAGTCGGAGCACAGACAAGCTGATATCAGTGACGGAGAGTAATACTCAGAGCTGACAGGGTTATACGCTTCCCCGAGCGTGGGTGGGAGACAGCACAGCAGGCACCATCTCCTGACTGCTAATGCAGGGACAGCAATCGCAACCTCATCAGGAAAAGAGGTGCATCACTTGCTGAAAGAGGCAATTATAACGATGGGTTGGGAGGAAATGAAAACCTCGTCCATCAAATGATGAATGCAAATTGCCACCTACTCAAAATTCAACTTAAGTTTCCAGCCAGCTTTTGGCTTCATGCCAAAACACCACAAACCAGAAAGCAGGGTGACCCCAAAATCATCCAATGAACCATCCCATCTTTTCTTGGGGACAAGAGGAAAACTATGAGGCTCACTTTTCAATGGGGAGCGGATGGGGTCCAGAAACAGACAGCTTGTAGAGGAACATGAGGAACTTGCGGAAGGACTGGAAGAAAGGCCAGCGGGACAGCAGGCAGATGCACTTGTTTGTGTGGACTGTCCGGTTGGGGATTGGCCGTTTGTCCACCACTGTGAGCAGGCCCAGTTGGGTCTTCTGCTTCTCGCTCAGCAGCTCTACTGCGTACGGCTCATAGAACTGGACGGCTGCACCGTACATCTATAGGAATTGGACAGATGAATGAGGAATGGTAATCAGGTTAGAATGACAAATTTACAATGTTAGGATATGATTAGTCAAATTTTCATTTGTATTACTGAGATACCTTCAGAAGACTGTAGTCATGCAGATGAGGAGCACTCACCTTTTCAGCAGAGGAGACAGTTAAGACAAAGGTGGAGAAGACAGGTAAAGGGTAGCGGGTGTTGGGCGCCCAGCACTCAATCCTGGCTCCCATGGGCAGGCAAAAGAGGGGCACGGATTCAGATAGGGGGAAAGACTCATAGTCCTCAGCAGGGTATCTGAAGATAAGGCCTGGGAAAAGAGCATATGGAATGGGCGGTCAAAGAAGCTTAGAGATCTGGGTTTGTCTGTCAACGATAGGGTGGCTTTACATCAGTCATGAGAGCAAAGCCCTGAATGCCCCATAATGATGGCTTTACAGCACCACTCTTAGCACTGGCCCCAGCTGAACTGAAATGACAGTTTTATGACAAAACTTACAACATGACCCTGAGGCACCTGGGAGCCACAATGCATCACGTGCCATATCGTATTTTACAAACTCCAGTTAAATGAAACAACAACAACATCCTCCTCTAATTGCTAGTTAGGCATCTTTGAATCTGCTTTTGGAACAGCCAAACTTAAAATGTTACCTTGTCTACACCAAGACCCTCTGTATCAGAGCTGACTGCAGGTCAGAGGTCAGAAAAAGTTGCCAAAGTAAACTCTACCTCCAGCTTATTAAGAGAACTCCTGTAGAGGAAATCAGCCCAGTCAGGACTGGCACAACCTACTGCCTCCAAATGACAAAACCATGACCAAAGCTCATGAATGCTCAAAACAGCAACAGCTGGTGGACAAAAACCTGGTGCAATGATTGAGGTGAAGAAAAGCAAAACTAAAAACTGACTCACATAGCTAACCCTTTAAAATAGTGAGGCTTCAACAACACAGACTTCCTAGAAGCCATAGACCCTTTCCCCATGACCAACTGATGACCTGAGTCAGCAGGTGAAAGTGATCAAAACAACTGCACTATGGGTCTTCCGCTTCTCACTACATCACAATCAATCACATATGAGGAATACCAATACATACTCTGGACAATAAATTGACTAGCTGGCCTTCATATGAAAAGCAGGCTTCTAATAGCACTGATGAGACATTAATACATATTATTTGACTTTACATGCTTCAGCAAAATAAATGAGAATTTGCACAGTAATTCACCTACAACAAATACCCACTATTTATGTAAACATGGACAATACTGATGTATGTCTGTGGGGATCAGTAGTAATTATAGGTATAAAAGGAGACACACCAAACACTAACAAGCACAGCCATTTTATATGTAACCTATTAAATTTACTATTATAAAAGTAATACCCAAATGACCTGACATTATAGAAATATCAACAAGAACATGACTACAGTGGTCTGGAATTCTTTCCTTCTTATCAAAAGACTTGCTGGATCTCATTGCTAAACGTGTGAAAAGCAGGATATCGGTTCAAAAACACAGGCTAATGTAACAACAAATGGCCAAATCAAAGACTAAATTCAGATCAGTGCCTTTTCAGAGATTAAGGGTGAGACAGCCTGCAGTACAAGGAATGTCTCTGACTGCATCAGTTGTGTGGAACGACCCTGAGTCATTTTCTGGCAAACCACACACTAATGATGTGGTGTGTGCGCTCGCACAAGGCTTTCTGTGCTTTGTAAACATTACAATTACCACGCAGAGCTGGCCTGGTAGAAAGGACAAAGGCACTCTGTAGAACAAACAAAACAACTCTAGCCTGAAAAGCCATTCTGGCAAAAAAAAAAAAAAAAAAAAAAAAAAAAAAAAAAAAAGAGCAATCTCTCTCTGTAGCACAGTGTGTCCATTTCCCAGGGTACATATTTACCTCACCATGATACGAGAATTGTCATCTTATGAGCAGGCCATAACACTACAGCCAAAAAAGGGTGTTCCACTAACTGGGACAGGTCAACTCTGTTGACGCAGCCAGTAAAACACACCTGCAGGCAGGTTAATGTCTGGCTTTATTCCAGAAGCCCACAATTTTGATCTTTTCTCCCCTACATATTGATATTAATGGTCTATATTTGAAAGATAAGAGGGGGACTCACCTGCTTTGTAAGCTATCGAGTTGGATGAGGAGACAGACTTCTTGTAGCACAGGAATACACTGGAGCCCCACTGGAAACCAGAGAGACACTTCATTGATACAAACCAATATGGAACAATAGCTGAATGTGGGGTCACAGCACAGGAGTCAAGCAAAACGGAGGCGAATGAATACTGAGATGCAACACCTTAGGAAAGGTCTTCACCCCTGACCCATGACAGAGCATGTTCCTCACCATGCCACAGTTAAGATTCTTGTCCACCTTGCAGAATGTGTGGGGTGGAGTCTCGCCCTTGCTAGTGATGATAATGCACACATCAGTGACAGCCAGCGAATTCTGAGGCTGGACAGGCGATGCGCGGCGGAAGGTGATGAAGATGCGCTGCGAGGTGGTAGAGCTGTTGTTCACGTTGGCACAGCGGCCATACGGTGTGGCTTGGATGACCTCACAGCCCTGGATCACCCTCTCCTTGCCTTCATATAGCACCCTGCCGGACAGAGAACCACAGTCAGTCTGTGCCTGTACTGCACATAGCTATAAGAGGGGTAAATACTGAAAAACGCCATCGGTCCAAGATGCTGGAGTATT
This sequence comes from Scleropages formosus, assembly GCF_900964775.1. NCBI lineage: Eukaryota > Metazoa > Chordata > Actinopteri > Osteoglossiformes > Osteoglossidae > Scleropages > Scleropages formosus. The sequence continues at coordinate 10,342,767 of NC_041821.1, read as the reverse complement.
CTGACTGTGTCACATATCAAAATACAAATCCTAACTGTTTTCCTTTCAATACCGGAGCATCCAGCTATTTTTCAGTACAAGTTCAAATGGAATCGGCCAGAAAAGTCAGACAAACAGCAAAGGCTTATAAATAGAACTGCAGACAGAACAATTACAACCACTGAATGTATGAGCACATGACATCTGGGAAATTACACCCACTGGGCAAATAAACTGTTCTTTGAGCATCTGCTTACAAAACAGAACACACTATAAACGTACTCCAATAACCATTAATTACAATCATCATCACCAAATAAACTGTCTGCTTGAGTTTCCATTTCATGGACAAAATACACTGCACAAGGTATCGGCCAATGCCAAAAGTCGCCGACTTATAATATGTGGAAGATTTACATTTTAACAAGCTGCTTATTTGAACATAGATTGTTTTTATTTCCATCAGCAGACCAGAATTTTAATACAACTGCAAACTCTGCAAGTGCAAATACATTTTTTTGGATGGTTTCTCACAAATGCAGCTTAGCACAAATTTTGATATCAGCTCAACAATACCAACCCTGCAGCCTCAAAAACAGCCTCCTGTGAACAAAATGGGAAAATGGCACACTGTACAGCACAACACCTCAGCTCCACTAGTCAGCTACTCAACCCAGAGACTGAGCCTGACATTTTTTTTCCCAGGCAGCAGCAGCAAATTTCACCAAAGCCTTTATCCAGTGAGTTTCAGCATGAGGATGAAATATTTGGCTTCACGTGGAATAATCTTGTAGACAAGATTAACAAGAAAGACTGACTGTTTATACTTTATTTAAAAAAAAAAAAAAAAAAAAAAAAAATTATGTCAGCAAAACATGAGGGTGTAATACAGTGATGTCCTCAGACAGTTTAGACTTCCAGTAAATCTGACCTTCCCCCACCAGGAGCAACAGTGCAACAAAACAAAAGAGCAGCTATGAGCTGCTCTGGTTTCACCAGCAGAGCCTATTAGCAAGCCCGAGGAATGCCTCCAAGTTTTCTGGAAGACGTGATGAGCGGGGACGTGGCTGGAGCCATCGTACTTCCGCCAGGAGAGTGCGGCGCTGGAACTGAAGCAGTGAAGGCTCCTTTCTGAGTGCCCCCCCCCCTCCCTCGTCTCAGTGGGAGACAGCTTCCCAGTCCCTCCTCCGTTCTGAGTCATTTGTGCCTCCTCACATAATTGCTCTTCCCCATCCTTTCCTTTCACATACCACTTCTGTACTGCATTTTTTACATTAGTCAGACTGGCTGCACAAGCAGCCGACATGAAGCGGAAATTGGTTATACACTGTTTGTACTCTGCTTTAATTAAACTATCATTTTGTTTGTTTTTTTTTTTTCCTTTTAAATCTGACCAGGCAATAAGGAATCGGCATCTAAACGGGAAAACTCTGCCAATAAATGAAATGCATCTGACAGCCTTCTGTGGACGTGATAAAGATCCACAAGGCCCAGGTAGAAAAGCGGATGAGGCTTTGGGTCCTATGTGAAAATCCCACAAGGGTCTGCGCGCAGTATGGCAGCCATATGCCAACAGTATCTCGGTAAACAGTCCAAAGAAAATATGTTCCAAGTGAGAATGGCAACCTCGAGACACAGAAAACCCCTGGAGAGGAAACTGGTTTTCCACTGCGAGGGAGACAGCAGGACAATGAATAATCGATTGGTGCCGTTATTCATTCTTCATCTCTTGTGCACCAGCCACTAGCTTTGTAGAGGAAGGGAGCTAAAATCTTCCCCACAAATTACTGCCATGGCCACCTTATAACCTTGGCAAATTTGGAGAAAGCATAATCCCTCTTTCCAGATAACTCCCTGTCCCTTGATAAAAGAATCTGACAACTTTCCATAGCTGAAATCACTGCTACAAATGAGTCTGCCCGTGAAAAAGCATTCTTATTCAGGATGGACCCTTGGTGCACCAGTTACTTCTGCAATTTCAGTCTTTTTGCATTACTGACAAACAAACCCTGGGCTTGGAGTCCCCCCCCCCCCCCCCATACTGTACAAGTCAACACGAGGAGCAAAATTCCTGTTCAGGTCCAGGATGACACATCGGATCACTGTGACTTGGCAACGCAATTGGTGCGCTTTTTAAATCAACATGCAGACATGGACCTGTCATTCACCTTATTATTCATTATGCAAAACATGTGTTTTTACAGAAATGACACCAAGCTACCTGGAGGACAGGATGATTTTCTCAGGAATGGGGGCAACTTGTCCTGCACTGATGGTAAAGCAGAACAGTTAAATCAGAATGTTATTCTACATCAAAGCTTAAATTTCCTCAACTGCTATGAAAACACTACTACACTTTAAAGATCCAGTCAGAATTTCATTTTATGGTGGCTTATAAAACTGGCAGTATTTTTTGCACAGATCTACATCAGGCAAACACTGCAACAGCAACTACAAATTCAAAGCAGTCTGGGTTGTTGCTTGTGAAGACAGATCTTCTGTGAAGGGTCCTCAAGACATGCCCACCGTTTATATCACATTAGATAAGGAGCTACAGCCACAGTATAAATACAGGAACTGAAGGGAGCCAGGAAGCGAGACTAGTTCCAGAGCTTAAGGCCTCATCAAAATGACCCGTTCATGTAGAGGAGCCAACAGGTACAACGGAAACCAAAAAAAAGCTGATTTTTGCTTCCATTAAACTAGAAGAGGCTTTTCTAGAATCTTTGAGAGAGATCCCATATACCAGATACTATATATTATATGCTTTCAAAGTACATAGGCTACTTGAGAGCAGGCCAGTGAGAGTTATCAGAAATGCTAGGAAACACCTGGCAGTTTGCCTCTTGTATACAATACCAATGTCCACCTAAAACATCCAGGCTTTCCTACTTGTAAATGACTCATCTGATGCAAAACAGTGCGCTGCCTGTCAGGGTAAAAACTGCCACTCATCCACAAGTCACTGTTCAGGGTTAAGAAGTTGACAGGAAGCCGATTTACATTTCAGGCTCTATTAATACTGGTGTAGGAGTAATTGGTTTCTTTGGGATGTTCGGGGATTATGGATTCCCTATCCTGAACTCACCTACTATTAAATCACTGCACTCCAATTATTATGGTTTACACTGAGAAGGTATGCAAATTTCTCTCCCCCCTCCACAAAGTAGTACATGACAGTATACTTCACAACAGTACCAATAAAGATCAACATACAACACAAGCATGACATACCAGACAGTGCTTGCCTATTATAAGCAGCGAGCGTGGCTCAGTGCTGCAATGCAGTGGAAAGGTCAGAGAGCAAGTGGCCATAGATCTCACCCGACATCGATGAGCGGAGGCTTCTCACGTCCCCTCTTGTAGCACAGGAAGAGCTCAGGACTCTTGAGGCTGCCATGGTTGAGGTTGGCTGGCTGTCCGCCAGGAGTATTCTCCAGGCAAGTGAAGCCCTCAGGTACGGTCTCACCCGCCGAGTGGTTGATGACCGCCAAGTCCGTGATGGGAGCCTTGGGCCCGCTGGACTTGGTCTCTGAGAGGTCCTGCTCCAGGGGCGTGGACTTCTCCGTCAGCCCGGCCACCACAAAGTAGTCCGTAACACGGTGCCCTTTATCCTCAAGCATGGCTGGGCGTACTGTGAGAAGGGCTGGAAAGGGAAAAGCCATTTATGTACTTAGTGAGAAATAAAGGCCTAAAACAGTGTTTAAACCTCTACTTCATCTCCACCAGTGAATACTCGAATGGGAAAGAAGATCCAAAGAAACTTGAGCTCATGCAACTTTCATGTCACCAAATACTGAATGTGAGAAGAAAGAGGTTTAAAAACAAGAGTGCTCATAAAACCTGGCAATAAAATCTGGTTTGGCAATTGAAGTTTGTAGGGAGGAGAACAGCTAAGTGCTTTAGGCACCCAAAGTGAAGGAACAAAGAAAACTGTGGTACAATGAAGATCAGCTCACTTTCACATGTCCACTTGCCTTAACGGCAGATGTAGCAGAACTCCATAAATGCATCCCTCATACCTCCAATACCGGCTGCTGCCCTCGGTTAAGGCTAAGCTCTGACTAATGGCCACTGCTCTGATCAGGAATGCTTAAAATGTCAAAGTGCAATGTTAGACAGTGAGTATCAGAAGCCTGGGAAATAAATAAAAAGGCAAGAAGGGGCAATTCAGGAAGATGGCCTGCTGCAAATCTGTGGAACAGGTGCCAGGATTTGCATTGCCGTGTGCCAGAACTGTGAGCCTGGAGACCTACTACAATTAATCCCAGAGCACCCTGCACATTTACTATGGGCAAGAGAGCGATTCCCTCACTAACATTAAGAAGGAACAGGTAACGACATACATTCTGCAACTGTGTACAACCGCATCCCAATTCTTGAATCCCACAAAAGCGAAAGCTACGAAGTACAAATTTCACATACACAAAAACTTTTTTTTGATGTGAAACTCCATGCATTACATTTCCTTTACGGTGCAAAGCAGGATAAACATCCTCCTAAAACTTTAGTAATTCAATAATATACCATCAAAACCAGACACGTAGGCACTTCTCTGTCTATATACAGATTTCATAAAGTCTCAAATTCAAAGCAAGACTCATTTCCTCTTTCCATTCCTGTCAGTTGGAGGATTATTTTTAGTTCTCAGCTAATTAATGGGCACACTCTAATATTGGACGTTCAGCCGAGTTTCCAGCAGAGAATAGGATCGTCTGTGCCACTGCGCTGTAGCACACACAGACCGAAGCTGCAGTCCTCTTTCAAAAACGCCGAACCGCCATACAACCGCAAAGGCAGGCAGAGACCAATATGTAGGATGACTCAGCCTAAACAAACATGTCGATACTGTCTACTCGCAGAATATGGTCACCACCTAAATATATACACAAGGCACTGGCAACATACAAGCCCCAGAAGAGGCTTATTCATTTAGCAGAAACTTTTCTCCAAAGCAAACTATAATTATTACTAGTATTTAGCTTTACGTAAGGTAACGGAGGCGCAGTGGGTTGGACCGGGTCCCACTCTCCGGTGGGTCTGGGTTCGAGTCCCGCTTGGGGTGCCTTGTGCCGGACTGGCATCCCATCCTGGGTGTGACCCCCCCCCCCCCCCTCTCCTCCAGCCTTGCACCCTGTGTTGCTGAGTTTGGCTCTGGCTCCCCACGACCCCATATAGTACAAGTGGTTTCAGACGGTGTGTGTGTAAGGTAACGGAGTGTTAGATATACTGCATTCAATTGCCTTCATTCAGTCTTTTTTCCCCCCCTTTGTCAAAACACACACACACACACACACACACACACTTCAGTAGAGGTAATTTATATTCAGTCATACACCTGAAACATGTTTTTGGTCTATGGGGGTGGGAGAAGCCAGAGGAAGCCCTCGTGAACATGGTTTGCACATGCAAATTCCAGTGATGGAGCTAGATTTGAACCCATGTCCAAATGCACAGAATAGGTGCTAGGAGGCACCAGGGCTACTCACCTAGTAAACCCAAAGGAATGTAATGCAAGTCAGGAGTTTCGAAAAGCAAACAAACAATCTAAGATGCTTCATGTTACACGGGTCCTGCTGGGATGGAGGCACTCAGAAGATGGACAATGAGCACATTCGAGACTTTCTCCTTGGCTCCAGAGGCCAGACCCAAGGTCACAGGGGTTCCATTCAAAGAAGCCTTGTTGCCTGGTACTTCCTCTTGAAAAACAGCCTTGTCTCCACTCCGAGAACATAAGACTAAAGATTATATTCATTATGCATGACATTGACTCCTTTATTTATCCCTCTAGACATTAGACAAGAATTATCTTAGTGTAACAAAAAAAAAAAAAAAAAAAAGTAATTTTCAAACTGCACAGAGCAAGTGCAATAAAAGCTGTAAATTAAGAAAGGAGAAAAAAAAAAAAGTTTGTGTCATGCTCGCAACACAAGTTCCAAAAACACACCGGTGAACTCCAGAACTCCAGATACCATTCAGAGCTCGTCTCTACAGCAGGTGTAAATATCATGGCAGGGTTTCACCGTTTTACGCAGGCAGACTGCATCCCACCTGCACTACTTCTAGCTGGACATGACGTGCTGGGCAAGGAACCTTGAAACAGAACTGTTGCCAGGGTAACCTTGCTCATAACCTTCGAGGGGATGCCAAGATAAAGCAAACTCTCTAGTTAAGAAGATGACTCATGAGGCACCAGCTATAATACAGGAAGGGTAGAGTCAAGACATTGGATGGAAGCACCAAAAATACACTTATTCACACTGCATGAGTAGTGACACTGAGTACTGGAACTCATAAGGCATGAGTCACATGACATGCAGTTCAGTAAATTCCTTCATGTTCAGAAATTCTCAAGTAGATCTGAAACATGTATTCACTGTCTGTAAAAGGGGTAAGTGTTACCCAAAACATCTGAACTGTACCAATGGAGCAGTAGTTAAGGAACTGCAAGGTTTCAATCCTCTCAAAAAGTGTAGGTGCATTGTAATATCAAGGCGTTGTTCACATGATAGAAGATGCCCCCACAATATCAAGTAGAATGGGAAAGACAAGTGTAGTTTTTACACTGATTTACCTGCCAATAGAATCTCAGCCCCATTGCAGATGGCCTACAGCAATCTCTGCAACAATGAGGTGTTTGGTTTCAGCCTCCTCCTCTAGAAAGAGCAAAAATGCTTTGAGCTCTGCAAGCAGCAGACCCTTGTGTAAGCCCAGTGGTCTGTTGGGATCACACTCTGCCCCCTCCCCACACACAGAGCCCCACCTCTGACCCTCCAGGCTCACCCAATGCAGCAACTGATCCAGTGCGGTCCACCGAAAGCCGGTCCCCAAACACATCCTCTCGGCAATAACGTCAACTTCGAAGCAGCCCCGGTGCATTAGGGGACATGTATTCCTTCCGATTAACAGCAAGAAGTTCCCAGACCAGCAACCTCATGCTAATGAAAATAAGGAAGTGGAAATCCTGACTGAAATCCCAAGCAGCCTGCTGCCAGTGAGTCCCTCTTGTACAGCTCTTAGGGGTTTATTACCACTACCACACCTTCATCACACAGTCAGGAGATCGCTGGGAAGCTTCACAAGAAACCACATAAACTACATAGTGTCTGCTTGGCACTATTTTTAACACTCAAACTAGAGCATGGACTAAACTTCTCTGAATTTAACACAAGTGAGTCCTGTTTCACAACTGGGGCCCCCGGGGGGGGGGGTCGGGGTCATATATGTATGACCGTTTTTGGGTATATCAGTCTGGCTTTTCTTGCAGACACATTTTAATTGAAAGAAACAAATACTTCACATGCCAAATCCTGATTATGTGTGAAGTTTTAAAAGAAGCAGTTGGGGAATTTGGTGAAGTCTCCCTGTTCTACTGTCATGTATGAATAGTTGGGCTATGGCATCAGTGAGAGGCACCTCTGTATCCAGGTCTCCAAAAACATCATGTGCATAGAGGCTGGGAGGTATTAGAAACTAGGCAAAGCAGCCAAGAACGGTCTGTTACTAAACATGGTGACAGTTAACTAAAGATCTGATAAGTCCATGACTGTACAAACTCATGTTTGTTCATGCTCGTCCTCTACCTTTCACTTCCCCCCCCTTAAGCCTGCTTACCAGTCCCTGGCTGAAGACACAAAATCAAAACAAGCTCTTGGTATCATGTAAACTGTCCACACCCTGTCCAAGTAGTGTGGGGGTACATACAATGCATCAAACATATTTAAAAGATTAACAAAATTAAGGTTTGGGAGAAGAGAAAAGCTTTTCTTGATATCTTCCATATCTGAATAATTTTTAATTAAATTTCAAACTCCCTCAAGTTCAAAAAAAACACTACTGTGTGCACTAACAGCTATGAAACAGCTTACAGGTACAACGCAGGCCAGGCTCAGGACATCTGTGAACGTCCTACTGTACAGTGATTTAACACACACACACCACCCAAATATTTCTGCACCAACAAATATGTCCATATCTATACTCCTGACACATGCACTTTTTAAAGCGTGTCAGCAGGGGAACTTCACACTGACTCGCACTTCAGCAAAACAATCCCTGCCTTCACCAAAAACTAACACACAAACGCACGCACGCACGCACGCACGCACGCGCAAAACAAGAAGTTCTTCACTTTCATATTACAAAAATCAGTGGGAATAGTTTATTGAAAAATTTCCCCAACAAAAAGTAATCATGTTGCTATGCAACATTTCAAAGTCATAGCCTCTCCTACAGTTTTAGGTTTGCTTGGCAAAGCCAACTTCATTTCTTGACATTTGCTGCAAAATGAACCCTTGGGTTGGGCTTATGAAGTGTTTTGGGAAAGCAATGACATTTCTGGTGATGAAATGTGTCACACAAGAGCTAAGGCACACTGATTTGGTTGAGCAACTAAATACAGTAATGCTGAATTACGCAATGTCACCTTCTGAACAACGAGTTCTTATAGCTTATCTATATCTTGCATATCATACATTTCTCCACAAAGTGATGGTTTTTTTTGCTCATTTACACAGCTGAATCATTTTTATTACCTCAGCTTCATGGCAAGTACCTTGAACAAGGGTACTATAGCAAGAGGTTGGAGTCGAACCTGGGTCCTTCATAGTGCAAGGCTGCAGCTGTAAGCACTATAATAGACTACTGTAACGATCCTTTACAAGCCCATGACTAATGCACACCAACAAGTATGACGAGCACAGGATTATGGGAGTCGGATCTTCTAGGAATGGCTCTGTGGTCACAGGTGGCTCTGAAACGCTAGTCCATCTTCTCAGCAAGCTCCCCACTATTTCCTGGACTCCCACTTCCCCCAAACAGACCATGTCAGTGTGTTCATAAACACTGACCTTGTAGAGGCCATCATTGTAACCTTGGAAACCATGCTTGATGGCAGCAGGCTGGCGGTGGCCTACCTGCCAGGACTGAGGTTCTTTTTTGGGTCGTCTGAGGGCTGGCGTTCATTATGAGGGCAGCCAAAGGAGCCATGTCCAATGTGGATCGAGCATGACCGTGAGAAATGGAGAATAAGCCAAGCTGGGAGAGGAGGCAGCAGAAGCCGGTTCCACCCCTCTTAGCGAGGGACTAATCATCTCAGTTGTGACCCGAAGCAGAGTCTGATTCACAGCTGCAGTCCAACGGTGCAGTATAACTGCGCTGATCTCAGGGTTCTGGAAGCATGCCCTCATCAGAACAATCAACAGTTCAGACAGGAAGCAGACTGATCAAATACAAATTTCACCCAGAGAGATGATGAAAATGGCACTCATATTCAGTGGCGACATTCAGAATTACAGGGCTAATAACGCACATGCAGCCTCTGTAAGTGACCTGAAAGTGGACTCAAATGGAAAACCAGAAGTGAAGGTGAAGTGAACGCAGGGAAGTGAAATACATTTCAGATTAGGCATTCAGAACGATGTAAAGTCAGGAGTCATAATATTTCTGGGCCCGTAACCGCTTCCGAAATGAAATACCAGTATTAAAATGGTACAACTATGACACTGCCTTTTACTGCATTGGTCCCCAACACTCATATGAGCTCTGTCTGGGTAACTGACATATTTGCTTTAAGAAGCAAAAACCACTCTATGTAAAGTAAGCTGTCAAAAGTTTGAGTACATTTGCTGGAAACTAATGTGTAGTTCATATGGCATTTGGTTAACATGTTTGAGCGGGGAATGTGCCAACAGGTCTTCCTATATCTTCTGCGGCAGTTCTCAGGGAAGTAGGACATTTGTGGGTTGTTTTTCCTTTCACTATCTAATCCATCCCGTACAGGTATTGCTCATGCTGTCCTGGTGTACTCACTTTTCACTGGTACTGTAGCCAGGTACTCTACAGGAGCTGTATGCCTCCATATGATTCATTGCCTCGTCATAAGAGAGACCCTTAAGCCTTGTTAGAACACTAAACTGTACTGGTACAGTGGTTCTGAAAATCTTCCTCCAGTAACCAGCAATGAAGAAAAGAAAAAAGTACTAAACTTCAAATGTAGGAAGATGCAAACATTTACACTTTCCATTTAGATGTTTTTCTCCAAAGAGATAAAATCCAGAGTTTTTTAAAAAAAAAAAAAAAAAAAAAAAAAAAAAGTTACACTTTGCAGCATGTATAGAGCTTTAAACAGACACACTTGCTTGTCTGTATGATACCACCACTATCACCAGTGCATGTTACACAAGTGGCTGCCTATAGAACTGAGTGACAGGAAATACAAAGGTAATGCAAATGCATGAAGACAGGCGATCAGAAAAGAAGTGGGTCCAAGAGAGATGTTCTTCAGTCTTTCTTAAATGTTGAAAAGGGATTTACTAGTCCCGAGGGACAGAGGGAACTCCGTACCACATCAGATACACATTTTCAATTCTGGACTTCTCAAAAGTGGGAACAAGCAACCAGGAGGCTGAAGGCAAACTTAAGTTAGGAATGCAGAGGATCCAGAAACATTTAGGGGCAGGAAGTCTGAACTCAAGGCTTCAGTTGTAACCTCTTGATTAAACTAAATACAGGCTGAACATGGGGATCACATTATCTACCCTGTCAGTGTTATGCTACACCAAGACAGATAGAACACCCCTCTTCACTGCCCCAACTGAGAAGGTATGTCTCTATAAACCCAAAGTCTACAACTAAGAGAACTGGAAATATGAAGATATGAGAAGGGTCAAATGTGGAAAAAGATTAAAAATGCATAAATGACAGTTATTTGTATGAAAAAAGGAGGTATGCGCACAGTTCAGATGGACGGTCAGATAGATTGATACATGAAAATATTAATCCTGACAAATTGCATGTGACTACAAGATCATGCATACAACAGTGCAGAAACAGAACAAGACCACTGTACTATGTATGTTGCTGCAGAATTATGCAGTTTCATTTAGGGTGAATAAAATTCTCATCTATGTTTTGACCCCCTGTACTGTGCACATACTTACTTTTACATAGATACACACCTCTTCCACTGCTTTTCCACTGGCTCCCCATGAATCCTCCAGCACCACATGGTCACAGTCAATGATTTTATCACAGAAATACGGTAATCCCATATACTTTATGCTACAAAAAGCTTCCACCATGCAGATGTGGTACTCTCCATGCTGGGAGAACCACACGTTACCCCTTCTTGCATTTATACGCAGTTTAGAAACTTTGGCGACCGATCGTAACTCGGAGGTGGTCTAAGGGATTTGGTTGGTCATCTCTGTCGACAGCAAGTGAAGAGTTAAGTCCTTTGTCTCTGGAATGCAGAGGCCACACGTCTCCGCTTTGGACTCAGTCCTCACTTGAAACATGACACCGCCTGGTACAGGCTGACATGGATAAACATGTCCAGGTGTCACCTCGTACGTAAAGAATGAAAAAAGCCAAGTCACCTTACTGCATAGAGAATTGTGAAACATGGGGAAACACTCAGAAGACATTTACCACTGATCACCCTGAGATTCCAAACAACTCCATAATGGCTGCAGATTTGCAACACACTCACACACACGCGGTGCAGGGCAACCAGAACAAACTGAAAATGCGAGATGAAAGCAGCAAAGTTTCAAGGGAGGCGGCTGGCCTCCAGGGATGGAGAGCCTTTCCCAGCACAAGCTGGTGATGTCACCCCAGCCACACAATCCCCAGCAAGTCCCACGGGGGGGGGGAGACATGGCTGCATTTGTCTACACGGGGGAGCCTCAGTCTCAACAGTTAATGGTGTGTGTCCCTGACAGGTTAGCATGACAAGGTGTGCCAACTGCCCAATGCAGTGCCAGGCTGCACAGCAAAGACATGGAGGGTATGAAGGGATTCCTCCCAGACTGACATGTCAAGAACTGAATGAGTCACCATGCGGGAGAGTGAATACACAGGCTGTGCTACCACTAACATCCACAACAAATATCTAATCTGATGTTTAGACAATATGTTTCAAGAGAGACCTGCTTTTCTACACCCCATTTATGCAGCTGGATTCTTCACCAGAGGAGCTAAGGTAAGAGTTTACCTTGTGTTGTTGGCAAGCATGGACTCTCCCTGTCAGCCATCCTCAACAAGATTCTAGACTAAGACCATTTCCATCCCCAATGCAAGCAAAACCAGAGGTTGTCAAGTACTTACTGCATTCTTCATTAGTTTCACCTCCCTCTGAATGTGTAACAGACCCACTCACCTTTATCAGCCTACTGGACACTGGACAGCCTACTGGAGCCATAGATGCACACTTAGAGAGTTTACCCAGTTCACAATGGTGTCAGCCACCAATGGCTCAAAGGCAGTACATCTTCACCAGCTGTCCTCCCACTGTAGTGCTGGAGGTAACTCTAGTATCCCCAAGGAGAAAAATGGCAAATAAACATAAGTTCATACCAGCAGGCAACAAAGAGTCTTGCACCGAGGTCAACTGAGACAAAATCTCTCTGGTACACCAGTTTAATCTGGAGCAATCCAAGCATTTTGTTGGTTACCCTCCCATTCCAGCTCAAGCCCTTCATTAGGCTCCACTTTATTAAACTGAATCCAACCAACATGATGCAGGACAATGCCTAAGAAGCACCTGCATCCTACAGAACTCATTTTTTGTTTTGAGGACACCCAAAGAAGTCAAACAAGCAGGACAATGAAAACCATATTAGGCTGATGAAGAAACAGAGGAAATCCTGTTTTGGTATTTGCCAAGCTCAGCAGCCCTTCAGAAGAGGCAATATAAGCAGTGGGTCCCTGCAAAAAAAGATCCTTTTATTATGATTTTTAATAATTTACGTGATGTTTTTCTCCAAAGTGACTTGCAGCATTAAGCTATTTACAGCAATTCGCCCATTTACACAATTCGGTAATTTTTACTGTATCAGTTCAGCAAAGTATTCTGATGAAGAGTACTACAGCAGGTGGAATTCAAACCTGGCTCCTCTTGCATACAAGGCGCCTGCTCTAACCATTCCATCCCTTGCTGTCCTTCATATTCAAATCAATGCGGTACCATTGTAACTTTACCACTGCCTTGCAGAAAGATTACAGGTGCCCTCAGCTATCAGCAGTATGTTCAAATTTTAATGCAACGAACAGAGAGAGACCTGAAGACGCTCAAATGGTGCTGCGGTCACAATTACTCAGACCTACAAAGTCAGCATCCCAGGTGCCAAGTCCACCCCATTACTAAGGGTACTGTGTAAAAGCAGAAGTGCAAGTCAGGCCTTTGAGCTCTATGGCTGCCTACACACCAGGGCAAATGCCCTCCAATGATTAATTCACCTGTAAACCACAATCAGCAGCTGATATGGTTAATGTTGCGCCTCTGTCATGAATATTCTCTCAGAAGAAGCTATAACACGGAGAATCCAGAAGAATCTATCACATCAGCATGTCAGTACTGTACATGAGGAAATCACACTTAAATTGTAGTTTAAAAAGGCACAAGGTAAACAGTTATGTGTAAGAAGCATAGGCTTTCATTTTTAGCTCATTTTAAACATTTTTGCAAAAAAAAAAAAATCTGTATTCAGAAGTACTGAAAAGATGAGATATTCTAGAAAAGGTGAACATTCCGGGAGTTATGCTAATTCTCATCCCACCTTCAGCTGCTGCCTGACAAATCTGCATGCTTTTTTGTCTCAGTAGCCTAGTAACAAGGAGCATTCATGACAACACAGAGATGGCGCCCACTTTAACAACTTGTCAATGGAGAATGGTAGACTGTCCACAAATCCTTGCGCTTTCCTTTCAGTTTGTCCCACTAAACACCACCACTCGGCTTAAGCAGTCACCAAAGCTAGTTTTCCCTCAGAGTGCTGGAAGAGAAAAGCTTCAAATGGTACACTGACACCAGGGAGATCAAATTACAGTGTCCCACAAAGGCTCCCCATTCTCCACTATCACCAGGATTTACTTTACATTTATTCATTTTAAATCCACCATGGATGGTCCCAAGCCTGGCTGAGAAAGGAGGAGGGTTAGGCATGGGGCTAGCTACTCCACACTGTAAAAACCTGGCCAGCTACAGAAATGTCAACATGGAAACTTCAGGTGTCCTTAAGAGCTGAGATGTCATGGAGTACCCTTGTTAGCTATCTATGCCCCAGGAGGGGTGGAAGGCATAAGAAGATTTATTCATTTTAGCTGATGCTTTTCTCCAAAGTGACTTACAATTATTTTACCCATTTATACAGCTGGGTAATGTTAGTGGAACAATTTCAGGGTAAGTACCTTGCTCAAGGGTACTACAACCAGAGGTGGGGGTTGAACCTGCAACCTTTGGCTCCAAAGGCAGCAGCTCTAACCACTATGCTACCAGCTGAAAATTCTCAGTTCATTAATGTATACCTTGAATTATATATGATGAGAATATAAATAGCATGCTGAACGGGTACAGGACAAAGGACTGGAAGAGAATGGGCACAATAGGGTGACGAGTAGCAACAGCGTACAAGCAGCATCTGACAGGCTATGCTTTGCGTACGTCCACAACGTGGCTGTAAATAGCACTTAGGGTCAAAAATACAGCGGTAAGGTGCACATGCAAGCAGCATGGGGTGCGGTTAAGGCAAAGTTTCAGTACGAATCGCATATCTTAACCGCACAGTGTGGTCCGTGCTGATAGGTCATGGTCGTTACTCATGCCCGTTGCCCACTGACAGGACCAACCTGTTGGAGTTGGTTTGTACTTGCAGGCTTCCAACTGGAGCCAATCAAAAGAATTGAAGAATTACTTTGCAAAATTTAAAATTATGGAAAAAAAAAATGCAAGACAAAACAGGATAGAAGAAAATGGCAGTTAAAATACACATATTTCTCAGCAAGTCAAAAGTTTGAGCACACTTCGTGGCAACTAGTTTATGCTCACAAGGTACTGGGTTACAAGTTTGATCCGGAAATTAACCGATGTCTCTTCCCAGCTCTTCTACAAAAGTTGCATGTTGATTTGCTTTCACTCTTCTGTCCAGCAATTGTCACACGTATACCTTATGTCGACCATGCAGCACAGGGGCTGAACGAACACACACACACACACACACACACACACACACACACACACACTTCTGAAACATCCAACAAGACATCAGTTCTAGCAAGAAACAGCATATTGAGGAACTTACTTGAACAAAAGATAATGTTTCCTTCACATGACATTTAGCATCACAGCATTTGTTTGAACCATAAACAGGCCCAAGGTGGCCGTCACACTTCCGTCTTTAGAAGCCATCACAGTTGGGACACTCACAATGCACCATTAGACAAGGGACAGGCCAAATGATGATACATAAAACAGTGGAACTGAACACATCAAAACAACTTTAACAGATTCTGCTGCTTAGCAAGGCAGACTAGGAAAGAACAAGTTGGGCTCACCGCCCCCCCTTGAATAATACAGGCTGCTTTTAACAGAGATTCAGCTACAAAAAAAAAAAGGCAGCAGCAGTAATTTTTCAAAGTGGCTACACCAAAATTTAATATTAGGCTTTTGTTGGTTGCACAAATGCCTTTTCCACACACCAAAAACAAAAAAGCTAGACAAAAAAGGGGAAAGAGGAGAACTGGATAATCAGCAGTGAGGCGAGGCGAGGCCGACTGCAGGAAAGTCACAAGACTTCCAGCTTCTCAGACACGACAACCCGCATCACAAATTAACTTTGGGCCGATGTCGAACGCACTTACTGCTACAGAGAACTCAAGCCCCAAACCCTGCACCGGTATCAAGTAATGACCAGTAGAATGGGAAGTGTCTCTGGAGTAAAATCAAAACCTTGCACAGGGTCTAAACATGGGGGGGGGGGGAGACATTTTCAATACCCTTAATACTTCTGCAATACATTCAATTAATAAAGACTAAATGGCAAGGAAAAGATATGACTAGCTAACAGTATTTCCAAAGAAGACTATTGAAATAGGTTTCATCTGTCCGTATTTGAAACGGATGCCTAGTAGAAATGCCTTATGCAACCCACACACACACACACAGTGTACACTATACTAACGTTTTTGCTCAAACATCCAAAATCCAACACTGAAAAAAGGAAAGTAATTAATGAGAACAGCTGTTTTCCCAGGCTTATAGTAGCTGTACAGAATTCAAGGAGCATAAACAAAACAAACATCATGGAAAAGATGGCCTGGAAAGATATTAGAGCATGAATATTTTCCTACGTGTCACTGTTTTTCCGAGTTCTCTGAACATGACAAAAACGCACCGGCTCCATAAGGACTAACGAAGCGAACCTGCTGAACCTACATTCCCCTTCCATGTATTTAAAGCCACATTAATGGGGTCAGATTCGCTGCCCTCACCAAACCTTTCCCCATCTGCATAAACACAGCCTTTGCTTCACCATAGGTTGCTGTGTCAAACCCACAAAGCCAAACACAGAGCTACACCTGGTCCTCGGCACTTCCAAATTTCAGCTGAAATACCCGCCACCAGCTACTGGCTGCGACATTCCCATCCAGCACGTGATTCCCTGGTTTAGCCACATTCTGACAAAGTTCCTTTGAGACACACAAGAGCATGTCTTCCACCCTCAGGACCACAAGAAAGAGAGGACTCGTCACATTATTGAATCCAAAAAAGGATTTTGTTGGCCGGATATCTTGCTACTGCTGGCTGGTGAAGATTTCACTTGCTGGAAAAAAATAAGCAGTTAAATCCACCCGACTCACACCAACTCTGAGGGCAAAAACAGTGCTTTTGTTGAATGGTTACCATGGCTAGGGTCAGGTATGAATAGCTGCTGTTCATATCACATGTCATGAATAGGCCCCAGAGCAGAATGACATTTGTTATTTACTGAGCTGATGCTTTTTCCAAAGCAACTTCCAGCATTAAACTTACAATGATTTACCCATTGATATAACTAAGTAAATTTTACTATAATAATTCAGGGTATATATCTCACTCAAGAGTATTCAGGAAGAGTTGCGATTCAAACATGGGTCCTTTTGAGTCCAAAAGCAGCAGCTGCACCTACAACACAACCTACTTGCCACGCAGAGTTACGTTTATATATTTATTCACTTAGCTGATGCTTCTCCAAAGTGACTTACAATGTCAATCTATTTACCTATTTATACAGCCAGGTCTTTTTTGTTTTTTAAAAACAACAAGTACCTTGCTCAAGGGGGTGCAGTGGGGTGGTGGGTTTGACCAGGTCCTGCTCTCTAGTGGGTCTGGGGTTCGAGTCCTGCTTGGGGTGCCTTGTGATGGACTGGCTTCCCATCCGGGGTGTATCCCCTCCCCCTCCAGCCTTGCGCCCTGTGTTGCCAGGTTAGGCTCTAGCTTGCTGCAACCCCGCTTGGGACAAGCAGTTTCAGTCAGTCTGTGTACACCTTGCTCAAGGGTACTACAGTCTGAGGTGAGATTCAAACCTGTGACCTTTGGATTCAAAGGCAGCAGCTCCAACCACTACAGTACCAGCTGTTCCCATGGTGCGGTAGTTGTCAGACATGAGCAGGTAAAAGAATCTGATCATTCCAAGCTAGCAACACTTGCTTTGGATGTTCCACGGCCGACGGTAGCCCTATCACTTGGACGTGCGCTGCACTCCTTGTCACACTACAACAGACATGTAGGCTTGAACAGACATGCTACGAACACCATGAGCCAGAGTACATAAGGACAGAAGTGCTTTTAAAGACAAGCAGGGGAATGCTTTCTTCCAAAAAAAAAAATAAATAAATAATTGGTAAACTGGGTTGTTCATTAAAAACTAAAAATTCTGAAATTATTTTGAAAGAAATGCAACTGTAACAATACAAAGCCCATAAAAATATACTACACCTCTTACTATTGAAAAAAATACTATGAAAAGTAATACAAAAATTTAACAGATTTACAGTATTAGTGAAATGAATGGACAAATTAGTTTCAAGTTGCTTAGAATAATCCAAATTAAAGGTCATTCAGAGGGGGGACTGGAACAAAATCTAGTGTGTAAAGTGATCTGGCTGAACCGGGTGTGAAAACCTCATCTTTGGAAACCTAATGTTCTCACTACAGCTGTGTATTCTGCTACAAACGCTTCAGATGCTACATACTGCTGGGGGGGTCCAGAAAAGCTCAAACTTGAATTGTGGCCATAATGTGCAGACAGTGATTCCAAGAAAAAAGAAAAGGAAAAAAAAAAAAAAAAAAAACCAGACAGACAGGAAAGTCTGACAGCACTGTATACTGGAGAAAGGGGTGGGTGGGAGTGTGCGAGTATGTATTAAGGTTACAGAGCAGGTGAGGGAGGCGGCTAGGTGGATATACGCAGAATCACGACTAATGGTGGTTCTTCTAACCATCAGAAACACCAGGCACATACGATGAAAAGCAGAGACTCCCAACTCGTGACAGATGCACCGAACTGCGGTGTGTGTCAGTGACACAGAAACACACTCAGGACGAGCAAAAAAAAAAAAAAAAAAAAGAAAAATCCAAAAAAAAAAAACTTTACATATAGCAGCGCTAGGGCAGCACCAAGTCAGGTGTTTAAGGCTGCTGTCTTGCAACCCAAAGCTTCCAGGTTTGAATCCCACTCCTACTGCATAACCCTTAAGGTACTTAACCTGAACTCGATGCATGAAGAATAGCCTGTTGTATAAATGGGTAAATCTGCTCATCTAACGCCGTAACCCTACTATAAGGTGACTATCAGCTAAATAACTGTGGTAAATATATTCATATTGTGGCAGCAGATAAACTAAGCGCTCAGGATCTATCAACAGGACAGGTGTGTGTGTGATGAAGGATAAGAACGGGTGGAAATGACGACTAAATAAGTGGTGCACGAGGGTGACCAGCAGCAGCAGCAGCGCCAGCGCAGACACGAGGTTAAACAGATGTAGAGTAATGCCACGTTAACGCGAGCCGTTCCGATCTGTCACAAACCCAACAAGCGAGCCGACAGCCATCTGCGGAAACAAGAGAGGCTCGAGACCGGAGCGCGCGCTTCGCCAACAGGTGGAGCGGAGCGGAGCGGAGCTAGCGGCGAGGTCACAACGCAGCACCTATGTGCATCTCCCATATATATATAAACCAACGTTTACATTTATTCATTTAGCTGATGCTTTTCCTCCAAAGCAACTTACAATATACAACGTTAAATTAAAGGCACTTACAATTATTTACCCCAACTCAGCTGGGTAATTTTACTGTAGCAATTTAGGGTAAGTACCTTCCTCAGGTACTACAGCTGGAAACCTGCAACTTGGGTCCAAAGGCAGTAGTAGCCAGTAGCTCTAACCACTATCATATCTCTCTCACACACACACACACGGGGGAGGGGAACACTCGGAATTTGACGGAATAACTGAAGCGTGACATATTTTCATTCCAACGTGCTACACGAAGTTAAGAGAGAGACGTCACTCCTTCGACATACAGCTTGCAGAAAACGAAATAAATACACACAGACTGACCAGGAAGCAGACTGTGTTTCACATACATACGCATACAGCCAGTTGCATTGCAAGAGGAAGTGTGTCAGTAGAGGCTAGCAGCGTAGGGGTTAACACCCCCCGACAGTTGATCTTATATGTAAATATTGAGCTTTTTCCTCAATTTATTTGTATTGGTGGGGGGGGGGGTCAGTGGTCACTTCAGCTACACACTTTTTTACAGTGTAAATTACACTCCTCGCACACTCACTGTCACGGGGTTCTTAACGTAATGACGCTGCATAGAAGCTGCTAGCGCGCTGTTTTCCGCTCAAATTAAACCATAGAGGGAAACGCGAGTGCGTGTGGTGTGTTTCTGACCATGACAATGATGCACAGTGTTCGGTAAGGCTGCTTCACAATCACACTACATCATCGCTCGCACAGAAATGCGCAGACGCGAAACACTGAAAAATAAAGTTGAAAAAAAGCGATGAAAGTGTCTTACCAGCTCTTCTTCAGAGTGCCGGGAGGGACGTAGACATGAAGGCGGGAGAGCTGCGCAGGGGTTCCTGCAAAACTTTGTCTCCCCAGCGGAGCTCAGCGGCGTACGCACACAGACGCCATGTTACCGCTCTGTTACTTTTACAGTGAGCGCTCGCTCTCTTTTTTGGGAGCGCGCTGCTGGAGGGGCGCGCGCACTCTGGGTCCGCCCATAGGTGCGCCGACTGGGGAGGGGTAGTAGAAAGAAAGAAAGAAAGAACAAGCGTTGCTTCCGGCTATTTCGTCACACAATCCATGCGTGGCTCTCCGTCTCGGACTGGGGGGGCAGAGGGCCGGCTGCAACAGGTGGCGCGCGAGCGATGCGACGTAAGCAGCGGAGCGCGCGCGCGCGCGGGGAATGCCAAGTGTTTGGCGAGACGCGCCTTCTGGAGGATACTTTGAAACAGGATCCCTCACAAAGCGTCCCTCTGAGATAAACTTCGATGTAAATTACTGTAGTGTTACAACAGCTACACAGTCACGTGTGTTTGGGTTTCAAGCTGGCCTGGTGTTCAACGTGTGACGAAGAAACCGTGTTAAAATATGACAGAAGACGAAGTCAGTTCCAAGTGTTCCACCACGGTGGTGAAAAACTTGTTAACCGAAGTTTTGGACTTTGAAATTTGTTCACGGGGACTTTTATACGGTGTCCAATTTGGCACCGTACAATGGTGATAATAGAGACGATTTAGTGGGCCAAAGGAGGCGCACCGATGACGTCACCCTGCGGTCAGGCTCGCGCAACCCGGTGTTTTCTTCAGTTAAATGGATTTAAGCGTTAATGTAACGCTTAGTCGGATGGCACATCTAAAATAGCAGCGCAGTACAGCAGGTGCTGTTGGGATAATGAAAGAAGGAGATTGTCTACCTGCTTGTGCCATGTGGATAATAATCCCCTGCGGAGTCATTAATCGGAAATTAACGTCACAGTGGTTTCTAAGCGTTATTTTCAGTCATCAAACCATCCATTTGTAATAGTTGGGTGTTTTAAAACGAATAATACATCGCGGACTTACAGAAAGGTGTGTTTTATCGCCTCCTAGCCACAGGGCCGTGTCACAACCAGCCTGCTTTTCTGTCCTGTTCAGCATGACTTCACACTTTCTGAACGATGTCTGACAACCATTTGCAGGACACTTTCATATTGCTACATATATTTACAAAGAAGTAAATATACATGTACTTCAAAATTGATCATATGTTCTGCAAAGGTACAGTGTAACCTTCCCCCAAATAAAATACATTATTAAAATTAAGTCCTTCCTGATGGTTATCAGCCCTGGCTGCTGTATCCTGGAAAAACTATTTATTCTGAACACACACGCTATCATGTCGAACCGGAGCCTGACCCGGGAACAGGACGGGATGCCAGTCCATCGCAGGGCACCCCAAGAAGGGCTCAAACCCCAGACCCAACACAGACCAGGACCCGGCCAAACCGGCTGCACCACCGCATCCCCCTTTCTGAACGCTTTCAGTGAAATTTTTACTTTATGAACCAATTAAACTCAGTACTACCTTTTAAATATCGAAGTGAAAACTATATATCGATATATACTGAGAGAGTTTGGTTCATTAAGTGGTCGTTTCACTGGAGGCATTCGTAACACCTTATATAAAAGTTATATATTTAAACTTTTATATAAGGTTTTTTTTTCCAGCAGCATTGTATATAGCTTGTGCAATAGCAATTTCTGTCAGGTAGTGCCTTGTTATTATCTTGGGATTGGCATGTATGAAATTATAACAGCTCCAGAAAGTAACACCACTGTACATTTTCCATGTGAAGGTGATCATCACTCAGTCATTACAGTTAGTTATGCTACTTCATTGCATCTGGTGCCTGAAGCAGCAGGTTTGCATAGGAATTATGGCTTCCATCTTTAAATGCTGGTCACAGGAGAAATTATAGTATTGTAAATTGCCCACAAAGCAAAAAAAGCTATTGTTAAGCGAAAGTAGAGAGACACAGGTCATCAAGGCATACTTGTAGTATTTGCAATTAAGTAGGCCAGATTGATCATTGCCTGGTAGAAAAGCTTTTTGCAAGTGATTAAGATAACACCCTTTACAGGCATTTGCAGAATTGAAAACCTGAAAAGTAGTTTCAGCCACCCACATGTTTTTTTTTCCCTTTTGAAGTAGCCAATTTCCTCCTCATTCTTAGTGCATATCCTTCTGCGACCCAGGTTTTAGATATTTTTGTAGGATTTACACCGATCAGCCAAAACATTAAAACCACTTGCCTAAGATTGTGTAGGTCCCCATCGTGCCGCCAAAACAAATCTGACCCATCGAGGCAAGGACTCCACACAACCTCTGAAGGTGTCCTATGGTATCTGGTACCAAGACATTAGCAGTAGATCCTTTAAGTCCTGTAAGTTGCAGGATGAGACTTTCATGGCTCAGACTTGTTTTTCCAGCACATCCCACAGATGTTCGATCAGATTGAGATCTGGGGAATTTGGAAGACAAGTCAAAATATTGAATTCTTTGTCATGTTCCTCAAACCATTCCTGAACAATTTTTGCAGTGGCAGGGCCACTGCTATCAGGGAATATTGTTGCCATGAAGGGGTATACATGGTCTGCAAGAGTCTTTAGGTAGGTGGTATGTTACAAAATAGAATCTACATGAATGCCAGAACCCAAGCTTTCCCAGCAGAACATTGCCCGGAGCATCACACTACCTCCCCCCAATATTGCATCCCGCTGCCATCTCTTCCCCAGATCAACACACATGCACCCAGCCATTTACATGATCTAAAAATGTTCAGACCAGGCCACCTTCTTCCATTGCTTCATGGTCCAGTTCTTATGCTCATGTAGCCACTGTAGGTGCTTCTGGCAGTAGACAGCATAGGCACTCTTGGTCTGCAGCTATGCAGTCCCATACACAGCAAGCTGCACTGCACTGTGTTCCAACACCTATCACAGCCAGCATTAAGGTTCTCAATTTGTGCCACAGTAGCTCTTCTATGGGATTAGACCAGATAGGCTAGCCTTCGCTCTCCACCTGCATCAATGAGCCTTGGGTGCCTATGACCCTGTCACCCGTTTACTGGTTGCCCTTCCTTGACCAGTTTTGGTGGGTACTAACCACCGCATACCAGGAAGACTCCCCAAAACCTGCCACTTTGGCAATACTCTGACCCAGTCATCTATCACAATTTGGCCCTTAGAGTCACTCAGATCCTGATGCTTGCCAATTTTTCCCTGCTTTGAGCAAATTCAAGTTCTTGAATTTGCTCAATATCCCATACCTTGACAGGTGCCATTGTAACATTTTACAGCCCCTCTCTGTGGGGAATATTTTGACTGCTCAGTGTCTGGGAAGTTAAGCTTTGCACTCAAAACATGCAATTGTTTAAAAGCAAAACAATATCTTGAGTAAGGCACATTATGCCTCAGTACTGCAGAATGTAGTTTGGAAGACAAAAGCAAACTAGGGGAAAAATGCTGGGTCTCAAGGAAAGCATACATCAATTCTGTGCAAGATGTACATAATTGGATGCTTTTTATTATGAAAAGTAAAAGTTACAATAACTTCAAATTGAAGGCACAAAATTAGGTAATCCATTACACAACAGGATACATAGGGAATTCCAAGAAGCCTGATATGATTTGGGGTAAATACATCAGTAAAAAGCACAAGTGAAACAAGGTTCACAATACCCCAAAAACAGTCAGGAAACAAGATGGCAAGAACCAGAGCTAATATACAAGGCTTCTCTTGACCCATCTACTGGATTGGGGCTGTTTAGAGTCAGGCATCGGCAGGGAGTTCCGCAATTCACGACGAACTGGCTGCTTCACTGCACTTCCCCCACTGTTGGAGTGGACCTTATGGCAGAGAAAACGGTACACTTATCTGGATGTTCTGAAAAATGCCCTCAAGACTAGAGACTACAGTGAAAGTCCTAGTCTCTGGCAGGCTGGTCATTCTACTGAGAGCAATGAAGGTGCACAATTCAATTGGTTGAGGAAGAAAGCACAACGCTAACGTGATACAGCTCTACAGAATCTGTGGGTCAGCCTCCTGACCTTGTTGCCTTGGTCTCTGGCAGCCTCCTGACAGGTTGGTTTCTTCCGCAGTCTTGTGGAGATAGAGCTCAGAAGCCTGCAACTGCTCTGCTTTTTGGGGGTTGTCTCAGGGTCTTTCACTGTTCCATCAGCCTTCCCTGGAAAGGAAGGTGTACAAAGCAGGGTAATTCAGTCAAAGTGAAATGCTACTTATTCTGACCATTCCATTTCTGAATTGAAGTAGATCTAAAATTCAGTACTTTGGGGAACTAATGCATCAGTCTTCACTAAAGACTAGGCAAGTATATCCTCAGTCAAAGGGAATACACAGAGAAACATGCAAGTTTAACACCTTTTAGCAGCAGTCTTAAAGACCCTTTACCCTTTGACTTGAAGTCTCCAGTTATACTACACTGGAATTCACACCACTTCAAGCCACCAAGAATTTGCTACAGTTCTTCCATTAAGAGGAGATGTTATTTGGCTGGAAAGTCACTTCCTGTGTGGTCCCAAGGGCAAACCAATAGCTAGCATAACTGTAGCATGCTTAAGTTAAATAAAATAGTTTCTGGTTTGCAAAGAGCACCAGGGCAGCCACATCAGTCAGGTTTTCCCCTCACCAAGCTGTTCCTCAGGTAGGCCCAGGTAGAAACCCATCAGGGTCTCACACTTTGCCAGCACCAGAGTGAAGGCCTCACTGCTGAAATGGACCACAGGACTGCCCGACAGAGCCTTCACACTCCCATCCACAAGAGCCTTGGTGAGGCCCACAGCCTCTTGTAGCATCACACCAGCCTTGTTCAGCACCACCGTCAGAGTATGCTTTGCACCATCAACCACCACTACCCGTCCATTTCTGGCTTGGGCCAGAACACCGCTGGGATTTGCTAGAACCTAGAGATAACGATACACTGTTAGGATCCATCTCAGTCAGAAGAAAATGCAAGAAACAGAATCAGGTCAGCACAAAAAGCATTCATTAAGTTCAGCCTGCTAGCATGAACTCTCATTTAACTGACTACAGCTGAGAAGTAAAGTTGTGTAATGAAATCAAATCACAGACACCATTTAACCCTCACCTGCTCCAAGGGCTGGTTAAGGATTGGCAAGGCCTCTTCAACCTTATCCAGACATTTACAGGCCACATCATTTGCACTATCAACTGTGAAAGAATTGTACATTTAAAAACATCCCCTACAAACAATTGAGGTATGCACAGTTTTCTAAATTTTTTTTAGAAGTCTCCAAGGCAGCTCCCAACACATTGTCTACTGAAACACCCACTTGAGCACAATCCAGGTTAACTTTATTTCTTTAATGCATTTAAAATAACCCCTTAATGTCAGACCACTGGTTGGAATTGATATAGGGTCCTGGTCCAACTGGGATCAGTAGCTACACATAGGACAGCTAAGGGGTTTGATAGTGATAGGACCTAAATGAAACCCTTACTTTGAGGCTGCAGCCTGTTGACAACGGGTGTGATGCTGGGGGCGGCCAGCGAAGCAATGGTCTTCACGCCACTCTCCGTCGCCTCACACAGCGACTTGACATAGGGGTGAGTCTCTTTAGCAGCACAGTACACAACAGACAGCAGGAGACAGGTGGAGCTCACCAAGGGAAGACTAGCCAGCCTCTGTACTGCACTCTGCCACGGTAAAAACACAGAAAAATACACAGCTACTGATTACTGTCTGAAGCATGTTGAAATCCATGGTCCTTAACCTCAGTCTTATGTCTCATTGCAGTCAATTTTACTAACCTGTTTGGAATGACCTTCCACTTCCTGTGGCGTCATAGTCACCTGAAATTTAAAGTACTTGTAATTAAATTAAGCATTTCCTTTAAAATACAAATATCCTTAGCAAAGAAAACTACCGCGCTTTATCTCATCCGTCAGCACCCAGGAGGATGCCACCCTTCGGTTTGTTTCAAAATAACGATTTTTAACGGACATTTTACATCAGTAAATCTAAAAACTCCGCTTGAATTGGTCGGTAACTTCTTCCGCAGTAAGGAAAACCAAGCGAGAGTTCAAAGCCAAGGCTGAAGGTACTGAACTCAACTGAGTGTTACAGTGTAACGAGCACCACCGTCAGCGTCTGCAACGTCGCGCTCGGCGTGCAGCAACAACGCCATAATTTCATGGGACCAAACAGCAAAAACTAACGAGAACCTACAGCTTTTGACTTTTCAGCCGCTCCAGGCCGCACACCCATCTCGCGCTTCCACAGCATCACAGAAAGAAAGGAACGAATGAACGAACTAGCAACTCATTGGTGTGGGCGCTACTTATAAGCGCTACTCTCGCGAGATCACAGGCCGCGTCCTAGCAACGGAACGTTGGTTACGGGATTAATATTGGTTTATGAAGTGAGACCAGTAAACAAAAATGTTCACTGTGTTGATCGTGACTAATTTTTTCGAGGAGACGTGAGATCAAAAAATAACGTGAGTTAATGTTATGAACAGGGCATTTTTCAGACATGATCCTAAATAATTTTAACAATCATAATAACGGTAATGGACATACTTTAAAACACTGTTAACAAAAATGTAATAATTTTAACTATTGTTATGCTTTTTAAAGTACCTTACAATTTTTGAATAACTACAAAACGGATTAGAATCTCCCAGGTGACGTCATTCCAAAGGTGCACGTTCTCCCCACGTGCCAAGAGAGTTGTAGCTTACGTCATACGTGGGCTGAAGAGTAATTCTAACAACTTCAGTCACCTGGAATGAGTTGAGGCTAAACAGTCGCAGAAATCAAAGTGTAATACACATTGTTGGTGGGTTCAGACGTATTGTGTTTTATGAAACTGTATTATGAAACCATATGAGTAACAAAATAAAGTAAATTTTAAAATCATCTGAAAAAAATTGAAGGGTGTTTGAAAGATCCTTTATCTGTATATTTCTGTTCAAATTCTCTTATGGGACACACAGTTCATAGAAGGGAATTCTTTAATTGCTTAACTCTGTTCATTCTGTTTCTTTTTGATTTTTACTTTTCCACTCATTGTTGATTCTCAAAATAATTGAGATGAACAGCAAAATATAAGCCCTTTAACACGAGGAAAACGGGAGCAAATTCAAAAGTGAACAGAAGCCAGGCCAACACATCAGTGAGTCTCAGACTAAATTCTTTAATGACTAGATTTATATGCCAGGTGCTGCTCCTCCGGAACCCGGCAGCAGATAGTTTGATCTCCAGCGATGAAATTAATACTACAGATAGTTTGATCTCCAGCGGTGAAATTAATACTACAGACAACAGTGAATAATTACTGTTTCTGATTACAAAATATCCATAAAATTTCCTTTTCCATATTTAAGTCTGTTGGACATTTTATATTTCTAAATATTTTTACAGGACACTCCCACCTGCCAGCATGATGCCGCTAATAAAACAGCAGTCATCGAACACAGATCCCATCTGCTGTAAAGAGTGTGGAAAATGTCTTTTTTCCCATGGCTCCAGGGTCACCAAGGCACCCATCAACTACAGGAATGAGTTCCGGCCGACAGAAGGCAACAAGTCCAATACAAATGATTTCAAGTGAGACCTCCAGAACCCCTACAGCTTGAGTCTGATCCCCCTCGGATCCCTATCTTCCTGCTCGATTATCTGCCGTCGTGTCTTAACAACCCTCCTGCGTCACGGCCATTCTGCTTTGGAGTTAAATATTTGGTGTAGGCTACCTTTGTCTTGCCTTAACTGGTGATAACTTTGTCTCTGACCTTTCCAATTCTCTGTATAGATTCTTTGTCCCAGGAAACCTCTCGGCAAGGGTCCCGAACTCCACCGGGGTGTTATCGTGTAAATGCGGCAGGAACTGGGAGACCAGCTACACGGTTGATTATAATGCCTATCCCATCCAGCAGAACATAGTTCGTAAGACCATGGTGTACAGGGCACCAACTGCAAAGATGGATGGCCACACAGAATATAAAGGTACACATGTCCGTCCTGGTCTTATCACACCCGGTAATTTTTTGGGAAAATTTAATAGAAGTTCTTAACAAACAGAAGACAGATTATACTGGGTAACTCTAACCAAGTTATGCAGGAAAAATTGTTTCTGGCAATACAATAAAATGACAAAATTTTACATGTTAGACTTTTGTTCCATGTGAATGTAGAGAAGTTCCATCCCTGGGAAATCATAAAGCGAGACCCCTTCTGGCATAAAGATAACCTGAAGCCAAGTAAGGCAAAGTTTCAAAGCACCACTACATTTCAAGATGAATTCTACGCCAAGCCCATGCCTAGCTCTCGACACAACTTCAAGCCAATTCCTAGACGCAAGGAGTCTGCGCCCATGGAGGTCATGACCACTTACAGGGAGCACTATGTCCTTCACCCGGCGCAACCCACACAGCAGCCGCCCTTGAAGCCCAGCATCATCTGCCTCAGCTGTCTTGGCACACACAGACCTGGTTACAGCAACCTGCGAGAGGAAGCTGCTATGCTGGTTGCACCCAAAGCTGCATGGGAGAGTAGCACCACTCCCTTTCAAACTTCTATGGAGAGCATCTCCTCCAATCATGCTAACCTCCTGGGTCACCAGGACTTGTCCACAGTGTCCAATCAGCCCCCTGGTCAAGGTATGCAGGACACAGGTGCCCTCTGAGGCCTGCACAACTGCGGAGGTGGACTATCGCTTCTGGTGGGCCTAGACGCACCTCCTGTTGGTGCCACAGTTTCAAGGACATC
This sequence comes from Scleropages formosus, assembly GCF_900964775.1. NCBI lineage: Eukaryota > Metazoa > Chordata > Actinopteri > Osteoglossiformes > Osteoglossidae > Scleropages > Scleropages formosus. Next base: position 10,314,168 of record NC_041821.1, on the reverse strand, counting down.
ACTATATCGTGGCCATTACGCAACCAAGGCCATCAGTCCCATTTCCAACACGAGGCTTGCCAAAGATTTTAGTGTACCTCTGGGAATAAAATCCACCTGTGGAACAAAGAGAAATTAATATTAATGTATTTACTCATAAAAAAAAAAAAAAACTGATGAGGTTGGTCATAGTGATTTTAGACAGCACCACTTTAGTTACTGTCATCCACACAGCAAGGAAATGATGGGTATTTATGGATTGTGAATACAGACCATATTGTGAGGTACTGTCCTTCAATCAAGATTATTCTTGAATGCCAGATCATCTAGTACATAGCAAGATATTTACACTGTATATTAAGATTTAAAACATGTAGACAAGATAGTCATTTTACAGGATCTGCTCTGCATATGGCACCAGCCCAAAAGAAGCAATGTCTCCAAAGTGTCAAACAAGTGCTTGTCTGAAACATCTGTATGAAACTACACCAGGTAATATGTAGGAGTGTTTATAAACAAACTTGTAACCTTAAGGTTGTCAGACCTAATTCCACTGAGCCTAGTACAGACCCTGAATTGTTCCATAACATTATCTCACTGTATAATTAAGGAGAATCTGGAGGTCACTTTAAATAAACAAAATTGTAAAAAATGAAACCACTTCATGCTCCAAAGCTCCCAAATATGTGGCTGATAGGGGAAAAAACTGATGACGTGTTTCCATTATAGATTGTACAACAAATGAACATTTTATTTCTTGAATTCTTCTTAACAAAGCATGTGTACTCCTCCACTAATTAACACTACAGTCAGCATATAGAGGACAGCAGAACTTCACTTGTCATCACAAAGCCTGGAATTCCAAAGCCATAGGTGAAGGGCATCTATGTTCAGTTCTCTTCATACAATAGTCAAGTCCACAACTGGTACTCATTATTTCCTTCCATACTGGTATACTCACATTTATACAAAACACTTGTTTATGCAGTAGGTCAAACAGTGCACTTTTAAATGATAATGCAAGTAACAGAACTCAGTCAGAAACAGCACTATAGCAACAAATAAATTAGTAAAATTAGTGAACTATTACATATGCATTTTATATAACAAGCCATTTATAGAGTAACATGGGTGAGTTCTAGATGCAGTGTAACTGAGTTAAAAGTATATTTAGGGCCTTGCGTTGAAATGGAATATATTGTTTCTACACACTGTCTAGATGTGACACCAGACAACTAAACTTGTTGACAAACATTTTCTCAAATGCTTCTGCTATCTGTGGAATTACAAAAAAGTAACAATTTTGTTACATTTGGGTGACAAAAAAAATATGTTTTCCATATAATGTTTACTGACATTAAAACAGTAAAGTTCAAATGTCAGACAAAACCTTGACAAAACAAAGAAAAAGAAGATGCCAGTCACAATGACCATAAGGAAGACATGCCAAGTCTTTTGTTCTTTCAACAGGTATTAAGGAGTATGATGATGCTCACAGGTCTTTTTCTCCACTTGAGTTTTATCAATGTGTCTTGCTCAGCTAATGTAAACACACTTTTATCACTGGAAGGTCAGGATGTATTTCACTTCTCTGCACAATGTTTCCAAGCAACTACAGCAGCACGATGCAACATAAGTGACACATGGATAAGTCGACACCTGACATCAGTCAACATAAAATGAAAGCTGCAGAGTTTACCCTTCTGCCTACTAAGCACAAGTCCCTGCAGGACTGAGTTAAGACTGTGCGTCTGGACGCTGACCGAGTCTCTCGTGTGTCACAATGCCAAGACGGGAAATGGGCAAATATGATCAAAAGAGATGAGGTATTGTAACATACATACAACACAAGGAAAAACATACAGTGCCTGGGAAATAATACAAAACAAGACAGACACAATGACGGGAGTTTTAATTAAATTTTTTTAAAAAAAAAAAAAAAAAAAAGGAATCCCGAGACGGCCAGTACGTTTTGGGTGAAGGTACAGCTACTTGCAGTATACGTACCCATTTACGATCACAGTATAAACAAGCACTACAGCCATTTATAAAAAGTATGAGCAATTTTTCAGTTGATGGAGAAGATAGAAAAGGTCTCTTTCCCCCCACAAGAAACTCATGGTGACGCTACTACCTCACAGTGCCCGAGCTTTTTGGGTTCAAATCCAGCAAAGTATTTGTGGAGATTACATTTTGTCCCCATGTCTACATGAGTTTCCTCTCAGTACTCAGCTTTTGTTCTAGAGTACAAAGACACACCAGTCAGGTGAATTGGCAATGCTTAATTGCCCATATAGTGTTCTCGTGAGTGAATATGTGTGGGTGGATAAACTGCAGTGAACTGGCATTCCATCCAGGGTGTACCGTTAACAGCCATGTGCCCAGTGATTGTGCAACAGGCTCCAGACTGCTGCGAACCTGAAAATGACAAGCTGTTAATGAAAAGGGAAGAGAAAACGTGGGAAACAGTTGAAGAAGCAGCCTCAACAAAAGTAACAAATCATAAGGAAGTTCACAAATGAAATGCATTCAGCCTTAATCATGCTTTCTTAAGGTATCGCCAACATTTACAATATTTAACAGCTTAAGTGTTAAATGCCATTGCTACCACAGTAAGTTCAATGCAAATAAAAGTTCTCTTTGGTGAAATATATTTAAAATGGGGCAGCTATAAAATCAGTTCCCTATTCTGCTGCTTTTTAAAAAAGCCACAATCTCACTGTAGAGCAGCCTACAGACGGCCTTAAACCTGCTTATTGTGGATCCTCACATCAGTCTCAGGACCACTTCGGTAACAAAACACTGCGCTCCAAGCTCTAATATTTCCAAAAGAAAAAAAAACCTGGGTTTTGTGCAAATAAAGGTTATTAAGTGTGCCCACGACCACTGTCACAAATAGAACAAAGCTTCCCTTTAACTTTAGGGTCCTTCGTAAGTAGAAACACATGTAATGAGCAGAACGAGCAGAACAGAAGGGCAGAAAGCCAGCTGCCCCTTTCCTACCAACCACGCAGGTCTGTTCTTATAGCAATGATGAACACACCTCACCTTAAAGACCACGATATAGTGCTGATGCCCATTCCTGGCGAGATGTCTAAAAGTTAGGATCATCAGGAAAACTACACTAATGCTCCTTCAGTAAGAGATTAAACAATTACAACAAACTCACTTTAAGAAGTCTGGATACATAAAAATAGCGACAAACCATATAGACTAAGATGTCGCGTTCCCGCATTAGTGTATTTTACAGTTAGACGTTGAAAAGCACAGAAAGCACTTATCCAAAACAAGCCAACCCCATCCTGCCAGAATTTTTTGACTGATCAGAGCAAAGCGTTGGACAGGTTACTGTTCTGCCAGCGCAGGCAGGTGGTCTTGGAGTGCTTGTACAGGTGGCTGGACTGGCTGAAGCGCTTGCCGCACTTGAGGCAGGCGTAGGGCTTCTCGCCCGTGTGCACACGGATGTGCTTCTTGCAGTCCGTCAGCGTCAGAAACGTCTTGCAGCAGATCTTGCAGGCGTACTTGCGGGCCCCCTCCACCACGAGGACGTTGTGCTCCGACAGTGCCTTTTTGCATTTGGAAAGCACATCTGCAGAGGCTCTTGTCAGCTGAGGGGGCGCAGCAGCGGGGGCCCCTCGCTGTACCCCAACCCCTTCGTAGGCGGGCCCATTGAGGAGTGCGCCGCAGATGGCCGCGGAGGAGGAAGAGGACGATGAGGATGCTGTGTCCTGGAGTTGAGAATTGTCTGCACGGATGGACCCGGCACCACCGTTCAAGGGCATTTTGGGAGCGATTCGGCGGTAGCCTGGGAAACCCAGGTTAGCACTACCAGTCCCACCCCTAGAGGAGCGGGACAGAGAATGAAGACTCATGTTGGGCCGCTGGCAGTCCAGGGAAAACTGATCAGACCCAACCCGAGGGTAACTCAAACCTTCCTGCACTGGCCTCAGGAAAAAGGAATCTGTCTGCATGTCACTGAAAGGGTGAGGTTCTCCTGGGATGTGCTGGTGGGAGTGGTGGATGCTGGGGTGCAGGAGAGAGGAAGAGGAACCGTTGGCTGACTCGGGGCTCAGCAGGTACCTAGCAGCCTCTCCATCCAGAATGCACTCACCGGTGGTTGTGTTGGGCAAATTGTCATCAACAATAGGTCCGTGCTTTGAACCTGTCACCCCATACCTCTTTGCACCGAGAAAGCCAGACATGCCAAACCCTTGCTTACTATCCAGGTCATCGCTGGAGGCCAGACCTCCCACCGCTTCTCCATTACCTGCATCAGCTCCCCTGGCCACACCCGCTTCCACCCGGTGGATTTCCCGGATACGGTCTGTGCTGGACTGCGGGTCAGAGAAACTGCGGTCGCTGCTCTCCGGACTGAGCTCGGCCTTGTCTGCAACAGGTTCTGCCTGGTCGCTGCCCTCTGCCTGAGAGGTGATGTCACTGGTCTCATCAGGGGCCTCTGGTGAGCTCAGGGGTTCGCTCTTCACCACCACCTGCATCTGCTGAGGCTGCTGCTGCTGCTCCTCCTCCTCAGCTCCCTCTTTTACCTTGATGAGGAGACCCTCGCACTGTTGCAGGCTGTCTGAGTACTCCTCTTTCTCCTGCAGGCCCTGGTCACGGGCAACACCACTGTCTGACTGACTTGGCACCTGTGCATCCTCCTGTGCTGCCTGCGACCCATACGGTTCCCTTGGCATCCCACTTCTGCCACCATCATCATCTTCATCAACTGCCATATCCGTCTCCAGTTTCGACTCGTCGGGCACCCTGTGGGAATCTGGCGAGAAGAATTCACTCTCCTCCCCAATTCCCTCAACAACAGCCCTCACCCGGGTAGGCTCTTCCAAGGCAACGGAAGACGGTCGGGGTCGCTGCCTTGGCTGGTCCTCAGGGGACACAAGAGGCAGGGACTGCTTACGTTTGTGAAAGCGTCGGATGGGGAAGGAGGCCCTTTGCTCCACCTCCCCACCACCTCCTAGCCCAGTAGCCCCACCATCCGCCTTACCAAGGGCAGAGCTGACCAGGCTGAGGCCCACCTGCTGCAGAAGGAAAGAGCGCTGGAGCCTGGAGCCTGCAGCAGTGGCAGCAGGGTGCTGATCAGAAGCGTGCACAGACTGCTCCCCCGGGGGGGACATGGGCAACGTGCGCGTGGTGAGGTAATGCTTACAGGCCTTCACAACTGAGTTTAGGTGCAGGTGCGAGGCAGCGAGCAGCACATCCATGACGTTGCTCTCCCCCAGCATTAACGTTGAGGTGTACATCATGTCTACCAGGGCAGCGAAGGCTTCTGCGGTCACCACCTCGCTGTCCAGCTGGATCATGTTCATGCCACCGTCACTCTCCGCCACCGTGAAGAGGGCACGGAAATGGGTGCTGCAGGCTGCCAGTACGGCGCGGTGGGCTTTGAAGTGCCGGCTGCCCACCACGATCACACAGTCACACAGCTGACCACGGAGACGCTGGTAGTTGAGCTGCTGGAAGATCTGGTCAAAGTGTCCCGGGAAATCCATGACCTGGGTGTGAAGAGCAAAGAAGAAAGGGTAAGGGACATAAGGTATGAATGAAGTGAAATGCGGAAAAAATGCACCGTGTTCATCGTGGGTGTGTGTGGACTCAGTTTACCCCCACTCTGCAAGTGCTAACCAGCTAATTCTCCTCCGTCCACTCTCCCATTTCATGCAGCGATCAGTTAAAAAAAAAAAAAAAAAAAAAAAAAAAAAAGTGTGTGTGTGTGTATATATATATATATATATATATATATATAAAATATATATAGTGGTCCAACATATTTACATAAATACACTCTTAGCTCACACACACTGTTGCATCAACAATCACACAGCGATGTACCTGGCTTTCAATGCATGGAGAAATTGGTATTCAGTTTGATGACCACAATATTGTTAATGTATCAGCGACATGTTTAATACGAGCACAAAGAATTGAAATTAAAGAAAAATTTTTAAAAAAATATGCAAGAAGACTGAGAACGTCGTGACCGACATTTTGTGTTATTTGGACAGACACAGACTAAGAGCTGAGCTGCTAGCTAAAGCTAACGCAGCGCAAACACTTCTTCTTCAGCCCTGTTCATGTCACATCGTCTCGCTCCTCCTGGGGCCTTTTTTCCACTCCAGCCCAGTGTTCTTTGACTCCACGCAGTGTTAACCGCTGCTGTAGGCCGCGTCGCCGCCGTGTGAAGCGACGGGAAAGGGCGATTCCGCGTCCCCGACGGCGGCACGGAGCGCCTCCTCGGCGCGCGGCGGGATGGGATGGGAGGGATGGGATGGGAGGGCTGCGCTGGGGTGGGGTGGGCTTCGCAGCGCGCGCACCCGCCCGCGCACGCCCCTCCACACTGGCTGCAGAAGGATCCCTCCCCGCCCTCGCGGTATGCGTCGCTTATCCGCCCCGCACGCCCTACCCAACGTACGGAACATACACAGTCCTACACGCTCATATAGGCACGGCGGTGAACCCGCCCCCTGCCACCGCTCGCGCTGGTGTCTCCGCTAGCTATTGTGACGTCTGGTAGTGTTTCACCGCGCATGCGCATTGTGAGACCTTCGGTGCGCCGGAGTCGTGAGCCATGTGCGCCAGCAGGGGGCGCAAACGCAACGGCCCTCGTTTGCGCTTTTTTTTAATACATTTACATGTACATTTATTAATTTAGCAGACGCTTTTGTCCAAAGCGACGTACATCTCAGCAAAAGTACAATTTATGCATTACATTGAGAGAAGGAGACATAGCTGCAGGCATGAAAGTCTCAAGCAAACCTAGTTTGTTCCCTACCACTTGCTGCACCTAGGTTCATCATAGGTGCATAAGTAAGACACAGGATAGACAAATCCCGATACCCTCCCACCATTTTTTTTTAAAAATATAAGATACTCAAATGAGCAAGTAAAATGCCAGCATAATGGCTGAATAAAGGTTGTATCTGGGGAAGCTTCTGGAGTTACGATGCGTGAACAGTTACACCCAAATGAGCTGGAGAGATCTTGGGCGAAGTGGATCCGGAAAAGGTGGGTTTTCGGATGCTTCTTGAAAATAGACAGTTTCCGCAGTTCTGAGTGACGGGAAGGTCATTTATTCATTTAGCAGATGCTTTAGTCCAAGGCGACGAGCCTGACTGGGGTGTACCGGTTGATTAAGTCTTGTAAATAGCTTGGAGTAGTTCTATTGATGCATTTGTACACAGTAACCAGAGTTTTCAATTTGATTTGGGCAGCTATAGGAAGCCAGTACAGAGAAATGAGTAGAGAAGATACATGGGAGCACTTTGGCAAATCAAACACAACTCGTGCAGCAACATTCTGTAGAAGCTGCAGAGGTTTGATGGGATTAGCAGGAAGGCCACACAGGAGAGAGTTGCAGTAGTGGTTGAGAGAATGACAGACTCGCATCAATCGTTACTCCAAGACTCTTAGTTGGCGGTGGTGATCATACTTCCATGAAGAGATGTCCAACAGGCAGGCAGCAATGCATGCGGAGGTGTCTGACGCACCAGGCGGAAAGGAGAGGAAGAGCTGGGTATCATCAGCATAGCAGTGGTATTTGAATCCATGGGAGGCCATGCCTGGGCCAAGGGAGGAGGTGTAGATCGAGAAGAGCAGAGGACCCAGTACCGAGCCCTGTGGGACACCAGTTGAAAAGCATCAAAAGGTCCAAAAGCAAAAGCACGAAAGTTCTCGGTTCAGCTCCGATGTGGTGGAACGACCTCCCCCTCTCACTCAGAACTGCTGAATCTCTCCCTACATTTAAGAAGCGTCTTAAAACTCACCTCTTCGAGACTCACTTCTCTCATAAGTACATAAGTTCATGTAATGTGTAAATGTTCATGCTCTGTAACTCTGAGATCGTAATTGTTGAATAACAGATACACTTTCATGCAGCTACTCGTGCAAGATAAATGTTTAATGAAAATTTGATTTGGAATTGTCGGTTATTTGGATAAACCTTTATGCAGCTACTCGTGTGATGTACATTGGTGCATATGGTGGAAAGTAACTGTGCTTTACGATCATGCGTATCCATCTAAGTGTGTCTTTCTGATAATGTGACGCACACATTGTATTTTCTATGATATGTACGTCACTTTGAAGAAAAGCATCGTCTAAATGAACAAATGTAAATGTACTTTTTCGTACCCAATCCTGGTTGCAGTAACCCTCCCCGCCCCAAGATGACGCTGTTGAACAAAGTCACTCACTTTCAATGAATTTTCACTCTCGTTGCCTTTTGGTGCGAGCGCTTCCGGTGTGTTTCTGCGTAACGGCTGATCTGAGATCAGTGTGTTCTGTAGCATCAGCTCGGTTCGTGAGAACGGTCCATTATAAGCTCCTGGGGTGCGCGGTACAGCAAGTCGAGACAGTCGGGAAACGTGGTGAAAGTGGGAGGGGGGTCGCAGCCATGGCGAAGAGGTGTGTGTGGAGGAGCTGCAAGGAGGAGAAGGAGGGCGATAACCTCATAGTGGGTAAGAATCAGAGTTGCGCGCGCGAGAGATCAACTTCATCAAGTTAGCCAGGCACGACACGAGCTGCACAGGACGTGAACTGAAGGGCCAGTGAAACTGTTCTTACACTGTTTTAACACTGCTCTGTGACCGGAACGTTCTCGATCGAATCGAATCGCGCGCGTCACTTGTTGTTCTGTGCGATCATCATCATCATCATCATGCAGCACCTGACTGACTGAGCGCTGCACGTGGACACCTCCACGTGGGTCGTCCACTCGACTTGTGTTTGTTTTTGGGGTGTTGTTGTCGATGTTGTTGTATTGGGGTATAGATACTGGTGTCACTGGGGGCGTTGGGGGGGGTCTTGATGCTGCTGGTGTCGCTGGGGAGGGTCGCTGGGGGGGTCTTGTCTAATGCTGCCCCGTTTCCTACAGTCCAGTTCTCCAACGGGAACCTGAGTAACACAGATGCTGTGAGCTTCTCCATGTATAGCAGCAAAGACTCGGAGAACCCCCGGAAGAAGAGCCGACTCATCGTTGTAAGTTTCTTCCAGCTAATAAATTTTTGTCCTGCTCATACATGGTCCAATCTCACGTTGTTGTGCGATGACTTGATTTCTTCTTTTTTTTTTTTTTAATTTTTATTTTATTTTAAACACCCCTTCCCCATTTGTGCAGGCAGCTGAGACGGACAGGCTGTCTTACGTTGGCAATAACTTTGGAACAGGATCTTTGAGATGCAACACCCTTTGCAAGTAGGTCGCTGCTCTTTGGAACCGTCTGATAACGTCTGATAACTTGTTCTGGAATAACCCTAATGCTTCAGGACACTATTTATTAACGTGGAGTCACAATAACAATCGTGTGCTTTCGTCACATTTATTTCCCCAGCTATTATGTTGGGGTCCTTAACAAGGCCACCAAAAACATGGAGGTGCACAGCGCTCAGCTCTTCAACATGCAGCCTGTAATTCCAGGTATATGGTGGGATACTGTAGATGGCAGGCTTTTCTTGTCATGGGTAGTGCAAGTGCTGAAAGGTGTTGGTTTTCACGATGTTGTAGGTGAATCAACACGAGAAGATGAACCTCAGAAGAATGCGTCTCAGTCATACAGGGACAAGGTATCTCCCGTGCTCGCACTGATTTTTGGCTTTTAAATTATTTGATATGGGTTGGTAATGCTGGCTGGTCAGCGTCCTCCGACCCAGCGACCGCTCAGGTATTGGTGGGTTGGTGTATTGGATTCAGGGGTTGTCTGCTCGTCTGTCTTGCAGGTGGACTCTCTGATCGAGGCCTTTGGCACCAACAAGCAGAAACGTGCCCTCACGTCCAGGCGACTGAACATGGTGGGAAGCGAGGCCCTGCAGCATGCTGTGGCCAAGGCAGCCAACCGTGTCATTGAGCAGAAGGGCTTGGAAGGTATTTTCTCTCTCTCTCTCTCACTCACACACACACACAATGGTCAAAACGTTCTCTTTTACATCGTAATCCATATCCCCATTTGAATAAACACTAAGATCCCCCTGTCCCTCTAAATTAATGCAGCTGAAATTTGGTCTACACACATTTATGTAGCTGACATGTTTCTCCAAAGCAGCTTACAGTATTAAGCTATCTATAGTTATTTATCCATTTATACATCTGGGTAATTTTACCAGAGCAATTTAGGGTAAGTACCTTGCTCAAGGGTACTACACCTGGAGGTGAGAATCAAACCCGCAACCTTTGGGTCCAAAGGCAGTAGCTCTGACCAATACGCTGCCAACTGTCCCTGATTATTTTACACTTATTAATGTCACCAACCACACTTTTTTGTTTTGCATTACTACTGTTTTCCACCTCTATGTCCTTGTTACTTAGACTCATAGATACCCCTGTAATTATACTGTTCTGCTTTTATATGGTTTACTATATGGTTACCCTGTTGAATGTGGAACATCTACCGTGTCAAATTCCTTGCGTGTGCAAACGCACTTGGCAATTAACGTTATCTTATAGTTTGTGCTTCCGTGCATTGCATTCCATAGGAGCTGTATGTATCTCGCCCCTTTGTGGGTGTAGCCTCCTACTGTAGTGCTTTTGATCAAGATACTTAATCTAAATTACTGACTGCATTTCTGTGGCAGATAGTATTACATTAGTTTTTATGGTTCTTTCTCTTGTACCTTTTGAAGCCCTGGAGCAGGACGTGGCTCAGACGGAATCGCTGAATGATGCCTCGCAGCACCTGCCACCTTGCCATCCTGATGCAGACCGACCAGAGGATGTTTATCCTTTTGATGACCGTATCCTTTTGTGTCTGTGTGTGTGTGCGTGTGTGTGCGTGCGCGCAATCCATACCCAAAACATATATGCACATTTCCAACATTAAGCCATCCCTTACCTGGGTGGTGGGTGACATGGTTTGTGGTGTTACGTTGTGATGTGTGTAAAACACAGAAACGGGGAAATGGATCCACTGAGATCCATGCACAATGTCATGACTAGAAAAAAATCCACCAATTTTAAGCTCTCTTTACATGTTAGATTTCTTGAGTTGTGTATCAGTCATCTCCCCGGTGGAGTACAAGGCTCTGGAGGTGCCTGCACAGAAGCTGACCGAGTTGTCCCCTGATGATCTGCAGAAGATGGAGCAGGATGGCAGGTGTGCTTTGAGTGGAGCCGCTTTCAGTTGCGACCGTAGATGTGCCCTCTCTCGCTAACGGAGCTCCTCTGTGCCTACAGCCCCAGGTCAGTTCTCGTACAACTCCAGACCCTCCCCACTGAAGGAGAGAGGCGCCACAGACAAGCCCGCTGTGCCTGGTACCTGTTTCAGCTCATCAAACTGTCTCAGCAGAAGAGTAACTTCAATCGCAAATGTGAGTCCTACAGGCTTTTTGGATCACTTAAGAACTCCCATCTGACAGTCTAAGTTGACCACTTTTTGATTACCAGTCCTTTTATTCAGTAGCTTCTGTGCAACGTGAATTACTGTATATCAGGTCATTGTAAGTGGTGTCTTGCTCTGATTATGTCCAGTTAGCTTGGAGGAGGGCTGTCCCCGTGTTATTGCCAACAAGCTGATGAAGACCTTCACTGCTGAGGTGTTCAGTAGAGGCAGGTGGGTGTCTGTGACACAGTTCTCTTTGAGCTCTGAAGAGCTTTGCTGTCAGAAGTGAGCATGAGCACCATCTCCAAAGCTGAATGTCAGATTGTGTCATGTTGTGGTCTCAGGCTTGGGTTGGTCTGTATGAGATGTAAATGTGCAGCAAATCCATTATCCTCAGTCCTAGCCATTCAACCTGTTGGTTTCACTCTTGCAGATGTCCCCGTGCAAAATTAATAGATGCATTAAGTCTCTGTGCATAATTCACTTGGTGTTAGGAACTGGTGGATGCTCACTCTTCTGCTCAGCTGCTTGGAGGAGAAGGCTGGAATGGGATTCCTCAAATTACAAATACTGCACTTCTGAATTAGCAGTGATCTCATGTTATGGTGTGTTTGTCTTTGTGGTTGGTGTGCAGGAGGAATCCTTTATGTGGCTCGATCGCTCTTGTTCTCTTGTCAGGATCCAGCATGTGGTGCCAGCCTCAATGCGGGTGAAGCTTGCTGCATACTGCCTGGCCTTGCTGCTTCATATGGGGGACCAGATGGCTGACCTCACATTGCTGCATCGTGACTTGGGCATGAAGGAGGCCAAGTAAGATTTTCAAGGCACTGGTTTGCTTCCCCAGAACTGGACAGACTCTTAACCTCTAAAGGCTAAATGATAATGGTGTCAGCAAAATGTCAGACTATTTCAGTCAAGTGGAAATCCATAATATCAACATGCAATAGATTCAAGAAGTCTGGCACTTCGGATACATTATGAGTTTTGCGTGTGGTTTTTTTAATCACTTTGCTGACGGTTTTGTACAGACCAGTTTTGTTTTACTGGTTTTATGAAAGATGGATTTTTTTTCCAGGGGATATAGTATCCTTTACCATGGTACTTCATCTGCATAACAGGACCCGTGTTAGGGTTTGAACCAGACTTTGTCTTTAACCACCCACCTTACTGTGTTGGTACAATGGTGTAAAATCAGCAGAAGATTTCACGTATAGGAAGGAGAAGCCGATCGTGTATTTCAACTCTCGTATATTATACATAGGAAGAATAGCTACTCCTTTGGAGCCATTGGAGTGAAAGCTCTGACACTAATCTGCATGTGTGTGCAGCATTCAGTGACCACGTGGGAAGTGCGCTGACCACGTCCCCTCCTCTCCTCCGCTGCAGGATAGTTGAGGTGGCCAAGGCCATGGGGCTGAAGCTCAGCAAGCAGCTAACCACAGCAGGAGGCAGCCTGCTAGAGGAACACCGAATGGCCACCCTAGTGCTACCGCTGGTTCGACACGAGAAGCCCACAATGCTCCGTAAGCGTAAAAAAATGCGTTAGGAGGACTGGTGGTGTAAATGGACTTTTGAGCCCTGGAGATGAGGACTAGGACTCCACAGGCACATCATCTTGCACACACTCACATTATTGTTCTGGTTTTACACTGCAACCGCGAGTCATTTTCTGTATTTACCACCCATTTTCATGGATTTGTGTCTTGAGTGGAGATTAAGGATCCAAATGTCCCTGTTAATACAATCAGTGTATTAGCAGTTCTGACATTTACTAAGTGCAGCATTTGCATTGTATGTAATGGCTGTGAATGTAAATGTTTTTTTTTTTTTTTTTTTGTTTTTCATTATGAAACTTTATCGGTTCTCCACATAACCTGCGATCTCTAAAAGAAACATGCTTTTATTCTGCTTCAAGGTGATGTGTTAAGGCTCTTGCTTTGGTTGAGCACAAACTGACAAATGCACAAACACATGCATATAGAAGAAACATGATAGAATATGTTTATGAACATTGACTCTAAAATATGTAGGTGCTTCTCAAGCAAAACATTCCATGATGGTTTAGAAAAGTTGCAATACACTATAAGCTCTATTGAGGTGTTGCAGTTTGCATGAAGAATGATTTCTTGTTATTGGGCTCCTGTTACAGTAAACAGCTGGGTGTTTCAGAACATCAGGCAAACCCGGCAGAGGAAATGAGGAGACGTCACACTGCTTACATGAGCCAATCTAAGTGCTCGTGCTGCCGTTGCAAACAGAATGCTGTATTTTCGCTCCCTAAAACAGACCCGTCCATGGAGGCTATTGACAGCCTCCTAGTCTGTGTCTGTTGTCAAGGTTCCAGAAGTCCAGAGGCCAGGCATCTGTCTTGCACAGCTCCCTGTTCCTCCCGTTTGATCTCGGCGCAGCAGGACGTGCGTTTTAACTCGCCTCAAGCTCTTCAGTGACAGTGTAGATCTGTCAAAATACTGCATCCACCACAAAAAAAAGCGCTTCCACCGCAGCCAACGATACACATTGTAAACATGGGGATGCTTCTAAGTCCTTGATGTTGTGTATGAAAGAGGATGATGAAGGTCTAGCAAAACTGGTATTCTTACAGATTCACTCCATTGGCTTCTTGTAATTCCAAATCATGAAACTTTAAATCGAGGTTTGCGGTGCTAATTGTCAGTAGTCTGATGTGCAAGGTTGTATGTATGACAAGTGCTGCACCGTGGGAGGTGTGGAGGTTTACGAATTATGAATGTGAACAGCTGATGTTCCGCCAGTCCTGCCAAAGGCACCTCCGATGAGCCAAGTTGAGATGCAAACCTAGAAACCGGCAGCGTTCACAGGATGGCACAGACTATACTGGCACGGTTAGGGAAGGCGCTCTCCACCCTGGCACTGATCCGGTCCGTGGTTGTAATGGGCCGCTGTGTGGTCGATGGGGTGATGCTGGACCGGCTCTCCAACTGAGGGCGGGGCGGAGGGCTGTCCAGGGCCCAGGTTGGGTCGTCCTCTTCAGTTCTGCAAAGGCAAGTGTCCGTATTGTCAGTTCAGGCAAATAGCATAACATTTATGGGATGACATCAATACTTTAGAGGACGCAGAAAAGTCTTTTTGGAATTATGTGAGACACGGACCACGGTGAGTACATCGTACTCAGTCACTAGGGTGTTACGCAGGGAACAGCTGGATGTTATTCTGATCTCGGGTGGAAAAACTCCAAGATAAATTTTGCAAGGCCGAAGCGTTCAACTCGTGGAAGATTTTAATAGTGGTCCTCACACAATATTGGGGATTTTCATAAAAATTACACATGCTGTCCCAAGGGGGGTCGTGGCGAACTGGAGCCTAACCCGGCAACACAGGGCACAAGGCTGGAGGGGGAGGGGACACACCCAGCATGGAATGTTAGTTTGCTGCAAGGCACCCCAAAGAGGACTCGAACCCCAGATCCACCAGAGAGCAGGCACAGGCCAAACCCACTGTGCCCCCCGCTCATAAAAATTAGATTAATAAAAAGTAAAGCAAATAAAAAAAAAAGACTAAACTTCTAAAAGGTATTACAACACCGATGATACACTGTCCACGCACAATGGCATTTGTCACTCCTGCAGGGGTGTCCCACTACAACTGACTAAATTGGTCATAAATACCATAGTGAGCAGAATTAAAAGAATGTAGAGACTTTGAAAATAAGTATGCAAAAAGGGAAAATGAGCACTTGAGAGAAGAATTGGCAGCCAGTAAATGGGAGTGTGCTGACCTCCATGAGCTGCAAGCCCGCAGGGTGTTGTTGCTCAGCAGGCAGGTGCTGTTGCTGGGGTCCTGGTAGAGCAGGGGTTTGCTGCTCCTAGGGCTGCTCTGGAACAGCGTGTTGTTCTCCACAGCCCCCTTCACCTCCCCGAGCACCGCAATACCACAACCCCGCAACGGCTGAACACGGTTCCTTAGCACCTGGCAAAGGGGAGGGCATGGAGTAGTTTAGCACATGTCGCATTGAGCATGTGGACGCTGCCCTTTGTGAATTCGCACCGTCTTCCTCCGGCTCACCCTGATGTCATTGGACTCCATCAACCGTATCCCGCAGCCGCCGTTCCCCACCACATCGTTCTCCACGATCTGCCCGTCGCCGCGGCAGCTCACCCCGTGGCCTCCGTTGTCGTAGATGCCGTTGCCGCGCAGTTCCACGCAGCAGCCCGTCTCCACGGTGACTCCTGCGTGGCTGTTGCTCGCTATGCAGTTGGCGAGCAGGTGGGCCGGCAGATCGCTCTGCAGCACAGACACACCCGCTCCCAGGTTACTGTGCACGGCGTTGCCGACCACGTTCAGGGCCTCGTTGCTTCTCACGTACAGCCCTGCCCCTGTGCGGAAGAGGGACACGGCTAAACAGAACCGCGGAACCCAAAGAGGAGCTCCGTTTGTTTTGCAGAACAGCGTCGGCTCATTAAATAAGTCGAAATGTGCCGAAGGTCACAGAAGATCCCACCTCCGTTATGACTCACGCAGTTGCTCTCCACGAGGGTGATGCTGATAGGTCGGCGGAACAGCGGAGGCTCATCCTCGATCTCCAAGTTCCCCTCCCAGGTGAGCAGCTCGCCCTCCCCACTGAAGCTGTGGTCGCTTCCCCCTGCTCCTCTTTCAGCACCATCTTCATCTTTGTGGCAGAACACAGCCACACCGTACATCCCGTTGTGAGTGATGTGGTTCCCTGAGACCTGGGTCAGGCTGGATGACATGACCCAAACACCACAGCCCTTATTGCCTGCAGGGAGAACAGCAGCCTGTTGAGTTCACCGTGTCTTACCAGCCTCCAGTTTTAAGTAGCCTTTGAGGTTATAACGTAGATTGAGTCTTATAATCATTTCATGTTCCACATGAGCAGCGGTGCAGACAGAAGTCTTCTCAATTTAAACCATCGGGGGACCTAAACAGACACACAAAGAGGCTGCACTCACAGTAGATGTGATTTCCCTCGACAAGTCCCCGGCTCCTGTCACCCAGTACCACGCCGTCTGAGTAGCCATGACATATGAAGTTATTCCTCAGAACTGGGTCACCCCCCCTTCTGACATCGACACCCCCCCACTGGTTCTCCTCAATCACATTGTCTGTCATGGAGGGGGGAAAAAAAACTTTGAGTGCATGCTGTTGACCGTCAGTAGTTGAAGTTCAAATTTTCTTGTGGGAACACATTTTAGGAACAATAACATGACCAAATTTGTTTCATTAACTAACTTCTCATTGTCAAAGGTTGTCCTGAACAGAGACCTGTTCCAGTACTTACTGGTGAAATTTACTGTATGGTATCATGTGTGGGGTGTTATAACGTCCACCCAGACCCGGTGAGTGAAGCATACCAACAATGAGGCCCCTGCCATTCTCACAGACCGCAATTCCTGCCGCCTGGCCCTGGAAGACGTGGTTCCCCCTGTAACGCACAATAGATTTAGTCGTTTAGCTGACGCTTTTCTCCGAAGCAGCTTACAATATTAAGGTACTTACAAGTATTTACCCATTTATACAGCTGGCTAATTTTACGGTAAGTACCTTGGTCAAGGGTACTACAGCTGGAGGCGAGGGTCCAAAGGTAGAAGCTCTAACTACGACCCTACCAGCTGTCCTACGATACCTAATGCACACCACTTTCACTCGCTCCTGGTGTCTTCGTGCAGCACTCCTCCAATTGTGCGCTAAAGGGTGCTGACAATGCCCCGATAACTGGGTTATGCAAAAGTAACAGTACAATAGTCCTGATGCTGACTACACACTCCTAGGACTCCTCCCACACACCTCACCACGGGGTTCCCTTTGTACAGTATGTAGATGCCAGCCTCCTTATTGCCGTAGATCTTGTTGCTGCGGATGGAGGCTTTCCCGTTTCCAAGGACGACGATCCCGGAACGCAGACCACCGTGTATCCTGTTACACTGCAGACAGAAAGAAGGCTGCGGCTCCTGCATTAGGAAAGGCTAAACGTGTTTTCTTCTCTGCGGACGCATTGCTCGGTTGTCCCAGTTGAAATGTTGCTGTAGATCACTGATCCCCGTTTGTAATAAGTGACGTAACAGTAAATGAAGACCGAAAGTGACACTTCAGATGACATTTAACCTCTGCTGTGCTTAGGTCATGTCCAAAGGGCAATCTTAGCACCACTGTGTTCACTCAGAACTGCTGATTCCCTTCCAACTTTCAGGAAGAATGTCAAAACTCATCTCTTTCAGACCCTTTTCTCCTCCCGACATCATGAAACCTTCGTAAGGCAGATTTGTAAGGTAATAGTTCACCACCTGCTACTACGCACACACATACACGCTGGCTGAAACTGTTTATCCCGAGCGGGGTTGCAGCAAGCCGGAGCCTAACCCGGCAACACGGGACGCAAGGCTAGAGGAGATGGGGACGCATCCAGGACGGGACGCCAGTCTGTCACAAGGCACCCCAAGTAGGACTCGAACCCCAGACCCAGCAGAGAGCGGGACCTGGCCAAACACCCTTCACCTCCTACTTTTACATACCTATTTTCCCATTTGTAGATCCCTTATACAGGTGGATACTGGAATATGTGAGCTATGAAAACAGCGGCATCAAACAATATTAATGTACCTATGGTTGTTCACCCATTTATACAGCTGGGTAATTTTATTGGAGCAATTTAAGGTAAGTACTTTTCTCAAGGGTACTACAGCTGGAGATGGTATTCAAACCTGCGACCGTTGGCTAGAGGAGGACTACCAGACTACACTACCAGAACATACTGTATACTGTGAGCAAGATGTGATGTCATGGAAGAAATGCGTCTGCCACACACATAAATATAAACGCACATAAACTTGAGCCCATCTCCACTGTTGTCATGACACATGACTTTGTCTTTGTTAGAATGTTATGAAGGTGTGAGTATGGAATAGGAAGCCTAGGTTGACCTTCCTGCTGAGCTGCCCCAATGTTGAGATGAACTCCTCTTTCATGCACTATGTGGAGTTATGCATGCACTTGGTTTGTCACATTTGCATTGGTGGTATTTCCATAGCCTTGACCTCTTGTTTTATTTCAAGGCACGTTCTGTGTCGGTGTGCTCTTAACCTTGAAGTCGCTTTGTACAAAAGCATCAGTTGGATGAACAAATGTAAATGCACACACTCAGCCAAGGATCACTGCGCCCCCAGTTCTATCTGAACCTGGAGTGAACACGGTGGCTGTTGCGATTCAACAGGGCTGTCAGAGAGACCACTTCAGCCAACACAGAGTGCCGTTCCTTTCCCATCGCAGAACGTTTATATAACAGTCTGCTGTTACTTTTTTTTGAAGAGTGCAAAAAAAAAAAGTTTGTTGTGGTTTAGAGGTGTAAGTCCGTGGGGGGTCGAGACGCAACTCTATGGCAGTCTAGACACATTGCGCGGTGCATTACCAGGACGATGGAGTTGGCTCCCTTGCGGATGTCCAAGCCTGCCTCTCCGTTGGTGTGAATGTCATTCTCGGCGATGAGCCCCTGGGCAGAGAGGCGCAGGAACACACCAGATGCCCAGCACCCACACACCTCATTCCGCAGCATTACAATCTAATGGGAGAGGAGGAGGGAGACGGCAGAAGGAAAGCAAGTCACAAGGAAAGAATATATGCAAAAAGTTCACAGCACAAAATAATTACAGCAATCTTGGTGCCACACAGGCTTCCTTTTGCTTGTAAACATGTTCTCATTTAGGATCCGGAGTCAGAGAAACGCGTCCTCCCCGTGGCAACCGTTTTTTGGGCACAGCATCATCTGCTGGTCAAACGGATGCAGCATAAATAAGTCACAGACAGGAAAAGAGATCTCCATCAAATATTATACCATATGGATGTGAAGGTTCATTATAATATGTTGCTCTTAACAGCCCTGCACGACAGATAAGTTATTAACATGATTGCGAAGGAGAAAGTGTGCATGGTCTCCTCTATAGGCAAACACCAGAACTAAGGGTGTGTGGCTTCAGATGGACGTGGCTACCCTGGCATTTTGCACGCAGCGCACTCCGCAGTGCAGGCCTCGGAACGCGTTGCCCTCCAGCCGGGCCCGGCCACCGTTGCACGCCAGCACGCCTCCCTTGCCGTCCCGGAACAGGCAGCCCCGCAGGACGCAGCCCTGGATCGAGCTGGCCAGAAGCGAAGCCTCCTGATCCAGCTGCAGCTCTTGCTGGAGAGTGCGTATCCCAGGGGTCTCCATGCTGGGGCCAGAGCAAGACCAGCCTTGCGGCTTCGTCAAAAGGTGAGCGAGGCTGTGATGATCATGGGAGAGCGTATAAGCTCCTACAAGGAGGCTATCTCCTTCATCACAGGCTCCGTCCTCTTCCTCGCTTGGCTCACTTTCGCTGCAGCTGCCCTTGACCACAAAGTCCTCTCTGCACTCCCAGCACCTCCTCCTCTTATGACCCCCTTTCTTCATCCACTCCTCCTCCTGGGCTGCAGCCACACACGGGGGGTTGGTACCATTTGTCCTCTCCTCTTTTCTGTTCCCTTCTTCTGCTGCAGTAGGGTTAGGGGTGGAAGACCTGGCCAGGACGCTCAGGTGCTTCCAAGCCCAGTTGCGGTCCAAGACGGGCGCACCCTCCACAGTGACGGAACTGGCATTGCTGCCTGAGAAGTCACAGTTTTCCAGCAAGCTGAGCGACACTCCCTGGAAGCTGGCTCCTCCTGCTCGTCCGAATGAGCAGAACCTGACCAGGCAAGTCCCAGGTCCTCGAATCTGCAGCTGGCCACCTTCCAAGTTACAGCTGTCCAACTGCACGTGGCCAGAAGACGTCTGGAAGGAAAAATATAATGGAAGGTGAGATTTGTGGAAGACCTTTGACACTGGGAAACTCACCTGCGAGCCTTCGGCTCATTAAAAAATGCGGTGAAATACACTAACCTTGTAGATTACCGGTGAGAACCAGGGAGGCATGAGGACCAGGTTACAGAATCGAGCAGTAGGACACTGCTGGTCAATGCTCACTAGTAATGTGACCTCCCCAAACTTCCCGTTGCCTATAACCTCCACAGGTACCTTCAGAACCACTTCCGCCTGCTCCTCGTACACCCCAGGGTGCAGGAGTACCCTGTCATAGGCCCCCGCTGCCCCCAGGGCTCCCCGAAGCGTCTTATGTTCGCATCCGGCTCCAACGTGCCACAACCGACACTCCTTCCGGCGACGGAACAGGTGGAGGCAGCTGGAGGGGTCCAGTTCGGGAGCGTGCAGGCTCCAGATGCGAGTGGCTTGCAGGTTCTTCCGCAGGGCCTCCCTCCACGAAGGGGGTTCCTCGTGAGGCCGGATGGGCCAGCTGGGGTGACGCCACTCGGGGCGGCGCCAGAATAACTGGCGCCAGAGGGTTTTGTCCAAGCCCAGTATGAGCTCACGCCAGGCCCGGCACACCGTGCCGCAGCGGCCCAGGTCAGCCAGGGACAGGTAGGCCAGGATCGCCCGAAAGAGCTCCACGGGCAGGCTGCAAACGTCCATTGTTCCACTGCACCACCTCCCCAGAAGCGGCACAGAGGAATGGAACGGGGGGCAGTTTGGTTAACAGGCGTGAACATCAACAGCAGGTTCGACACAAACAGCAAAGGCTGCATTACCATACCTTTGAGAACAGTGCTTGTGAAGAAACCTTTCTACACTGGGCTGTATTTACATTTACATTTACATTTGTTCATTTAGCAGACGCTTTTGTCCAAGGCGACGTACATCTCAGCAAAAGTACAATTTATGCATTACATTGAGAGAAGGAGACATAGCTGCAGGCATGAAAGTCTCAAGCAAACCTAGTTTGTTCCCTACCACTTGCTGCACTGAGGTTCATTGTTCAAGCAGGTGCATAAGACAGAGGATAGACAAATCCTGATACCCACACCAATTTTTTTTAAATTTATTTATTAAATATTATAAGATACACAAATGAGCAGTACAATACCATATTTATCACTCTTTCAGTACTGTGGGACATATAGAAATCTGCTATATTATATGGACGAAATGGAATTCTGAGCAACCAGTGCAAACATGTCCTTAGTGACATAATTAGTAACGTATCCACACGTACAATGTCGAAATACGTGTAAAATACCAACAGGTGTGATTGCGAGTGGGCCGTGCCGTGGGAATCTGATCTGCAGGGGGTCATCATTCAGCCTTCAGAAGGAAATTAACCAAGGACCTGTGTTCTTCCACCTCACTGTCTGTAGCGCCTCGGTTGTGTGACATGACATCTGTCTCGCTGCTTGGCTGCGTAACGTTCTTGTTGTTTTTGTTCCTACATGGGCTCCTCCTTTTGGGAGCCCAAAGCCACCACCTTCCCAGTACAACTGAACCCCTGGGATTGTGTCGTGGAAACTCTGGCTGCGACGACTGCGCTGCAGTGCGTAACTCAAGTTTCGTGAAAAAAGTAAAAAAAAAAAAAATAACTCATGAAACTAAAAACCGCCAAAGGGACACGACACTCCGGAGCAAGAAGCGTATTTGATATGTCAAATTGACGCCATTTCCTCTGCTATGCGCTGAAAGGGCCTTTCGGCATCCAGCTGCAATGAGGAGGCGAGGAAGGGATTTGATCTTCTCAGCACCATTTAAAACTGTTTCCTCTGCTTAAACAAAGAGGGATGACAAAGGCTGTGGTGGACAAACGACAGCTGTGAAACTAGAGTCTGCACCGTCGGCAGCCTTTAGTACCGTGACACTACGCTGCTTGCTGTAAAGTACAGTAGGTCGAACCCTTATAGAACCTCCGAAGACAGCCTTCGATATCATCAGTATCTAAAGGATAATCAAAATCTTGCTCAGTCATTATTATAGCAACATATACGAGATATAGCCCGTCTTATATAAACTACATTAATAAAAAAAAATATGCAACACTACTTCTGCCTGTTTTTTTTGGAAATTAATAATATCATTAAGTACTGGTTTTCTTCACATGCAGTATATGTATTCATTCAGCATATGCTGCTCTCTAAATCAGTATACCACTCAGAGTGAACAAACTATGCAGTTCACAGTATTTTTACACTAATGACTAGTATAGAAAGGGCAGGAATATACACTTTAAGAGGATTTGTACAGGTGAGTGAGCTCATGGCTGAAGGATGCTTACATGTGCTCTTTAATGCACATCTGACATACGGTAAAACCTGATTGTCACTGACAGTATTTTCTGGTCACAATGGCTAGAGTACAGTACATGATCCAGCGAAAAACAACTGACTAGAGCGAAACTCATGAGAAAGACACACACACACGTCTTACCTCATTCCCCCATTGTGTCGAATGCAGTACGTTGTTTCCCTGGACACACCTGTTGTCTTATAAGCAGTGAGGGATGTCACCCAGGGTTCCTCGGTGTCTTCAGGGTGGAGACTCTATTTTCACTGGTACCTCTGCATGGTAAACTGGCAGCTGGAGCAGCACTAAATGTCTGGTTTGTTTTGCAATGGAAACATAAGTTGTCATCCTCTACCAGCACCAGTGTTCAGTCTCATCCTGTGGTTTTGTCTTTAGAAGACGTCCGTGATGAATCTCCTGCAGCAAGTGTATTCCATCATGACACTGGATAAAAATAACAATATTCCCTATATTTAAGGGCTATTTTTGCATATGTTTTAGGGCTCCTTTGCAGTCTCCCTGACCAAAGCCCCGGTAACAACAAGAAGCAGCCGAATAATTAAGAGGAGTTAATTACTTGAGGCCACAGAGGAAGAAGACACCAGAGCGCAGACACTTGGGGAGGGATGTGTTGTTAGAAGGTTTATATTTCACCTACTTATGTTACAGCCGACTCAGGAATAGAAAAAAATACTTTTATTCGGCTGCGTTTAGTTTTGTGGTTCGTAAAATTTGCTTGTCAGTGAAACACATGAAGCATATTTGTGTTTATGAATGTATAATGCACTATGATTTTTTCGAAAAGGAAATATATGCTTTTGGTGGCCCTCTATATTTCTGATTGTTCAAGTTGGTTATAGCCACCGAAAGCATTTAAGAGTTTCTTTTTAGAAGGAATCATGATGCATTATGCATTTATGATCACAAATATGCTTTATGTACTACAATTTGTGATTATCTGGGTACACCTGGTACTTGAATCAGCAGTTGTTATAACTGGTCTAGTGAAGGTTATGCATGCATATGCATTGTCAAATATACCTGAATACAGGTTCAAGTGCTTCTTCGTGACTCACTAACTGCTCAGACTTTATATCTTCTCACACTTCACAGATTATTATTATTATGGAGAAATATGAAGGATATGCCGGATGCGTCCACTGAATACATAAACATTTCTGCTTGTACCAACTGACTTGTCCTCCGGGCCACCCAGCTACCACTGTGGGTAAACTGGAGTTTTTACCAGGTATCGCACAGGATTACTGTGTATGTGAGATGTAGAATTTTCAAATTAGTATTTGTTTATCTGTGCATGTGTTTACTCAGTTTCCCGAGTGTAAAATGCTTTCAGGATAAGCCCGAGACAGTTGGTAACAAGGTATGATTTGGCTTCCTTTGTCCAGACCATGGATCTATCTATTGACATGGTGAGTACAAATTAAGTGCCATATTTATTTTTAGAAGCTTATTGACCTCCTCGGGTTTCCCTCCAACATCAGCGACCCCTCACCCGCCTCGAACTGCACTTCATTGTACAACGGCCTCTACGTGCCGGCAGGGGGCGACACTCGCGCGACCATTTTCACACACTTCCAGTCAGCCGTTTTATCACAATTATTTTTATGCCTTTTTGAAAAATTTATTTTGGGTTTCGTACTTCACAAATGAGTTTTTCCCTGATTGTTAAACAGTTTCCACATTTACATATTTTGTCTGGGTTGGGGTAATTGGCAGTCAGTGGGGGGGGAGGGGGGGGGGGGATGTTCAGATCAGAAGAGATTAGAGCCGCTAAAAGCGGCGGGTTGTTCAGCATCCCTCAGAAGGGCCGGTTCGGACCGGCGATCCACACACCCATCCACACACACAGCTCACACACACCGTCCCGTCAGTCATCTCTCTGGATCTGTGTGGTTCAGGAGCGATCATCATCATCTGCGCACAAAGGTGAGTCGCTTCTTCACGTCTTTTAATCTCCTTAAAATGAGCGCAGTGGGACAAAATCGGAACTAATTATTAACTCTATACTATAGACTATTAATATGGTAATACTGCGTACTGTATTGCACGCTGGACATTGTCCATCGTAACGCAACTAACTGTGTATCGCAACCCCTTGCTTTGGAAGTTTATTTTAATATTGTTTAACCAACGGGCGGATGACATGGTGGTGACAAATAGATACATACATGTAAATATATGATGTGTTTAATACATAGGCCTACGTTCATAATATACAGTATACATTTATATATAAACTGTATAATAAAATATGATTTTTTTAAATAAATTAATTGAAATACATTTTTCGCGTTTTCTATTGTTTTTTTTAATATATTGTTTTTCTCAGTGTTATTATGTACAGTATATATATATATGTGATTACATAGTTATATATAAATAAAATGTATACGCCTATATAAACTGGACGATTTTATTGCGCACACACACACACACAGTACACACAACCGAAGGTAATAATGGCAAAGCTTGATTGATTTGTGTTATAATAAAGTGTAAGAAAATAACACGCAGATAGTCGACGCGCGGTGTGTATACGGTACACACACACACACATTTCTTCAGAACTTGTTATCACCATCGCAGTTTTACAAACACATGATGATGGCCATTAATACCGGAAAATAAACGTGTCATCTTATCCCGGCGACAGTGAGTGTTAAGAGTTTTTCTTCCTTTAATCCTTTCCTGTGACAGAAGATAAGGGTGGGTTTCAGTTCCACTGAATTACAGTTGGTATGAAAAAAATATTTTCCACACTTTAAAAGTGTAGATGGGGAAGGTCATACTGTAATTTTGGAAAAAATAAGGTAATAAGGTGGGTTACTGGCGCACCTGTGACTACTGACATAATGAGGGGTTTGGACACTTATTGATAAAAGTTTTAACAGGAGGTGTTTGACTGGTAACATTGCAATCCGCACAATTGTGGTGAGATGTGGGTATATGATCACATCCAAATTTGAACCAAGTTTCTCTTTTCGGAGCAGCAGGGTGGCACAGCAGGTAGTGCTGGTGCCTCACAGGTCCTGGGATGTGGGTTTGAATCCACATATTTCCCTATGATGTGAAGACTCTTCACAGGATATGATGTTAGACCTTTACACGGTCTGGCACAAATTTTCCGTGATATAACAAAATAATATACATTTCACTTGCCACATTTTATACATTAATGGACATGAAAATTGTTGAGTTTAACAGCAGTAGCTTTTTTCCAACAGTGTGTGACTCAGTGGAGGGAAATAAACTTCATGGGTTCAAATTTTCCAACAGTGCTATTTAAATATGTTGTTACAAGTCATCATTTTTGAAATTAGTGCTGATCGGCGTTGTTCTATGTGTTGGGAGAAGTAGTCAATTAATGATCATATTCAACTAATTAATGACTTGTAACTTCTGTTAATGATTTTTTAATCAGTCTGTGCTGCCATAGTGGTGCATCAAGTAGTGCTGCTCCATCACAGTGCCTGGGCCTTTTGGGCAACAAGATGGTCCTAAAAATAGATTGTTAGATGTATGTATAGATGAATGGAAGGTGCAGCCATGGGTTTGAATGCAGCTCAGTTTGTGTGGAGGTTGCATGTTTTCCTTGTGTCTGTCTGCATAGGATTCCTCCCACAGTGCAAAGCATGTGTGACTGCTGACCTTAAACTGCCTGATGGGTGTGTGTGTGTGATTGCCCTCTGTTAGACAGGTGTGCCACAACACTGCACTCCACAAGCATTATTAATAGTGGATCGATGGACGGATTTCTTTAATGATAAGAAGGAGCCACACTTTATTGCACGTTCACAGTGTCACTGTAGCCGATGCACCGTTGCATTTTCCATCCTGATTGACATCCTTGTCCGTTCTGTTCAATGCTTTGGCCGAGGGGGCCGCTTGGAGCACTGGGTTTGAGCAGAGCGGTGGCGAGCCCTGGTGTCGGCCCCCTGCGGTGTTCTTTTTGGGGGCAGCACCAGGAGACCGGGCACATTTGGTACTCGAGGAAAGACGTATTACTTTTCAGCCCTCCTGGGCCTTTAGAAGACGTTTACCAAGTACTGAGCACCTACTGGAAACATCAGCACTGGATTACATTAGTATCTGAAACCCTTAATTTTAATTGGCAGTTTACTGCTAATGTAAACCTTGTTCTGATCCCACACAGTTAAAATTGAGATAATGTTTTCCGGTTGAACTTTAATTCCATCCTTGTGAGTTAAATCATTTTGTATTCTCTGGCTGTTTTGGGAAATCCTAGAATGGCCAGTTATAGAATCAAAATCACATTCGTTTTTGCATAATAGCTTTATATATTTTCTTTCAGAGACAGATTTTTGCATGCATTGATTGAGATAGATATGTATATTTATATGGGGCGTGGTGGCACAGCGGGTTGAACCGGGTCCTGCTCTCTGGTGGGTCTGGGGTTCGACTCCCGCTTGGGGTGCCTTGCGGCGGACTAGCATCCTGTCCTGGGTGTGTCCCCGTCCCCTCCCCCTCCAGCCTTGTGCCCTGTGTTGCCAGGTTAGGCTCTGGCTCCCTGTGACCCCATAGGGGCCAAGCAGTTCAGACAGTGTGTGTGATATATATATATATATATTTCACAGAAAACTAAAATAATTGTTGATAAAATCTGAAACTTGTGTGGCGTAAGTCCCGAGAAGATTGTTGCATTCATGGCATTGGAACATATTTCACATATATATTTTCCATTTATTTAATATGATACTTAAAATCGCACTATTAACATTCAAAGAAGTTTCAGTTAAATGCTGAGGTTCTATCAAGTCACCGTTCTACATCGAAACGACTCCTGAGCCGAGCACTGGAAGCACAAAGCCAATATGAATGCGTTTTCTCATGTAGCTCAGTTGTTCGATTATTTCCAAAATGCGGTGAATTTAATGATCGGACGTTTCTTGGAAAATAGTTAGAGTGGCTCTAATTCAGTCTGTCGTTCCGTTAATAGAGCGACTGGGCTTTGCCTGCAGGAGGAGAGCAGTGCAGACGTGTGGGTGGAGGGGAGACCGAGGAACGAGCGGAACTCCTCTCGCATACTGGGAGACCTTGGTGAACAATCATTTGTGTGCGTACGTACATATGTGAGGAGTGATGTTCGGCTAAAGAACCATCATTTGGCTTGAGCTTCAGAAGTAGGTCTATTCCGTGGATGTCGGTTACAATGCGGTCGTGGCGGAGTAAATTCCTGGTGGAACCGCTCTTGTTTCGGTCACTCGCCTTGGACTTTTTTTGTGCAGCGGATATGATCGGCACATTGCAGAATGCTCAAAGTGTACATGTGCCGTGATGAAATATCACTATCAGTGCAATAAAAAGATCACGCTGCTCTCATAGTTTTTTTTTAATATGGTTGGTGCTGTTGCATGTTGGGGCAGTGGGTGGAATAGTGGTCGGAACTCCTGCCTATTGGCTCTGACGTCGTGGGTTTGAATCCCACCTCCTTCTTTAATACCCTTGAACAAGGTACTTACCCTAAATTGCTCTTGTAAATATTACCCAGCCGTGTAAATCATTGTTGGTATACGGACTGTATATTGCTTTGGAAAAAAAAGCGCAAATAAATGTAAATGTAATGCTTCTGTTGTTACTGTAACAATGTTATTGAACCTTAGCATTTCACTCGTTTTCTTGCTCAGCAGATCGCCCTTTAGTCACCTGAAAGCATTCAACCTTATTGAATAAGATGGTCCTGAAAACAGACAGTTGGATGTATGGATAGATGGAGAAAACGCTGCTTCGTAATGTCCTGTAAGAGCGGAGACAAAGTATTGATTCTGTTGCCAGTCCAAGTTCCCCTCCATGACCACTTGTTTGAGCGGAAGAATGGAAGAACAGATGCAACATGATCAGAGCTAGAGAAGACCTCGGGGGAAGCGGTGGACCTTTGCCGGTCTGAGCTGTGCCATATTTACGCGGCTACAGTCACGGGAGGTGAGGCTGTGCCGCCAGCTTCCCGCGCTGCGCGTTAACCGTCGGCTGCGATCATCATTTCCCGAACCGTTGGCCTCGGGTTGAACGGCGGAGCTAATTGGATTGTGGTCAGCGCCTCCCGCGCCATCGTAAAGGAGAGAGGGGCAAAGAGGGACAGAGAGAAGAAGTAAGGGAGGGGTAGGCGGGAGGCCGAGAGGAGCGGCAGCAGCCTGCCAACGTTGCGCTTGTTTCGTACACGATCGGGTTAAATGAGACCTGCACCACAGAATCGTCCCCAGGCGTAAATAATTTGTATATTTTATTTGTATTATTTTATATTTTATATCTGGTGACCTCTTGTTTCACCCGGTTTCAATTTCCCATTTCTGTCTCTTGTATACTCCCATTGCGACAATATATCACACCTCAGATGTTGTACATCTCCATCTTCTTTTATTGCTTTCGCAGATGTTTGCTGCAATCAGAAGGGCATCTATTTTTCCGATGCTCCAGCTGCAAATAAATAATTGAGGAAGCCGCTTTAGTTCGGCTAGGCGCGTTCTGCTTAATAGCGGTAACGTCAGCTCATCATTGCGCTGGACTTCTTTGTATCGAGCGGCGTGTGCGTGAATAAGCGTGAGACCTCCGACCGCACAGGACGGCAGGCTTTGCTGGGGAAGCCGTTTCCCTCTGTGACTTGTTCCTTCAATTCTCACCTCATTCGGTCACCGCCTCTTTAACCCCCCCTTCGGACGGGCCGCGGTGCCGTGCTGGGATCGCAGTTTCTCTACTCGGGTGGGTATCGATCACCTCTCCCTCTCCGTTTTGCCCTCGTTCTGTTCCTCTTCCCTTCCCCTCCATCACTTCTCTAGATCTTCCTCCTCCTCCGTTCCCATGCCAGTCAGACTCCTTCCCATGAGCCTCTCCTTTTGCTCCCAGTTCCTATTCCTCTGCCGCCTCTCTGCCCTCACCTACGCATTACCTTTTCTTCCTCTCCCTTCCTGCCTGCAGCGCTGTCTCCGCTCTGGGTGTGGGATATCAGGAATCCAATGGAGGCACAGCTGCATTAGCAGGATGCATTATTGATGGCTGCCGTTCTCTTGGCGGGGCAGCCCTGTCTGCATTAGCTGGTGTCAGGGGGGTAGGGGGTGGGGTGGCTGCCACGTGTTAGCGTGCCAGGATAAGGCCCCGGGTGTTTTCCCCTCGGGTGAGCGCTGCAGCTGCAGCAGCGGCTCTCGCGGGCCTCTCCGCTGTACTTTGGGCCACAGCGAGCGATAGGAAAACTGTGCACTTCGTGTCTCGGTAGTCACCCCCCAAGCTCCCGGCAATATTTAATAAATAATCTTGCGTTAGCTGAGATCTGCGTGTTAGATGTAGAGAAAGCACTGTGAGTCATTTAAAGTGTCTGAAAATGGATTAAATGAAGCTGCTGTGGAAGTCACATTCGGAATGTTTTGACTTTAATTATATATAAAATGACTGCCAGCCGGCATCTTTGTGGCAGGAATTTTGGGTTTGGTACATCGAAAATTCCACCGCTGAATGATGAAGAGGTTTGGATTTCAGCGCCATCCCTCCACAAGACCTTGCTTCGGCTGAAACTGGAACGTGCTACGCCCACCTGGTATCGGGACATGTGCAGCGCTCCAGCCGGATGATACAAGTCTATAATGAAAAGGAAGTGGGCCCTGAAAATATGTTTGATAAGCTGATTTCTTGCATTTGCAGTTTCAGTCAAAACTTCGAGTTCCCTTGCTGGAAACAGGCGTTTTTTTTCTTTAATGAGGCATCTGATTAACGAGTGCGATGAGGAGATGAGCCACCGTGTCTTCGCACCTCTCGTGCAGCACCTCCCAGAAATGCAGGACACCTGTGGGTTGACTTACTTTCACTCTCCCACACAAGTGTTGCCCGGGCGTACTCAAACTTTTGACTGCTGCCGTATTTACTTCATCGTCCACATGTCTTGTGCCCAAACCCCAAATGCACAACTGAAGACGCCACACTGGCGCACGCTAGGAAAGGGCAGACGCGGAAGCGGTCCCCTTTGGTGGACGTCACCCTTCGGGGAGAACATACAGTGGCTGGAAAACCCCACGCCGCCCCCACTTGCACCGTATGTTTTTTGAAGGCAGGGTGTTAAATATTCATAGCGGTGCGGAAATCGGGAGGAACGGGCTCCGGAAAAGCTGCCGCGGAGCTGGGTCTGAGTGCTTTCTTTTCCGCTCCGCCACCCCGGCGTTGAGGTTCCTCTTACAACCCCGGTCTTTCATTAGCGCCGGGCGGAGACCTTCTTTCATGTTTTCTCGCCCTCCTCTTTTGAATGAAAATTGTGCCGGGACAAAACGTTCATCAAAGCATGGCGCATCGCACGGACGCACGCACACGCACACACACACACACAAAAACACGCGCATGCACAGTTTCACACGTCTGCCTCTCGGCTTTAAACAGGTTAGTCTTTGCTGTTTGTCACCTTCAAGCGCTATTCCGGGAGAGAAGAGAATAGGCCCCCATCTCCATCTGTCACCACGTAACCCCCCCGCCCCACCCCGATTTGAGCCTCTTCTTCAACGGGCTTCTTTCATTCATTCGTTGTTCAAATGCAGCACACGTGATGAAGGGCTAATGTTATGATTTTATTAGCCATTCAGGTTTTCGAAGGTTTTTAAGGATTTGACCAGACCCAGCGGTCAGGCCACTGTGCTGAAACGGACCGTGCTGATTTA
Organism: Scleropages formosus; assembly: GCF_900964775.1. NCBI lineage: Eukaryota > Metazoa > Chordata > Actinopteri > Osteoglossiformes > Osteoglossidae > Scleropages > Scleropages formosus. The sequence goes on along the minus strand of NC_041821.1, from coordinate 10,283,099 downwards.
AGGTGGTCTCCAAGTGGTGCTTGCGAATTTGCGAGGCAGGGTATCTGCTCTGAGAAAAAGACGAATATGTGCTTTGATTCATACGGATCTCATGATATCTGAAGACTTTCCTACACAATACCCAAGCAAGTTCAGTACCATCCTGTCATTTGCTTTGAAAATTTCAATAACAGCCATGTGGCGACACTGTCTCTTCTTATAAACAAACCATGTGAGTGAATTTGAAAAGAGCTTGTTTTCATGCTCAGCTGTAATTGCAGTTTCAGTCTAGAATGCTCTGCTATTTCTGATCATTCGATTATTTTTTCGAATTTATTTTTATGGATGATGTCTTTAGCTGTATTGTGTGTCTCAGGAAGACGAGCCCGGAACAACGATGTTTCTCGGTTTTGGGTTGATGAGTTGTGATCCGCAGCTATGATTTTCTAGTATGACCCCTGATTTATGATTGTGATACAATGCAGGCATATGTCTAATAACTGATGTGTCTACATCTTATGTGCTCATGCTGAATTGTTTGCCCCAAAACATTTTACTTCTTTTCTGTCAGTGGGAGCAGTTCTGGTTGGTCCTAATGAGTCTCAAGTCCTGCCTGTTTGCTCATCGTGGAAGAGAGCACCGCGCTGATGTTTAACACCCCTTGACATGTCCTATGCTGGCGAGCCCTGATCCAGGAAGCTGCACTGAGGTGAGTAAGAGTCATTGACCTTTTCTGGCATCTTGCATTGATTGGTTTCTTGGACTCCTCTGTGTCTCATAACACAGCTAGGCATGATTTCCTGGGTTAAAATACAGGCATCGCAACAACCCAAATGATCAGAGCAACAATCCAACAATGGCCAATGGAATAAAACTTAATGGAATATTACAGGCTGTTTTCCATGAAAACAATCTGTCTGTTATCAATAACCACTTTTACAATCCAGGGTCATAGTGGTCTGAAAGCAGAAGGCTTGAGAAAGGGGACAACCTGCACGAGAAGTCAGTCCATCACAGGGCACACGGACGCACAGTTCCACTAAGGGCAATTTAGAGATGTCGATTCACCTGTAACATGTGCTTATGTGGGAGGAAACCAGAGCACCCACATGAATTCAGTTGTGGACACGCAAGACACCATGCAAACTCTCCACCGACTGAGCTGGATATGAACTGTCACTCAAGCCTTCATCCCCCCGTGAGGCACAAACATTACCCTGTGCACAACTGTGCTGCCTTCCATTAGAGCCATTAATGAAAAATAGTAATTTATGTAAAAGCAAGGATCAGCAATATGCTTGTACACAATATGGTAAAGCTCAAGAGATGTTTAGCAGAGCTCTTTGCACCCAAGTGTGCTTTGAGCGACCCTGCTATTGTGATGCAGCAGCAAATTTTTTGACTCGTAAGCAGTGGCGGCCTATGCCCCCTTCCTCCTTGACTGTGTAAGTGTAAATAAAAGCAATCATCCACATCAGCACGTTAGTTTGCAAGACACTCTGTCCCTACAAGTGTGCCAGTCCAGTGCTAATGCACTACTACCAACCTGTTGCAGTGACATTACAGGGCGGCTCGGCCAGCGTGAGGCGTACGGCCAGCAGCGGCAAGCTGCGTAGGAGGGCTAGAGGTCCTCTCACAAGTCAAGGGCACAGCCCATCCCTGCTGATACTGCATATGACTTTCTAATGACCGGGTCGGTCATCAGCGCATCGGCCGCCAACGGCCTAATGAGGAAGGGGTCTGAAAGCATCAGTTTACCTCATTTACCCAGTTTGAGAGGCTACACTTGTGCTAAAGAGGCTCATCACAAAGTGAATTACACCACAACTAAAAGCCTTATTAGCCCATCGCTTGCCACTGACGGATTTTGAAGAGCGATGCCCTCCAGCCCATTACTTTGTGGGAACCGTCTCGCGATCCTGCAAGAGGCGGTGTAGACGAAACAAGCAGGTGCAACAGTCTTATTAACCGGCCTGTTGCATTAAGAGCTCTCTCTGGTGTGTTGGATGGGACTTGTGCAGCCGTGCTCGAGCGATCCGAGATTTGCCTAAGAGAGGACGCCATGTTACTGGTCGATAGCATCGAAAAACGCAATCCTGATGGGCGGTCGCGTTGTGGGGATACACCTCTTGGAGCACGGCACCTTCCAGGGAGGAAGGGGGCTGGAGGAGGGTGTATGATAGACACTACAGCCGTTTAGACAGATCTGCGAGGCCAACGACACTCCGGATGTTCACGAGGCCAGCTGCACCGCACCGGCGTAGTAGCGCTGGACGTCGGCTCATCTGACAATCCACCCACTGTTTGAGATTGACGGTACTTTATGAGCAGCCAGAAGCAATATTAATACATTAATATCAACTGGAATGTTAATAAGGAGTTAGCGATAACGAGAGATGGGTCGAAAGTACGATGACGGACAGTGACACGCGAGTTCTGTCGAGAGATGGGGCCTCCCTGAGGAGGTAGGGGGCTCTAGGCCCGGTCCTGCCACGTTCTGGAGCTCTGTCTGTGGTCCAGGTGCCACGCCCAGGTGAGCCGCTCTGATCCGGATCAATGGGGTGACGTAGTCACACCCTGTTACAGCCTGCTGACAGCCGTACGTAATCTCATTAGGCTGCCCTAGAGCCGGCACAGGGTCATTCGTCTGAGTGTGCGTCAGTGCATGCGTTTGTTTTTCTTTCTGTGTGTGTCAGAGAGAACGTGAGTCGTTTTTGCGACAATTATAAAGACCTTCGGCAGAAGCACGCATCTAAAGTTCGAGGCCTTGTTCTGATGTTATCGGTCGCATATTTTATTGTCTGTTCTTCAGTAAATACTGTTCAGGCTGCAGGTTCAAATCTACGGTCATGCAGTAAACTTATAGGGAGGATCATTACAGGGACCTAATAAGGATCAGTAAGTGTTATGTATAAATGGTGTAAGGAGCTGCATTTACTCCATTCTGCATATTTACCGCTTTACAAGAATTTATTTAGGCTGGGCAATGGTAAGGATGGAATAATCCACAATTGCACAAGAAATTAGTGGACTTCTGCTGGGATAGTTCCACGTGGTAACAGTTTTATCCTTTGTATTATGATTCTGGGGGCACGGTGGCGCAGTGGGTTGGACTGGGTCTTGCTCTCCGGTGGGTCTGGGGTTCAAGTCCCGCTTGGGGTGCCTTGCAATGGACTGGCATCCCGTCCTGGGTGTGTCCCCTCCCCCTCTAGCCTTACTCCCTGTGTTGCCGGGTAGGCTCTGGCTCCCCGCGACCCTGTATGGGACAAGCGGTTCAGAAATTGTGTATGTGGGTGTATTATGATTCCAGTCAAGGTATAAATGCTGGACATCATTGATCACCTTTCAAGACAGAATGTTTTTCTGGCTTCATGCGCTCCTGCTAATACTGCGCATTAAAACTTGTTTTTAGGCTCATTCAATGCTAAGAGTTTGAGGTCAGTGAATGGGAGAGCGTGTGAGAGAAAAGAAAAAAGCAGCCAAGGCGAAGAAGAAAGAGACACAAAGCTGTTGAAAATCTGCCGATTTGCAAGAATTGCAGCCGCTCCATTAGCCATTAGCGTTAGTGTGGACTGCCCGACCTGCCCTTTATACCATCCCTAACCCACCAAGGGCGGACCAGCTAAATGGACAATCAGACATACTGGGAAATTGGATTCCATCCCTGTTCCGCTAATCTAATTACGACGGAGGGAGATTCTCCCGGAAAAAATCGGAGATCTTTTCAAAAAATGTGGGACTGAAAAGAACCGCAACATAACCGTTATTTGAGATTGTTTTGCCGAATGCTTTTATCAACTATTACTTCTGGAAAGGTTATCGTAGCCACAGAGGCACAGTTCTGCTTGTTTGTAGTCCGTTGAAGCTCGGCTCTGGGTCTCAAAGGTCCCGCACAGGTTACAGTACAAAGGAAAAGGCTTTTCTCTGCTTTAAATGGAAAGTTTTTTTTCATGCCGCTTTTTATTGTTGACTTGGCTTTAGGGAACACAAATCAATAATTTATCTGATGAAGAATTTAGCTGTTGCTCCCTCTTTGGCATTGTCGTACGTCATTGAAGGTGCTCATTACCGCAGTGAGATTGTCCGTGCCTCCGTGCCCTTTTGCGTCTTTACATTTCCAGTTTGTTGTGCGTTTGAGGGGGCGTGGTGGCGCAGTGGTGCAGTGGGTTGGACCGGGTCCTCCTCTCCAGTGGGTCTGGGGTTTGAATCCTACTTGGGGTGCCTTGCGACAGACTGGCGTCCCGTCCTGGGTGTGTCCCCTCCCCCTCCGGCCTTATACCCTGCTGGGTTAGGCTATGGCTCCCCGCGACCCTGAATGGGACAAGCGGTTCAGAAAGTGTGTGCGTGTTGTGTGTTGCACGTTGCATCTCGCTTTGAGCACATCGACTCGAAGCAGATGAACGCTGTGGCAAGTATCCCCCTCTCTCTTCATTCCTGTGTGCCTGACCAAGAAGAACATAAATATTAGTAAGTGCACAATTGGCATAGAACATCATAACTCTGACAGTTAATCTGCAATGAAAGATAATACAGTATGATAATGAAAATGTGTAACAGGCGTCTGTGAGTTCTTTCCACCGAAGCCCATGGCATGGAAACCATTTAAAAGGAACGTGACTGGAAATTAAGAGGGTGACGAGAAGCGCGGCTTTTCGGTGAAACATGAGACTTATATGATAAAGCGACTGCGAGCGTCTGCACCGCCACTGAATCCTCAGCCTGCGCTGTAAGGAGCCCCTTCAGCAATGCCCATCTGCTGCATCCCCGTGCGTCCGCAAGGATTAGAACCATCCTAGTGTGTCTTTGTGTCAGTGAGTGTGTGTCTCTTCGCGAGCGTGTGCGTCTGCGAACTCGTCTGTGGCTGGGTTGTTCTTTCCTCGCTTCGTCACCGCTTTTTACATCGTTCCTTAACCTCATCAAAATGAAAGCCTGAAGGAATCGTGTTCAAAGGAATATTTATTTTAGCCATTACAGTCTATATTTTTAGGACGGTATTTTAGAACCGTGGAAGAGCGCAGTGAGACTTTGTGTCTTTTGAGCTACGTTGACAGGTTTCGGGCCCTTGTTTCGAGCTCCTACACGGCTCCAGTTCCACCGGTGTGTCTAAGACAGGTTAGAGAAGGGGGGTCGGGAGCAGTGGCTTGATGTGGGGTCGGGGGGGGTCTCATATTACTCCCGCAGAAAGATCCGCATGGGAGAAGCAAAGATTGACAACAGTAGGCATCAGGGCAGCCATTCTGCGAGACAAGCCATTAAAATGTTCATCTTACGTCGTACATGTTTCCTGTATGGCTTTATACACGGTACACCATGGAGTAAAATAGTCGCAGCATGTTCACCGCGGCAGATGTTTGAGCGCCAGACAAAAGCTCTTGTTCTACGGTTATTACTCGTGTGGACGGGTTTTGTCAGAGATAAGCTTGGATTCGCCCTCGGCCCCTTAGTTCAGGGTCTCCGATGCTACATCTCTCCCCCCACCTCACTTAGAGTTGCTAATGTGATTATGTAACACGATTTGCACTTAAAATAGCGCAGCTGTATTTTGTGTCTGTGGTTTTACACCTGGTGGACAAAACTGCATTTCAGGGATTGTATTTCTCCGTTCCTCTTCCGCGCGAATCCATTTGCACCCCTTCGGAGCTGTCGGAAGCATGCCGGCGCTCAGAGAAGAAAACGTGTGGGTGTCAGCGCAGGGGACAGTGACTGCGAGTGCCCCCTTGTGGCCAGGCAGGAGCTCGAAGCCACCCACCAGCCACCCGACTAGGAGGCCAAAGGGCAGATGAGTGAAGGAGAACATCTCTAGTTTCCTTACTTAGAAGCAAGTGCATCTGCTTTTTGTGCCTCACATAACCCCCTCAGTTGTACGCGGATGGAGTACGGATGCTGCGAGGTCCCGGCGCCGGTGATGTACCAGCGCGTGGTTGTGGCCGTCACATTGCTACGAGTGTGTAATGTGTCTAATATTTAACATTTTGAAGGGGAGAAAACTTATTTCCACATTCCACGTGGAAAACTCATTCTCAGGTCGATGTGTAATGCCAACAGCGAAAGCAATGTCTAGCTGAACCCAGCTCTGCACCTTTTATAATAGCAGCTAAGGGCACCGGGGGTAACCTAAAGGCTGTAATCATGAGTCGTGACCCTTTAAGTAAAATATCCAGCTGTTCAACTGCATGGACTCGCTTTGGAAACATTGCCGTAGGAACAGTGTTTTGTCCCTACGTGACCTTTAAACCCTTTCCTATTGAGTCTGCGAGCAGGTGAACCACAGCAGGAGAACAGAAATATGAAAGGACCAAGGATGGCTGTCACTTCTCTTTGTGTGACCTGCGGCCTCATGTCGCGGCTCCTCTGTTCCCCTCAGTTAAATGGAAGAGCAGGAGAGGAGCAGGTCTCCGTCCCGTCGTGCCAGCCGGGTGGAGCAGGTGGTGGGCCGATGGCTGCGGCGATCCCGCGACTCCAACAGTAGGTGCGTTCTGGTTCTGTGCGGGACCCACCTAATGCAAAACTGCTTAAGTATTAATCCTGACATGTGGATGTGGTCCTTTCAGCAACTGTATGAGCTTCATGTAGATATGACAGTGATTTCTGGCTTTTGGGCGCTCTGCTTTGGTGTGAAAGGCTCGTTCCTCTTCTCAGGGAGCGAATTTTGGCTGATGGTAGAGCCAGAGTCTCTGACCAGCGAAGCTTCCCCATCCGGGTGACCGTGCGGATCAACCGGGACCCCAGCTTGGATTCCCATGGCTTCAGCCTTTCCACACAACCGCCGCTACTGGTGCAGGATGTCGTGCAAGGTACCAGCCCACAGTCACCGTTCCTGCCACCGTGAGCATCCATCGGCCCACCCGACTGCCATCACGGCCTCTGCAGAGCAGCTCGCAGAATCCCACCTGCACGCTGTCAGCCATAGGCCTCCAAGATGGTCATCAGCAGGAACCCAGGGGCTCATGACAGCTTGCAGTTGCATTACTGTGATAGCAGTAGATTCACCGCCCTTCACCACATCACCACTTTTCCAAAGACAGAACACACACCACTATTCTTTTACTTTTCCATTCTGAAGCAGAAAGGAATGTCGACACCAGAATTAGTTTTCACTTCTTGGCATCAACGCGTAGAATGAAAAGCTTGACCTGGTCTTTATGCAGGACAGCCTCTTTCTTCCTGCTAATAGGTAAAATAATTAAAATCCAGGTGTGTGTATAGCGTATTCGCCAGTATGCAGTGTTACTGTTACACACAATTCCGCTGTGGTTCCATATCTGGTGGAATGAGAGTACTGAGCTCAATGTGTGACAGCTCCTGGGCTCCACATTCCTCATTTCTCCTGTCAATTTCTCCAGGCTTCACTGGAACAGAAACCTATCAGTTTTCTGCCAGGACACACTTATTCTGCTTTCATTTTTTTTTTCCTACTAGTCAAATCAAAACAAAAGAGTGATGATGATCACGTTTTTAAATTGCTTTCAAAACAGCAAAATTATAGTTATTAAAAGCTTTACCGTGGACTCCCTGTTTGAGCATTTTCCTGCCAGTGAGCCAGATCAACAGGATTTTATCTCTTGGCTGCGAGACAAATGATTCTAAATGGATGTAGTGATTCAGTTTTGTGTGTGCGTGTGTGTGGGTGATTGCTTTTGCTTGGGATTCAGGGGGTCCTGCTGATGGTAGGTTGGTCCCTGGCGACCAGGTGCTGAAGATCAACAGCGTGGCAGCAGAAGACCTGTCCACAGAGCAGGCTGCAGATATCATCAGGTACTGCACACGCACACGCGGACAAAGTACAACCTGTTTATACTGGGATGTGCCAATGGCAATCTTCATCATCATCCTCCGATCACATGACTTCCCCCTCTCCTGCCTCTTCCCAGGGAGTCTGAGGACTCAGTGACCATGACAATACTCAGACACACCGCGGTAAGCCACTGCTACATGCGGTCAGTTTTTTCCAGATTTAATCATTTGTGCTTAATGAATCCCAGGTGTTTAATTTCTTTGCACACTGCTGCTGCTTACCTTTTGTATCCCCCAAGTTACACAGACAGAAAGTGACTTTTCCTCATGCCTCTGAAACCCTGTAGTGTAACCAGCACTCCTAACAGCTGAGTGAAAACCCATCTTGTGTACAGTGGCACTCTGGAGCTTGATTCCTTTTTAAAAGCCACCCTTCCTGCAAACTACAACACTGATAAAGCTTCATATTTCTAAAATCCAAACACTGTTCTAATATTGATTCCAGCAGTGATTTATGATACCGACAAGGAAAAGCTGAAGCAATGTTTCCAAGTCAATATGAATATCAGTGTGCATTTTTGATATGTAATTGCTTTGTTCCGCTCAGCCCCTTGACTAATGATGCTGTCTCGTGCACTGCTGCTGAACAGTATGTCTTAATCCATTTAATATTTCCCATTATTACTGTGTACGGATGTGTGTGCCATCTTAAAAGTGTCAGACATGTAATGAGGTAAATGGAACAGCTCCATAGACTGAGGATTCCTCAGAGATAATCAGCAGGTTGGCCCGAGGAAGGTCTTTATTAAGATCTATGTATTGGTGTGTGTGTAGGAGTGCGTGCGAACGTTTGAGTAAAGAGAGATGACGTGTATTTGTCGACCAGGGGCCGAAGTCCTCCTTCATCACCGCAGAGAAGCGTGCCCGTCTGAAGACCAACCCGGTGAAGGTGCGCTTTGCAGAAGAGGTGGTAGTCAACGGTCATTCTCAGGTCCGAAATGTTCACGGCGCTTTGCCTCCACGAGGCACCCGACTGTGACCCACAAACATTCGCACCACTGCTTAGCTGACTCTCAGCTTGCCATTGATGTGCACTGCAATCACAACCAAAGAGGTTTTTTGGCAGGAACAAAGCAAAAAGAGTTTAGTGGATATGAATATGGCTTTTATAGACTCCGATAATCCCCCTACTGCTCCCGGTGGGAGGATTTCCGCCACGCCATAGTTTCTTGATGATATGTAGTGTTTTCACCAGTGTTTTTACCGGCATGCATTTATTCTACGTTTCAGCACACATGCAAACCGGACCTCTTCTGATACTGACCTCTTCCTAACAATTGAAAAACAGTCGCTGTCAAGCTTCTCTTCTGATCTCGGCTTTGTTTTACTGTTGTGTTACCGCATGGTCTACGACATACGTGCAGTGAAGGTGTTGTGTTCATTTTCTGGTGTAACTTCTCTTTGTTTTAATCTGCTCCAGGGAAACTCTCTGCTTTTCCTGCCCAACGTCCTAAAGGTCTACCTGGAAAATGGCCAGACCAAGGCCTTCAAGTTTGAGCCCAAGACTACTGTGAAGGTATTTTATCTTTTATTCATCCCTTACGTCATCCTTAATGTACACAGATATTGGAAAGCTGTCACCTCTTAAGGCTGTACCTTTGTGAAGTTATTGAGTGTACGGCAAGAACTCTCAGGAACCGTGAGGTCATCCACGTCCTCTGTTGAACATAAGTGACGTGTGATCCACACCGTGATGACCAGGTTGTTTTTTTCCCCGTCTGGTCTCTGTGGTTTTATGGTAGGACATTGTGCTGACCCTGAAGGAGAAGCTGTCCATCCACTGTATTGAGCACTTCACCCTGGTGCTGGAGCAGCAGTACAGCACAAACAAGCTGCTAATGCTGCATGAGGAGGAGCTTATCCAGGAGGTGGGAGTAGGGAGCCACCATACTCCCATATCCATAGTCCTGCTCATCCTCACTCAGTGTCTCTCACCATCCCTCATGCCCTTCCTCATCCTCACCCACTGTCACACACATCCAGGTGGTGCAGAAGAAGGAGACCCAGGACTACAGGTGTCTGTTCCGGGTGTGCTTCATGCCGAGAGACCCCCTGGACATGGTGCAGGAGGACCCTGTGGCTTTCGAATACCTCTACCTGCAGGTGAGCACATGATCTGAGGAGGAAGTTGGGTGGAGCACAAAGACTAGAGCTGAACATGTTATGCAGGGAGGTTGGTAGTGTACATGGCAAAGAATCATGGCAGACTGCAGACTGTCAAGCGTGTTTCTACACATGAAGGAGGTCTGGATGACTGTGCTACTTGCATGCGTCCCCAGAGTGTCAATGACGTGCTGCAGGAGCGTTTTGCCGTGGAGATGAAGTGCAATTGCGCCCTGCGCCTCGCTGCCCTGCACATCCGAGAACGGCTGCTCAGCTGCGGACACACGCAGAAGGCCTCGCTCAGGAGTATCACGTGAGCCGAGGGGCTGCCAGGGCATGAGCACACAGACGAGGCTCTCAGAACACTCCTGCAGATGGACAACGTTCTCATATCTGCTTCTGTAGACACTTTTTGCATGATAATCAACAATACAGTTAGAATTAACTCCTCATATATATTACCTGATTTTCTTTCATCTGTCCTTCACGTTACATTTAATATCTCAAGCATATTTCTGTTCTTCCTTCAGGAAGAACTGGGGCATTGAAAACTTTGTGTCCCCAACTCTGTTAAAGAACATGAGGGAGAAGGACTTGAAAAAGGCCCTCAGCTACCACCTGAAGAAGGTCCAGGCCACGGAGCCCAGGCATAAGGTCACACATAGATCATGTCCTGCATTGCTCACTCTGTGTTAACTGCTCCATTATTCGTGCTATGCAAAGAGGGATCATTTCCGGTCCCCTTCCAAACAGGTCATGTTAGTGTCAGAGGCTCGGCTAAACTACTTGACAGAACTGGGGGAGCTCAAGTCCTTCGGAGGGAGATCCTTCTCCGCCACCATGATGGTAGGACTGTCATTGACAGTCAGTGTTCTCATGAATATCACTTGTAAAATTGGAAGTTATACGAATTCTGCTTGCTTACGAGCAAAGGCCTAAATGTGATCCTCACAGCTCCTTCAGCTCCACAATAAGTTGGTGACATAGGGTTTGCTCTGTCTCTGTGCACATCACCCACAGCTCCAGGACAGAGAGTCCATGGTGAGCCTGTTGGTGGGGGCCAAGTATGGCGTGAGCCAGGTCATCAATCACAAGCTCAGCATCATGACCACCCTGGCTGAGTTCAGCAGCATCAGTCGTGTTGAGCTGTTGCCCGAATCCGACAAAGTCAGCCTGGTTAAGATCTACCTGCAGGACATCAAGGTACAGACCAGCACTGAGGCCACTTGAATGACAGTGATAGATTTAGCACATCCACTATGAAAAGGTCCTGAAAATATGGGCGACCATCTTCTGCATGATTATATATTCTGGTAGATGTTGCATGTAGTCCAGAGTGACATCTGAATTGCATACGCAGGCCATCACCTTGATGCTGGAATCCCAGGCTGCAAAGGATCTATCCTGCCTGATGGCTGGCTACAGCAAGCTTCTTGTGGACCCAACACAGTCCATATTTCCTTGGACTGGCCAGTCAAAGGAGCACCGCATTTCAGCTGAAGAAGGTACTGAGATGAGCTTTTATAGATGGATGGATAGATAGGAACCAAAATTGGAACAAGCAACATTTGAAGTATCAAAACTCCAGTTACATGTTAACACCCCTATCCCCTGCCCCTGTTAGCAAAGGAGTTACAGAATGTGCAACGTGAAGTCTGCTGGTTGCTGAATATACCTGTTCTTCCAGCACTAATTAGTTAGTATGGTCAAATTCGTGTTGTCACAGAGCAAAGGGGACTGATCAGCTGCTGCTCCCTTTGTGTGTTTGAAGGGTACGTGTCTCGGGGCTGCAGTGACTCAGAGGAATCCTCCGAGATGGAGTCCGCCGATCCCCTGGTGAACACATACTTCTCCCCCGGTGGCATTCTCTCGGGGGCTTCTAAGGATCAGAGGCAGGAAAAGAAGAAAGGTGGAGAAAGAGGAGGAGATGAGGCAGAGAATGAAGAGGCAGAGTGGCAGGAGGGGGCAGAGGATGTCAAGGTAGAGGAAGAAGGGAGCGATGGGCACATGGTAGAAGAAGATGTGTTGTCAGAGGCGTCCGACTCCTGCCGTACAGATTCACGCTTCATTCCAAGCTGCTCGAGCGACTCCATGGATGCCCTGGAGGAGGATGACCTCTTAGCCTGCTCCTCCAGCCTTTCTGTGGAGCCAGGGGACTACAGCACCTGCCCACTAATCACACCTGCACAGGAGGGCCATGATGCACAATCAACAGTCCATTCCATCACTTCATTGGCTGATGCAGATTCTGCAAGCGAGCCTTTCCTGCACTTTGCTGAGCTCTCTCGCATGCCAGACTGCCTCCCCAGTCCCCCAGAAGCCAGTGAGGAAGAATACAGGGAGGAAGACTCTGGGAGCACCTGGCATGGGGACCACATCTTCACCTTCGAGGAGAAGGATGCACGGCACTACTACAACATCTGTTCAAGCGTAACACCTGACAGTGCGCGCAGCCTGACCAAATCGGCACATGGTCACAACCCCCAAACGGAGGAAGAGGAGGACCAGGATGGTCATCTGGAAACAGAGCCCATCCCCATCCTTCAGCCGCCCCCTGGCTTTGGGGACAGCAGCTCGGAGGACGAGTTCTTTGATGCCCACGACAGATTGAGTTCTCCGGAGTTTGTTCCAGCCAGGGAACTAACTACAGGTACAGGTGTGTGTGCCCCACTGTTTCTACAGCTGGAAATGCCAGGTAGCACAAAATGTATTTTCTCAACATTCCTCAGTGGTGCTATAAACTTTACAGATATCTGGATTAATATGAAAATTTAGCTAAACTAATTGTCATAATTTGAATTACTGCACCATTTTATACAGGCTTGAAATCAATCCCAAACTTTTTATCCCAAAACCCTGAAGAAAATCTGGCTAGCTTTGAATTTATTGCTGTCCTTTTATTTCTTGTATTAAAATTTCTTCTGCTCATTTTTTGATAAATGCGATGTCCTTAAAAAGTGTAGCTGTGAAATGAAATAACATAGAGTATATAAATAAGAAAGATTTTATAAGTACTCATAAATAAAATTGTAATTAATCTGAGTAAGTCCATTTCAGTATTTTTTGAAAATAACAAATATGGGAAATACACCAGAGTTTCAGTTACTGAAGCATTTTGGAGAAAGGAAGCACCATGCTTTCTACTATCCTTTCTACCAATGTGCCAGTAACTGAAGGTTCTATACAGTGTGGAATTTTTGACATATAATAAAGGACTATTGTTAATGGAGATTGTAGATCTCATTTGTTGAAAACCTCCTTCCACAGGATTTGGCCTGGAATCCAACTGTGCTCGGAGACCACTGAGACTGAATGATGATGCGGCGGAACAGAACAGTATTGAAGATGAAGAGATGGATCACAGCCTCGACCCCAGATTCAGGAAAAAATCACGCAAGCGCCGTTCTTTCCTGGACTCCAACTACACATCCCGAGTGTCCTTCCCTGGTGGAGACTCCGGGATTGATGTTGCAATGGCAAACCAGCAGTTTTGCCCCACTGTGTCTTCCTTGAGTGATGCCGAGTGGGAGCCAGCCCAGCTGGAGTCCAAGCCCATCTTCTTCTCTGCCTCCAGCCACAGTGCCAGCAGTGAGCGGACTGGCCGGAGCAAACAGCTGTCTTCCAGCCCCATGGAGATGGAGCCAGACACCATGGAGTTCAAATCTGTGACTGAGCTGCTGGCTGTGGCATCCCCCATGATCCTGGCGGTGCGCTGCCGAGTGGAGCCTGAAGGAAAGGAGAGCTGCAGGCAGCAGGGGGATGATGGGGTCTGCCCCGTGGGCCCTGCAGAGGGACCATTCTCACGTCACATGTTCCTCCTAGAGACGAACGGGAAGCCTGGCCCACGTCAGGTCTCTTCTGGCAGTTCTGGGCCAATTTTCAGGGCTGTCAGGGACATGATGGAAGACAAGAGCAGAGCACCTCTCACTGGGGAAGAGCCCATGGGGAAACCGGGTGTAGTCCTGCCAACAGATTGCCCATCTTCCCAAATACATAATGGAAGGGAGAAGCCCAGTGCAGGTCCAGAGGGTTTCCCGGCCCATCCATTTTGTCCTACTACTTCACTCTCCGCGGATCCTCCGAGATCATACACACCGAGCATAGAAGAGGACGATGGCACAACTGATGATGATTTAGATCCTGAGTGTTACACTGTCACGCAGGAACATTCGGAGAGAAACAGTGGCAGTATGGCACTAGCCATCCGGAGGGGCATCTCTCTCAGCTGCGAGAGCCTCCTGGGTGTCAGAAGCAAGGAGGCTGGTGCTCAGAGTTCATTTGGCTCCAGGGCTGTTAAAGAAGTTGGAGTCATGCCTAGGGAATTGGGCAGTTTCAATCTCCAAAGCTGCACCACGGGCTTGGTGGGACGCCTGTCTACTTCTACTCTGCGGGGGAAGATCCAGAACCTGCCTTTTCTCCTGGCCCGCTCTCAGGAAGCCCTTGGAAACTCAGAGAGCAACTCACTCATGGCCATAGGGATAAGTCACAGCATTACACACGTTGAGAAATACGTCACTGAGGCTGCTGAAGTTACAGAAGTAGAAGACTTCAACGACATTGTTGAAGAAAATGCAGATGAGGTCGCTATGGTCATGGAGGAGGTGATGAAAGTGCTTGAAGAGGGAAACGAGCTCAAGCACAGTCCAAACATTGAGGAAGTCCTGAAGCCAGACTCTTCCCTGTTGCCAAAAGGGCCCATTCTTCAAACACAAGCCCAGCTCACTGTGACCCACCACACAGAGGCTACAGTAAGGTCAGAAGAACAAGGTGGCTCACCTGGACAAATACGAACTGAGGGAACTGAACCATCTAAAGAACTCGGTGATGTTTCTGAACATTGTGAGCCCAGGCAACCCCAGGTGTGGACCCATTCATGTCCTCAAGGAAAAGCTGCCGTAGAGTGTGGCCCTGCATCAGTCCTGGACTGTCGGTCGGTAGCTGAGGAGAAAAAGACAGCCCTGGATGTGTGTGGATGCCAGACTGTCTACACCAACTGCTTTAGTGGGGATGGGAATGGCTTCGATGAGGAGCTCACAGTTTATGAGTTCTCTTGCCGTACACAAGGAACCGAAGGGGCTATCCTAATCAACACCCCACCATCTGCCTTTGCTTCATCCTCCATCTCCAGAGATCCCTTTCTACCTTTTTCTGAGGACTTGAGCCTATTACCATCCCCCGACCCATCCCCTCTGGAGTCCTCAGAGGCAATGCTGGAGGACATGCTCAACCAGCTACGCAACCAACGTTATGAGCTCCCGGGGGGTTTCTGCTCGTTACAGCGAGATTTGGGGGAATTACTGAGCCTACTGCAGGGGGCGCCCGCTGGTCGGGGACAACACCACCAGGAGACATGCGTGTCACACTTTACCGAGAACAAGCGGCTCCTCCGCGGTGAGGCGCGTAAGCTCATGTCACTCTGTCAACGAGTCATCCGGCTTGGCCAAAGCCCCGAGGAGATGCTGCTGTCCTTGGCTGAGAGCTTCCGTACCCTGGTACAGCTGGCCAGCGTGTGCCTCTGGTTCTCCAGCTGTGACCGCTGCCTGAGGCATCATGCAGAGGTACTGGACAGCCTGCGGGACATTACCAGGACGTACAGGGAGTTTTCCCAGCTGGCTGAGAGTGCTGTCGGTAGAAGGAGCTGCCATGACTTGGTCATCAAGCTACTGGCCACACAGTGCACGGCGCTCACCGCTTCTATCTTCAGCCTCACGCAGCTCTTCGGCACCCTTGCAGACCTTTGACGTCTTTGCAAAGCTGGAGGGTTCTATTCATTAGGTTAAGAAACAACTTGCAGGTGTACAGCTGGGAGCTGCTCGGATCTTGCTGATGGATGTTTGTATGTGCAGGTGTGTTTGCACAGACTTTCACAAACCATATCTGCACATACATGCATTTACCATGTTCACACCAAGAAAGGACTCAACTGCTAGCTCTCCAGTCATGCCATTGCTAGATTTTCAGTTGAATATGCCCTCCATGAATTTGTTTGATGTCGGTATTTATGTACGATATTTAATACAGTGTTTATTTGCTTTCCTACTGTAATGGCTCAGATTTGTCTGAAGCCAAGGAACCAAACAGGTGACAGAGTACCTCTCTGTGGAGTTGATGCACACATCACTCAGAAGTTTTCTACCTCCTGTCTCAAGAGCTGAATGAGTGGAAAACAGTGTTGGTCTAGTTTTTACATTGTGTTACTTCTAACACCAAGCTGACCATTCCTGATATTTATGATGATTTCTCTATCAAATGAAAGCTCTTCAGCTGGGAATTAGCACTAAAAATCCCTATGCTGATTGCTAAGGAAACTACTACCCTAACTGTATTTACTGAAAAGAAAACTTGGTATTGATATTGTCTAAAGTTTACCAAAGGTGTTAAAATGTAATGCTTTGTGTAAGCCAAATGGTTACCGAAAGAGTCAACATTCTCACATGGATGTCGCTGGAATATGTTGTGTGCAATGTGTTTTTGAGGTGCACAGCAAATGCACGGCCCTGTGCGATGCGTATATCAGTCAGTTGAGCACAGACACTTTTCTAGTTACTGCTTCTCATGATCTGGAAATACTAAGCAAAGTATTGCTCATTTGTCTTGGTGGATCTACTGGATTCTGAAATTCTTCCCAGATGTAGTTGGCTCTCTAGTGTTAAGGGTCAAAGCGGTATTTTTTTATATTAATTAATTTTTCAGAAAAAACAGACAGTACAAAGACACATGCATTCTAAATTATATGATAATATTCGTAAAGCTTCTATTTCTTAGGGATTGCCTTAACTATTTGTGTTCACACTTGAATGCATCATTTTCAGACCTTTTATTATTTAGATGATGGAAGTTTACCTGTATGTCATGAGCACCTCCACTGACGTCTGCAGTAAATAGTGCCTTCAGTGCAAGGTTGAAGTCCATATTTTCTTTCAAACTTCTGAATAGACTTGTTTACTTGAATTGGGACTAATGCAGTCAGGTCTTGGAGGTTCCCCAAAATATCATTTCACATCTACTGAAGTTACTTGCTTCCCTCTCTTATGGCTCATATATTGGCACAGATCTAGAGGTTTGAACATGAATATTTTGAAAGCACAATAATGAAACTGTACAATTTTTCAGTTTTGAATACAAATGCTATTTCATGCTGCTAAGCAGGGACGGATTATCCAATAGCTGAAAATATCACCTGACCATTTTGTCTCCCATAATTGTGTGCAATATCATAATTCAAGGGCGCATTTAATTGATTAACAGCCCTGTGGATGGATTATACTTCCATCATACTGGAAACTTTAACCTGTTCATACCAAGGGCCTCAAAGGTGCTGCACCCTGCAGTGACCATGGCCTGTATTGAATGGGTTCACATCTTTCATTTAAAAAAAGTCTTCTTTCATAGCCGTACTGATTTGGTTTAAAAATAATTTGCCAAATATGCAATAAAACTGGCAGAAGGTGCAAGTGACTTCGTGATACAAATGGGTATCATTTCAGCACTTCATGGCTGTTCAGATTGGAGGACATGGAATGAGTTCTCGCGTAGCGAGCCTCTAGTTCAGGAGCCCAGGAAATCATTTCAAATGGAAAACAAACTACAGATGATCAGGGAGGTGAGTAACAATCCGCTCATAAAAAAAAGTGCTCATTCATGTGTTTAATGCTGATGTTTTGGCCATTTCAAATATGACAAAAGCCTTGAGGAGGGCAGCATCAGTTTCCCCTGCACTTTTGTATTTGTCACTGAATATTGTAGCAGGCTCGGAGAATGGTCTACCCCCCACCGATGGGGATAGCAATTATACTGTAGAAATACATGCATTGTAAATAACCTTCTGTAACTAATAAAATTCCTTATATGAAAATTTCAATAGCTGCTGAATATTCTGTAGTGCCTTAGCTGTATTTTGACCTAAATGAAATGTGGCTTGCTCGCTACATTTATGTAAAATGGTGTAACTTTAGTTATGTTAATCTGTTGTTTTTTGTGAATATAATTAAGATTCTGAGGATTAAGACTGTCCCAAAGTAAGTTACGATTAATAGGGAAAACATGAGTTTTGCACAGACATACTCAAAGTACAAACAAACTGAAAACTTTAATTTCATTATAGAAAGGGCAAAATACATTTTGAAATATATTCATTCATTATAGAAAGAAAAAAAACAACTGAAACTACAGGAAGTTAGAACTCACAGATTTCTTCTGCCTGGAAGTTCGCCACGCAGTGACACTACGTGACAGGTTTTACAGATGTAA
Source organism: Scleropages formosus (assembly GCF_900964775.1). Lineage (NCBI taxonomy): Eukaryota > Metazoa > Chordata > Actinopteri > Osteoglossiformes > Osteoglossidae > Scleropages > Scleropages formosus. The sequence continues at coordinate 10,264,973 of NC_041821.1, read as the reverse complement.
TATTGGTTATACTGTGTTTAGCTCAAACTGAATGGTTTTGCATAAGCCAGTGTTTACATTCAGCACACATATACGGATGTATATGACTTGATTGTACATGCAAAAATAAAAATATATCCAAATTTACCGTACGCTTGCACATTACAAAAGTTTATTATTAGTTTAAGGCATTGCCGACACACACTGTTCCACAAACACAGGTTGCATTGTTAATAGGAATTTCACTTTATAGAATACAAACACTGAATGAACTCCACACCTTACTTCATTACAAAAGAGATCCGTATGTAGAAAAAAAATGACACAACTATGGCCTTCTTTCACTTACTGGCTAAAGTGGAACACTGTTGGTACCACTGGCTGTTGGACTGTGAGGAGACACGTCATTTGGAGTCCATGTATTCTGCCAGACGTGTAGACCAGCCAAATGGCTGCAACCCAACAATGAATGTCACCTCCTTCTTTATGTGCTTTCAGACAACATGGTGGGAGGTGCAAATGCAGATTATATGGTATGGATGTTACAGTACATACTATCATAACAGCATATTAAGGCATTTTAATTTTGTGACCTTAGTTTTACTCAAAAATAAAATGCAAACATTGGCAGTGCAGAACTCTGTGTTGACCATTCTTTAAAACCACAGTGGTGACCTTGTCCATTGATAATATAAGCATGGGACAGTAAATCTACTCATATGCAGTCAGCTGGGGTGTTAAGTATGAAATTCCAGGTCAACATTTTGCTCTTTGACAACTGGTTTTCCAGAACTGTAAATGCCCAGAGAAACAATACTTGAGTGTCTCTCCAAGAAGACAGCCTACAAGCCATCACTCTGCTATTTGACCGTTCTACAAAGTACATTAGTCACACAGTAAAAGCATAGTGTTGAAGCAGATGAGCTCCCTTTAAAGTAACCACATTTTTGAAATTCAAGGAGTTACAAAGACCTCAGATGTGAAAAGGATGGCCTTGATATATCAGTATGGGAAATATTGTCAGTATTTAATCTCTTTCTCTTTGTTCCCAAGCAAAGATTACTAAATGTATGGCTCTGGAAGGAATAGTTCAGCTAAATTACATGGTTTGTTTCCAGTGGTTTGAGGGAAAAATACAGACCACATAAACCAAAATAAAAGATAAAACAAGAAAAAAGCACCAAGCAATATAAAAATCTTTTTGTCCTTTACAAAAATGCTATGCAGAATAAATGAGAACTGCCAAAACTGAAAGCGCCGTTACAAAATTTGAAATGTTGTTTTATGGTCAGCCATATATCAAGGACTCCCATGATTTTCAACAACAGCACTTCACCTCAGCAAACAGCAGAAATCAGTTCATGCATATTTGATCTGACTGCTGTGCAATGGACGAATTTCCACATCAAACCAAAACATAGCCAGAATAAATAGACCTTTCTGTCCAGGAGAAAGTGACCTTACCGCTGCACAGTGGCTACCAGAAAATGATACAGTAATGCAAGTATACTTTAGACATGAACCAACAGTGTGGATGTCTCTGCCTGTAGCAAAGCAAAAGCACACTGAATGATAATACTTACATATCTCAATTTACACTGGGTGTCTATGTTATAAACATTCAAGTTACAAATTTTCAGAAATACAATTAGAAATTAAAATGTTTGTATTCTCTTCATTTAGAAAAAAAAAATTATTTATTGAGTGGGCATTGTGACCAGTGTTTTATTAGTCAGTCATCAACACACTCAGAGTGTTGGACCAGATTAATTCAACATGCTAGCTGAGGACCCAGTGTATTGTGATGCACTATACTAAAAATTCACACGTACAACAAAAGTTGTAAAAAGGTGTTGCATTTCATGGATAGATCATGATTAAATATGGATTCATACAGGGTCAACAAAAGAAAATCTAGAATTACACTGGGAAAATAAAAGCACAAAAAAAATTATTAGAGCTCAGGTGAAAACAAACTCTGCTCCTGAATGGGGCTCACGTGCAGCTACTCCTTTTTTTATTTTTTTTTTTTATTAAAAAAAAAAAATAAACAAAAAAAAAGGAAACCAAAAGGAACAGTTTGATGCTTTGCATTGTGCTGCAAGACAGGGAAGGCCAGATTCATTTTTTCAATCTGTAATCTGTCTTCACTTTTCTTAACAAAACAAAACCTTTAAAAAAAAAAGAAAAGATCACGATTCCAAATAGCAGTGGATACACCTTTCAACGGTTCCATCAGCCATCCATTTTAAAAATAAAAAAATAAAAACTTATACAAGTGTTGATTTTAGAGTGTAGTCAGTGGTGACAAAGAGTATAGGTTTCTATTCAGTTCAGATTCAGTTCATCGTACTGTAAAACTCATTCTTGTATTTCTTGGATGCTATATTTCGCCTTCAAGGATCCTTGTAATAAGTTCCCAGCCTCAGGCACATAAGACATTGTAAACTCAGTAGTATAACCCAAAAAAAGAAAAGTTTCAGACTTGTCTGCCACTGCTCATCTCACACAGCTAGACAGTGGGGAATGGGAGGACATGCAGGACATGGACTGCTTCCCCAGTTTTGCCCAGCATGAGAGGCCATATGCCCCCTATTACTGTTCTCACATGAGCTTGAGCAGCAGCTCATAGGTGGCATTGATGATACCCCATGAGAGGATAGACCGGTGGTAGTTCAGGTGTGCCCCTCTGTACAGGTGCATCACCTTGCCATCACGCTCCTTCAGAATAGTGAAAAACACCTGGCGTGAGGGCAAGAAGGGACCGCCCACTTGCGACTGCATTCGTGTCTTCAGCACATTAAGGGGGAAGAATAGGATTCCCAGCATGGCCCCCAGCAGGCCCCCACAAATGAAGTCATTGACCAGATGGGCTGCATGGGTCTGGGCCTCAGGAAGCTGTTCCTTGATGGGGCCACGCAGGCCAAAGAAGAGGGCGTTGCTGGGCCCATTGCGCAACAGGATGGGCACCAGGCCGCGGTAGCACTCCCTCACACCATAGTCACCCGCCAATGTCCGGAAAGTGTGGAACGTGTTGTTGAACCGGCTGTGGTGCCGGTGGTCCTGCAGGAGTGTCTGCACCCTCTCAAAGGGGGTGAAGACGGCCTCGGCTGTGCCAGCCAGCACCGCTGCTGCATTGCGCGTTAGCAGCTCTGGCCACTCAGCGTGCCTCTGGAGTAGGCGAGAGAGGTCCTCGTACAGACCAAACATGAGTGCCACTGTAGTGGTCTTCTGTAGAAGTGGTGGCAGCAGCCCCCGGTACAGGTTGTGTAGGCCATCACGCTGCAGCTGGCGAAGAGCCTCACCTGCCCGAATGCCATGCAGCTGCTGGCGGAACAGCACCTTCTGGATCGGGAATGTGACCAGGATATTGGTGAAGGCTGCGCAGGAGCCACAAATGTAATGCTCCTTCCGCATGCCCATCTCCTCCATCAGCGCCTCTGCCTCCCGTGACCCATTCCGGGCCTCATGGGTCACGGTGGTGACAACCCCCATGGAGATGGTCACATCTGTTAACTGGCCAAAGTGGTCTTCTGCTGTAACCCTGAAAAGCCGAAACAACCAGCTGGTGTTGTCATGAGTGGAACAACAAGATGGGTAAACAATGTGGTGCCTGAAACTTGTACAAAGTATTGAGATACACTTCAATATGTCACTACATTCATGGGTAGGAAACACATGTACTCATCAGTGCTTTACACAAGTACAATGAGGAAAGATTTTTTTTTTTTTTTTTTTATTAAATGCAATCACCAAATTATTTACAATATCAAATAACGCCACATGATACTGAACTTGGGAGTACTTTGCAGTATTTACTTCACTAACGTGTTCATGACAAAACAGAAATAATGCATCCCCAGGTATCCAGGCTGAAATGCAATATCATCCTTCAATTTTCAAACTGAACTTTCAATCAGGTAAACGCCTGCAGCACAGACAGCGAAGGTCGAAGAGCTCAAGAACACTTCGGCTTGAAAGTATTAAACTGCCACTTTGTAATATCTCTTTTCGCTGACTGTTATCATGGCCCTTAAGCTGGACAATTTACCAACTGCCATTGACAGAAAACCAACGACATGCATTTGTGTGAGATAACCGCATTCATAATTTTTAATCCCTACTAAAAAAATGCCATTCTGAAGGCTTGCTGACAGTGTGCTTGGAAATAGGAGTGTGTACCAAAGACAGGCCACTGTCAGCACTGACTATAGCTTTACACTGGATGAAGACACTTACTGTTTTAAGTTAAACCAAAGTATCTTTATATTAAAAAAAAAAAAAAAAACAAAATAATAATAATGACTAACATAATCCACATTTCATTGTCAGTGAAACACATGCTGCACACACAAATTCATTTTTACATTTATTCATTTGGCAGACACTTTTCACATTTTTCTCAGAGGATAAGTACAAAGAGTGCATTACATCAACAGAAGGAGAGATTTAGCTGCAGAAACGTGATTCTAACATTACAGTCCATCATTTTTGTCACGTGACATTCCACCATCAACGATCTCTCACACGAGCTGCATAAGCCTTGTTTCTTCATTATTCAACAAAAACTTATTTTTTAAAAAAATATTAAACATAAAAACACGTTTATAATAATGCACTTACGAGATAAAAAGTAACTTCTTAAAGTAGTTTTAATTTGTATTAACGTGGAATAAGAAGTTGTAAACAAAACCAGAGCTACTAAGACTTCAAACGTCACGCCATTACACACTCCTGTGGAAATATTCCGCCCATCCATACACGTATGTCTATGATTCTGTCAGACACGTAAGGTCGACTTCCTGTGCACGTTGCGTGACCTACACGTACGCGCTGTGAATGACGTCATGACGTTCATTCGCTTCCCGGCAAACAACTGACCTTCCCAACCAACGTCGTTACAGAAGGTCTCGTTTCGTTCTTAGTGTTATATCTCATTTCAGATATTCTGTTCTTACTACCAAGCCTCGTTTCGCATATTCCACAGTTATTAAATGGAATAATATATCTTACAAAATGTATCCGACTGATCAAAAACTTTAAGTGTTTGCACATCGACAAATACTATTACTTAGCTACCCGCGACCGCTTATGCCATGACATATATTTTTTATAATATGCCAATTTATGCGGGGACTGAAGTCATAATAAAACATTACAAATCGTTTATCATGTTTATCACGTTTCCTTTTCAGATAACCACCTAACTGCTGTTAAACTGGTATCGAAGTGGTTACAGCTGCTTGGAAAGGTCACACACAGGTTTTGAATCCTACCTCCAGCTCTCACAGTTGTCGAACTGGTACTACCGAGCAGTGTAAACTGGGTAAATATGGTAAGTTGCTTAACAGTCTTGGCAAGTGGCTTTGGAGAAAAGCGTCAGCTAAAATGAAAAATAAATGCAAGCTTGTAAATAAACGCTGTACCGCAAGTGGCCAGAATACATCACACCGACTGGAGCAGCAACAACTGACAATGAGAATAAAAGTCCCTACAGAAAACACCATTTATACCCCATATACACCATGAAGCCTATACGACACTGAGTTGTCAAAGAGTAAACTTTTTAAACACACTTTTTTGCATCTCTTTAAACTAGTCATGATATTAAAATACACCACAGAGCAGGAATAAAACCCCAGTCTCTACCACCCAATTCCCCCAAGGCTGGTTACCATGACTGTTAAACACACGCTCCGATTCAAAGCCCTGTACCTGCAAAATGAGTATCAGCAGTCAGTGCAACGCTCATCTTCGCAGATCAGGTAGTACCTCCATATTCACCCAGAGCTTTAGCTGCAGTTGCACTCTCCGCAGTGGTTTCCCAGAAACAATCATCTCCTCTCATGTAATGATGTTGGGAATAAAGAGTTTCTTGTATGTGGTACACTGCATGCATTATTTTTTTTTTTTTTGTCTTTCCCCAGTACCCATGGTAGCCACTGCTGACCCAGGACACTTGTTATACTTTACTGCTGGAAGACATCGACATTCTAGGATGACCAACAAGACCAGCAACTTTGGGCCCAGATAATTAAATGGAAGACTGTAGCTCAGTCTTGACAGCAGTTGAGATTATATAAGGTAAGAGATCATTCTGCTGTGCCATACTCAGCAGTAAGAACACTTTTTTTTTGTATTAAACAAATCGCACAGGTTCCACAGTAGAATGCCCAGGAGAGATGGACAGCCACTGGTACTTGGACCCCCAAGGTTCATTTTTCTCCCTTTGGTTGTCATTCATTGGGAGTTTTTTGTTTTCCTCTCCACTGTTGCCAGCTGGCTTACACTATTGTCATTTACTTATGTGTTATAATTAACATTGTTCTGTGTCAAGCTGGTGAGAAGAGCATGCTATAAAATTAAATTGAACTGACTGAACTAAAGATATTGGCTAATCCATATGGATTAGTAAAATGGCATATACTAATAATACTTGTTTTGACATGTCCTATAACAGGTGCAACTGGATCACAGCAACTCTTCATTCTTCTGAGACACACACTGACTGTTTCTAGACGAAGTCATCGTCATCATGCGTGATGATGATCATGGCAATTTGAACTCACCCTGGTTGGTGTTTCAAAAATAAATGCACACGATCATTGAGGTGCACCGTCGACGTTCTCTCGCTTGTATCTGTTCGTCGCCGGCTGTGTACGCTTGCAGTTCCTCGATCCTCTCAATGGAAACGAAAAGCCCGGTGCAACTGGATCACACCCACGTCTGTCCCTGCCACTACCCTCGTCCGCCTCTGCCAGTACGAGCTGTGCGACGGCGCTATGATGATGACGTCATAAATCTGCGCGCCAGTCGTTCTAATATGACGCAACAAAACCAAAGCGTTCCACTCATTCTAGTGGCGCTGGAGTCGTTTGGTGGGAGGATTGAAAGAGTGCGGTGTTGCCAGGGAAGAGCACCGCCGTGCAGCCGATCTTGGTATTATGAACACAAATGAGTTCTATTTTAATGATACGCATTTAATACATTTAGGGAAAACCAGAAAAGGTAATAACTTACAAACATATACAAATAATTTAATTTGTACACAAGTTTAAGTCAATACATGATAGTACAGATCACATACAGTCAAATGAAATTACAGTCTAGTTGCATATTAATTAAAGGACCTTATACTGCATAAAATGTAGCTCAAGAGTTCGGTCGCACCCGGGTTTCAAAATGTACAGCAGTTGTTAATCAAATGTGATCAGTAATTGTGCATTTGGCTGGAAATATGAGTTGCACATCAACATGGTTTCCGTCATTCCTACAGGATCATTTTATAGGTGTAAACACTATAGCATAGAAACGCTTATGAAATGTAAAAGAAAATTAATAAATAGCACCCCAACATACAGTAACTGCATCCTCAGACTCCCCCACCCCCAAGGCTCCTCTCGTTTGTGCGATGACGTCACAGCTACCCCTAATAAAAAGGCTCCGCAGAGTAAGGCGGTACCTCTATTGTTCTGAATACTACTTCATACCCGGTGGTCCTGCACACTGCTGCAGCCTGGTAACTACCTGATTGCCTTAGTATTTTAACGGAATGTATTTTCCATCAGTTAAGGATGTTCGAAAGCTTTTTTTTTTTTTTTCCTGCCATTTTTTTTTTTTTTCTTTAGCGAGGTTTTAAAGGCTTTCTGTGTCGTTTACTGTTTCTCAAGGAGAGACTGCACGTGTCCAAGATAGTTTATACTTTCACGATATTTTTGATTTTCACTTTCTCAAAAATGAGAAAGGAAAACATTGATCACTAAGATCCTGAGTGTTCTGCAATCAATGCTTGTTGTTCGAGATATCTTAAAGCCGTGTAATGCCGCATAGCGAAGATGGGGAGGGGGGATGCAATGGAAAAAGCTCAGATTAAACATTTATTCTGTCATTACAACAGCACGACGTTGCACGATGGCAGACAAGCCCGACATCAGCGAGATCTCCCACTTTGACAAAAGTAAGCTGAAGAAGACGGAGACCCAGGAGAAGAACACACTCCCTACAAAAGAAAGTGGGTGCCTCTCCTGTTCGTTTTGGCCAAAAAAAAAAGTATCCGCAATTATGTTTCAACTTATATTTGATGCTGTTGGTTGCAGCGGTAGGTGCGCACGCGTCTGTGAGCTTTGTGTATCACAGCAACTTGGACAAAGCTCCAAGGTGGTGGTTAATTGTTGGACCGCTGTGAATATGGCCGCTCCCTTCCCGTCTCCACCGTCGAGCCGCGGGGCAGCTGCGTGCAGTTATGCGTTTTCTTCTTCCCTCCCATTTGGGCTGAACGCAGCGAATTGATTTAAAATGTTTGAGTGGTCACGTGCCTCACAGATGAAAGATCGGGTGTCTTAATTTTCATACATGTATGTATTGCGGATACTCTTTGACTTGCCCTTGTGTGTGCTAAGGGTTTTAGGTGGTTCTGAATTCTTCTGGCACTGCACTGGGTTTTTTTTTTTTTTTTTCTTTTCTTTTCTTTCCCCTCCCTCCATCTATTAATGAGGGTAGTAGCAACATCTTGTTTGAATTGTAATTCAGCCAATGATTCCCTTATGCCCCGAGGCTGAGCATATGATGCATCACCAGAGCCCTGTCACTTAAGTTCACCTTCAGGAGGTGATCGAAGACCATCCTGATGCCTTCTGACCAGCTGTGATGTGTTTTGCCCCTTGTCCTCCCTCCCTCCCTCCCCCAAACCTCCTTGCAGCTATTGAACAAGAAAAGCAAAGCGAGGCGTCGTAGACCGGAGAGCGCACACATGGGGAAATGGGCTTTGTTCAGAGCACGCGCCTGGGGAAAAAAAGAATGACACCTGTGTTCGTACATGTGGCACGTGGGACTGTTAAATTCTGCAGCCCGCTCCGGGATAAAGCATGCGGTCTGCCGGTATCCCACACACAATGTCTATCACTGTAAGGATAAGAACCTGTTGGTGTCTGTACAAATGGTCAGAGTGCACTGAATAAAATTCTTAGATTATTCAATGTGTTGTACTGTCTTCACTTCACTGGAAGTCTCTGACGAGAGGTAATTAACAGGTGTACAAGAGAGCATTGTGTGGGAATAATTCATAGTCTGCACATATAGAAGCTGTGGAAATGCAGATCTTGTGGGCTGGGTTTTCAATAAGGTTCTGTCACTAGGTGCAAGGTATGGTGTGGCTGTGTCCTTGTCCATGTGGTCTGGATTTGCGGTTGGGTCATTTTGGAGTAAAAACGTTTGACTCATTTAGCCAAAAAATGCATTATCCAATGTACCACAACATACTATGCTCACATGTACATTCATGTATGCCTTGTAAATGATCTCTTCCAAAAAAGCTCAGAATGGTATGTGTATATTAAAGTAGGATTTTATGCAATGAAATTTGCTCCCTTGTATCACATTCCAGACTGTAGTGCTGGAAGACAGCACTTGTAGCCTTAAAGACCCACATTGAGACAGGTATCACCTGTTGAATACTGATGGGTTGTACTTAGATGTGCAAAAGCAATATTTCCACAAATGACTGTAATCATGCTGGATAACTTGGCTGAAAAGAAAACCAACACTTCCTGCAACGTTTGAACAGAAGTAGGGAAAGGGTGTGCTTGGGAAGATACCATTCCAGCAGAGGAAACTTGTCTTGCCATTTCCAGAAAAGAATTCACTCTGGTACTTTCCCACAACTAGTGATATACCAAGAGCAAAAACAGTGGGTAGTTTTTGTAGTGATGGTAGCCCTACAAGGAATAAATTAAAGATTTGCTGTCAAGTATCAGTTAATGCTATAATTTTCAAATAGAATTTGAAACTGATGTACCTCCAGTTCAGGGATCACCACACAGCAGCAAGTTACCATGTGGCTGGCAGCAATGACACTCTAGCTGGATTTGCTTATTTGCTTAACCTCTTGTCCATATAAGATGGAAAACGATCTAAGTGAAGGCAGGTCTATTTTTTCATTATCAGTCCCTTCCAAGACACGTGACGGAAAAGCGTTTCTGGGTATTTGTAAGGGAAACTCGAAAACCTGGAAAGCGATGCAGACTTAGTTTGCTCATAGTACCTTTCAAATCCGCAGCGAGGATTTTTAAAGCTATAACTACGGAACCTGCACTGCGCCATCCAGGCATACTTAAAAAATTAATGATGACAGAGAGTCTGTCAGAAAATGCCTTATGCGAGTGGATACCTTCTCCTGATATTCTACGCCAATGATCATTATGATGTGTCACAGCCTGCTGCAGTAACTATGTCTATGACAACGCACTTTTAGAGCACAGTATAAAATATCAAACTTTACCAGGTACAGTGTTAACATTTGTTTTATTTTTTTTAACAATTTCCACGACAACTCTAGTGCTTTTGTGCAGCAACCTGGCTTGCTCAATTAACCCGAACTCGTGATTTATCACGGTCCTGGAGACGGCACTTAGTGCGCATGTTTAGACCGACCAATAGGAGTGGTTCGGCTGACCACGCGAACTGCGGAAACCATGACAACGGCCACGGCGTTCTTCAGACCACCATTCAGAGCGCTGCCTGATCTTGCGAGCTGCGAAAAGCATGAGTGCGTCTCATGCGCATGTCCACATTTTGACCAATCAGAGAGTTCGCTAGCCACGCGAACTGCGGCGACCATTACAGTTGCTAATGCGCATGTCCGGATCTCTCCCAGTCTGACTGAAATGAGTCCATTAGAAGTGAGTGCGAGGAAGCGGTTGTTACAAGCTGGTGGCAGATCGTGTGGGTTTACTACAGATTTACCTGTCCTGAAGTGTCTAAAGGAGTTTGTAATACGAAGACAAGAAGCATGGACAAGGAGGTGGTGAGCACGGGTGATGCCAAATTGGACGAGGCTGTTGTACAGTGGTTGAGATTAGATAAGGTGAGTCAGTGAATCATGATCAATCTGCTGTGCCATGCTCTACACTAAAATACCATGGTATTATAATTAAAATATAACGGATATTTAGGAAGCTGGTCATAACCATGATGTTAAAATGGTAATCTTTTAATCGGATGCTAAAGCAATTTTGTAAGGGCTGCTTGATTATACCACCTTGATACGTATGTGCAGTTTTGTTCGTATTTCAGGTACGAAATTGCTTTATTTGAAAACAGTTCCATCATTGCTGAAATTAAGGAATGTGATTACGTTGGTGTTAAGCATATGAGCCCATAACCAAAACATGGTGGCTGGTAAATGATCCATATGTAATGTGACAGGGGGAAACAATCACACACTTCACTGAGAGATGTGTATTATTTTTATTTGTATGCATTTCTGTGTTCATGTACACATTTCCAGGTGTGTGGTACTTTTGTTTTGGTAATCAAAGTAATGTGCATCCTATCTAGGGTGGTCATGCTTCTTGCCATGTGAAACGGTCCACAAGAAGCTCAGCATTTCCAGTGGATGGGGCTGAGGCATTTAACCAAATGCAGTGGGAAAGGGAATTAAATTAACAAGCCCCTCATGGCTAACCAGATTAGATCCTTTAGAGAAAAGCATGTGCATGGTTTTAAAGGGTTGTCTGGCCTGTGTTCATATGGGTTGAATTAAGTGGACCCATGAAGATCCAAATTTTCATAGCTGTGGGAAGTTGGGAAAGATGGCACTGGGAAGTTAACGGGGTTCTTGCTCCCATTGTTATTTTTATCAGTCAATTATTTCCTAAATGTGGAAAATTTTGATGGATTACTCTTGACCCTGCTTACCTTTGCCCTTTTACAGCCCTTATTGTGTTGTACTGTATAGTGCGAAATGTAGAAGTGCAGCCAAGTCTCTGTTATAAAAGCAAAACCATAATGTAGGCTCACAGACTGTACATTTTTCCTTCAGTGTATTCACTGTATAGCATATGAACATGTACATTAATTTATCTTTGGTTCAGTAGATGAAACTGTACGGTTCATTGCAAAGTTGTATCCTGTTATGTTGCAACTTCCTCCACTGACTCACTTCTCATTCACATTTACTGAGTGAGTACTAGTGTACTGCATTTTGTTATATTCTTTTGTATCCTATAATTAAACCTATAATAATACATGTCATTTTAATTCTGCCTTCATGTTGAAGAAAGAAGGTTTAATAGTATTGGAAAAAGATGATAGATAAATAGTGACAACAGGGTAAAACAAACCTTGATGGAGAAACAAACTTAATTTCAGTGGTGTGCTTGAGTGAACATGATGTGTAACTGAGTTAGTTTGTCTTTCTTCCATGCAACTGCTTGGGGGGCTCCCATGTGTGTTTGTGTCAGACCACTGCACTGATGGCAGTCATGACTTCACTATGTAAAGTACATTGTATTTATAATTTATAATACATCTTTACTACTATGGAATTTGACTTAAACACCTTTGTCTTTGCTAATTCCATGCGTGCCTCTGGCTGTAGAACCCCAAGACCTTGGCTGCAGTGCAGAAGATGGTGAAAGATGGTGCACTGGAGGAGCTGCAGAAGTGTTTTGGGGCCCGGATGGAGTTTGGGACAGCGGGGCTGAGGGCCGCCATGGGGCCTGGTGTCTCTTGCATGAACGATCTGACAATCATCCAGACCACCCAAGTAAGAAAGTCTGTGGCATATCCAGGTGTCACTGCTCATTGAGATAGACCTGTCTTTTTGTATCTGCTGCACACTCTGGCCTGTCATGTCACCCTGTAAGCATACAGTGTTGTGCAAAGCAATCATGTCACTAATCAAGGCCCTGGCTTTCTTATATTGTGGGAAACAACTACACGGTAGGGTTTTTACCACTGCACATATGGTCAGTTGAGTACTGTACAATGACCATGCTCTCAAGAAGACTCTACTTTGAGCCACAGTGTCAGTGATATCCTTTCAGGGCTTCTGTGCCTATCTGGAGAAGAGCTTCCCGGACCTGAAGGAAAGGGGTGTTGTTATTGGCTTCGATGCTCGGGCACACCCAGCCAGCGGGGGCTGCAGCAAGAGGTTTGCAACTCTAGCTGCTACAGTCATGATAAGCCGTGGTGTTCCTGTTTACCTCTTCCACGACATCACGCCTACGCCGTTTGTGGTAAGTTTTCTCACAAATGCTTTTCCCTTTAAGTCTACTTGGACGAAGGCATCGGCTAAATAATATTATTTATGTAATTCGGTCACCTCAAGGACCTTCATATTTAGTTTTTTGCAATATTGGCTACAGTTTCAGTGATGATTGTCAAACAACAGCAAATCACTTCTTTGAAAAATAAAACTACATGCAGGGGTGAGAATTTTATAGGTTCACTGTTATAGTGGAGCATAGGTTGGGGTAGCTGGTAGCGTAGCAGTCAGAGCTGCCACCTTCAAATCGAAAGGCTGCAGATTTGAATAGCCTAAATTGCTTTATTTACGGTTACCCAGCTGTATAAATGGGTAAATCATTGCAAGTCACTTTGGAGAAAAGCTCCAGCTAAATAAATAAATGGAAAAAGTAGGTCTGAATGCAGCTCAATCTGTGTGGAGTTTGATTTTTCTACCAGTGTTCGCCTGGGCTTCCTCCCGCAGTCCAAACACGTGTATTTCGGATGCACTGGTGACTCTATGTAGGCACGTGCTTCTGGGACAGGCTCCCAACCGCTGTCACCCTGAGGTGGACGAGTGAGTGAGCGAGATGAGATGATTTTCCTTGTAAAATCTTTATCCCGTTTACTGGTTCGCCCTAACACATTATGGCTATTCAGAATTAAGCAGGTTTATATACAGCTGGAATGATGACTCATCACACATGCAGATGTGCATTGTAGCGGGGAATAAGTGTGCTGCAGTTCTGCTCCTATAAGCAGTCGATAGACACAAACAACCGTGAGGATAATGGCTCATTTTGTTTCACTGGTCATAATCATAAGATTTATGAAATAATCTTTTTTTAGGGCTAGACATGACTTGGTACGGTATGCGGTACCGGAGGTCGATGGTGTGAGGGGTTGGAGTTTAATTGGCAATGCTGGCCTAATTTCCAACACTCCACCGATGGAGCTGTCACAAAAAGCTCCATGCATAAGGAGTGGAAACCAGGGGATAACCAGGGGATCACCAACTGCTAAATCAGTAAATGTAAACTGATGAAAACAGGCAAAGGTGTCTGTAGAGATGTACATTTATTCTATTATTTTACAGCAATTAACTGAGATTACTGTACATCTCTGAAGACATTTCTAATGTCTAATTAGTTTGAATTTCTTGTACATTTCTAGTTATCAAGAGTATTTATAACCCTTAAGCCCTACAAATGTGAATATTGATGAATTTCTCATCCATATTTATTATCTCCTTTGAGATGCTGCCTATTCTACATGTCTTTATTTTTCCTTCTTTGTATCTGATTTACAAAAATTTTGAAAAGGTTTGGTGTGCAAAGTGACGTTTCACTGTTTAGTGATTTCTCTCTGGTTGTTTTTCCACCCACACCAGACAGAAATGTTTGCCTAAGCCTTATATTGCATTTGTTTTTCTGACCCCCCCCCAGCCTTTTGCTGTTTCCCACCTGTCTCTCTGTGCTGGAATCATGGTAACAGCATCCCATAACCCCAAACAGGACAACGGCTACAAGGTGGGTCCTAGAACTTTGTTTACTTTGTCCATGTTAGAAGGACATAATGTGTACAAGCAGAAATACACAAGTACTGTAAATCAGTGTTCACAGTATATAAATGCATACTTCTACTCTTAATACTGTTACTGGGGCAGTGCAGTGGGTACCACTGGTGCCTCACAGCTCTTGGGCTGTGTGTTTGGCCATGGGTTCCAATCCAGCTCGGTCGGTGTAGAATTTGTGCGTTGTCCCTGTGTTTGTGTGCATTTCGTTTCAGTGCTCCCACAGTCCAAAGACCTGTGTTTCTGGTTATTTGCTGTCTCTAAATTTGTGTGAGTGAATGGGTGATTGAATAAGTATGTGTGAGTATCTTGTGATGTTCTGGTCTCTCATCCGGGTTATATTCTGCCTTGTACACTGTACTGCTGGGATAGGTTCCAGGCCACCTCGACCCTATATTGGGTAATGATAATGGATGGATAGTGTTAGTGAAGAAACACTACATGGCAAACACACCTAACACTCATCTGTATGCTGTTGGTGTCTTGTGACAGGTGTACTGGGAGAATGGGGCCCAGATCATTCCCCCTCATGACTGTGGGATTGCCAGTGCCATCAGTGAGAACCTGGAGCCTTGGCCGCAATCCTGGGATGAGAACTTGGCCCTCAACAGCCTGCTGCTGAAGGATCCCTATGAGGACATGTGCAGGGAATACTTCAAGGCAGTTCAGCAGCACTGCTTCCACAGGTGCTGCTCCACCTGAGCTGGGCTAGACCCATCTTTACTCCTTGATTTCCTCCTTAATGTAGACCACTCTCCCACACTCCTCCTGCTCTATACATTTTGCACTAAAATGTAACGAAGCCAATGAAATCAGATATTTTAAGAAGGTGCCAAGTATTATATGTAATGACAGGTCTTATCAAGGGCAAAATTGTGTCACAACTGCATATAGTATAAACACAGAAATTGAAAATAAAAACATTCCTTTTGCCTTATTACATACTGCGCTATGCAATAAGTCAGGATAGTCTGGTCAAACGGAACAACTGGAAGCTGTACTGGCATGCCCTTTGGTTGTTAAGCTTGAGTAGGGAGGTGTAGTTCTGGTTTGTACACAAATTCTGGTTTCACATTTGTGTGTCCATAGTGTATGCATATGAGAGAGTACTTTTGATGAGCCGCTGAAGGTTCTAATGTTGACACCACTGTGGGTCGCAGACTAAAGATTGGATCCAAGAGTTTGTTTCAGTACAGGATTCATTAACTTGCTGTAAATCCTTTCTGAAGCAATGGGTGGTGCTACACAGCTGTATGGCTCCTCTCTGTTATTAGAAGAGGAGGATCAGACTCATCTGTTCACTCATTTGAAGTGCGCACACACATCATCTGAAACCACTTGTCCCCAGTGGGGTCGCGGGGAGCCGGAGCCTAACCCGGCAATACAGGGCGCACGGCTGGAGGGGGCACACCCAGGGTGGGATGCCAGTCTGTCGCAATGCACACCAAGCAGGACTCGAACCCCAGACCCACCGGAGAGCAGGACCTGGTCCAACCTACCACGCCACCATGCCCCCTCATTTGAAGTGTTTTTGTGTAATCTTTAAAGGGTGAGGTGCACACAAGCTTTAGTTCATAGCAGCAGAATAAATGCAAACTGCTTTCCTTTCTCCTCCAGGGATCTCAACAAGAGCTCAGAAGTGAAGTTCGTCCACACTTCTGTCCACGGAGTGGGACACACTTTTGTCCAGTCTGTGTTTAAGGCCTTTGACTTGTGCCCTCCCTTTGCTGTGGTGGAACAGAAAGACCCTGACCCTGAGTTCCCCACAGTAAAGTACCCCAACCCAGAGGAAGGGGAGGGTGTGCTGGTGAGTCCTGTTTCCATGGATACAGGGACTGTGTCCTTATATTTTACATTTATTAATTTAGCAGATGCTTTTCTCCAAAGAGACATACATCTCAGGAAATATAATGTGTGCACTACATTAGCAGAAAGAGAGACTTAGATGCAGATGTGTGATTATAAAGCACAGTTAATTTGTTACTTTCCACCATATGAACCAATGTACATCACACGAGTAGCTGCATGAAAGTTTATTTGTTATTGAACAGTTATGATCTCAGAGTTATAGAGCATGAACATTTACGCATTACATGTACCTAAGAGATCATTGAAGAAGTGTCTGGAAGAGATGAGTTTTAAGACCTTTCTTAAATGGAGGGAGCGATTATTTAAAATGTGACCCCAGTGCAAACTGGTTTCAATTTAGATGTACTGTATACATTTTTTTTTCTCTATTTGGGATATTCATGAATTAATGATTTGATGTAGTGTATTTTCTTGCTTGCAGTCTCAAAACATTATTGATATTAAATTTCCTGCTCTGTAAGATACCTAGTGTGTGTGATACTATGGTTTCTACAACCCCAGTGTTACTTGGATAAAGCACGATTGATTAACTGGCATGCACTCGTTCAGTAATTAAGTGACTACATGATGGTAAATTGACCTGATTGCCCCTGGAGGTGTAAGCATATGTGTCTGTTGCCCCCTGCAGACACTGTCCTTTGCTTTGGCCGAAAAAGAAGGGGCCACTGTGGTTCTGGCCAATGACCCTGATGCAGATCGCCTGGCAGTGGCGGAGAAGCAGAAGAGGTAAGGGCACAGGCCACCACAGTTGGTTCTTAGCCCTTGTCTGAGCTATCAGTAGCTGAGGCAGTTGTCTCCAGTAACACAAGTTTTTTTTGTTTTATCTTCTCAGCACATAGCTTTCAGGCAGAGTACAACAGCAGGGGTTGTCTAGGCACTTTAAAACTTTTGTTAAACACTTGACTTGGTTTGTGCCCATGTCTTGATCCTGACTGTTCTCAAGACATTGCAGCTGATGTTCATGCCTTACAAGATAAATGTAGATCTCATTTGCACTGTGATTGACATTAAATCCAGAGAATGACCCTCTGCCTTGATGTATCTGATCATTCTTGGACCAGTGGCCAGTGGAGGGTCTTCTCTGGCAATGAGCTTGGTGCCCTCTTGGGCTGGTGGCTCTTCCGCTGCTGGAAGGAGAGGCATCCAGAGCCAGCTGCTCTTAAGGATGTCTACATGCTGGCCAGTACCGTGTCCTCCAAGATCCTGAGAGCCATTGCACTTAAGGAAGGATTCCACTTCGAGGTACCATGGCTGGCAGATGGGAGGGTTTCAGTAAAGCCCTACGTCCCTTTCAAAAAGCCTTGGGTTCTTATGTTGGATTTGTTATTCTTTCATACTGCCAAATCACAAGGATTATACAGTAAATAGGATTTATCGCATTAAAGTCCCCTTACTGAGAAATGGGTAAGTATAGTTTACTGAACCGTAATTTTGGAACATTAAGCCTTTTGTAGTTTTTTTGTTCTTGCTCTTGCCTTTCCTCTAATTTTTGCCCATTGCTGATATTAAATGAAGTGAGAGCTGAGGTTTTGCTTCTCCTCGTTCTGTGTCAGTCTTGTTTATTTAAGTTACATTTTGTTCCTTCGTGTATAAGGAAACCCTAACTGGCTTCAAGTGGATGGGCAACAGGGCCAAGCAGTTGTTGGACCAGGGAAAGACCATGCTGTTTGCCTTTGAGGAGGCCATAGGTACTGTACTGCACATTCGCTCAGGACTGGGTTAACGCACAGGCTGGCATGCTAAATGGCTGTGAATATGGTTTATCCAAAATTTTGTCAAATTTCTGTCCGCTTTTGATAACACATTTTGTGTATCTCCCAAGCTGAAGGTTGCAGTGTTGCGTCCCAGTTTAGTGAAGACATTCTGTTTTTAAATCACTTCACATTTTCGGGGGCAGAACTTGGACAGATCCCTAGACATGCTACAAATATATCCAAAATCCTTTTTTTTTTTTTTCTTTTTTCTCCAAATTTTAGGAAGCATACAGTGAGTTATGGTACAGAAACGTTAATTTGTTTGTAGAAGACAGAAAAGCGTTGACCATCCTGTAAATGTCAAAAGCTAATATGAGTGGGTCTCCAGAAGCATGAAGAAAGGGTTACTTTAAAAAGGAAAAAAAAAAAATTGTTTTTGCTACATATTGCTTTTATTTTGCTTGGATTTCTGCCCTTTGTACTCGATAGAATGAAATGTCTTTCCTCCATCCCTTAGGCTACATGTGCTGCCCAGCTGTGTTGGACAAAGATGGTGTCAGCGCAGCTGCCATTACTGCGGAGCTCACGTCTTACCTAGTGACACAGGGTACCACCCTCACCCAGAAACTCAATGCCATCTTTGATGAGTGAGTGACTCGTCCCCACAAGGGACCCCTTCCCACCATATGGGTTATTGCAGCTGTCCTGTTTTGCTAATGGAACATGTTACGTTAACGCATGTGAAGCACAGTAATGTACGAAATTCACATGCAGCATTGTAGCACTGATCATTCAGAGCTTTCCATGTGTCTCTTAACTACAGGTATGGCTACCACATCAGCAAGAACTCCTACTTCATCTGTCACGATCAGGACATAATCCAGCAGCTGTTTGAGCGACTGCGCAACTACATCGGAAAGGACACATACCCCAAGGAGTGTGGGGAGTTTGCAGTATCTGCAGTGCGGGACCTTACGACCGGCTACGACAGCAGCCAGCCGGATAAGAAAGCTGTACACTTTGATTTTTGGCAGGCAGTTTACTTGGCTCAGCAGTTAGAGAACAGACTGGAAAGCTCACGTCTTGTCCTTCTCGTGTGTTCCTAGACGTTGCCTACCAGCAGGAGCAGTCAGATGATAACTTTCACCTTCTCCAATGGGGGTGTGGCTACTATGAGGACCAGTGGGACTGAGCCTAAGATCAAGTACTACACTGAACTGTGTGCTGCACCTGGGAACAGGTATCGGGCGTCATCTTTTGTTCCCTTTTGGCTTTAGATTCATGGAAAACAGGGATTCTATATAGTGTTTCTACAAGAAAGCTCCTAATGAAACTTAATATCGAGTATGTTATTATGCAGCAGTGATTAAAGAAGCTGTAGCTGGTTTAGTCAGTCACTAGATGGTGCAAAAATCTAAATGTAATTTACAATTTTTTTGCATTAATTTGTTCTCTCAACTTTAAGGCTTATCACGCTTAATTAATGACCCATTTGCTTTACGGTTTAAAAATGTTTATTTTTTAATTGTTGTGTTGAAATGGAGCTATCGCAGGACTAATGCACTATGAGGTCTGGAATGGCCCAGCTCATCTCTAAACACCTGTTGCTTTCCTTCCAGTGATGTGAAACAGCTGAAGGCAGAGCTGGACAACTTGGTGGATGCCATTGTGCAATATTTCTTTGAACCAGAGAAGAACAAGTTAAAACCAAGGCCAGAGTAACAGTTGTAGTACACAGTGTGCCTGTATTAGCTGCCATCAACAACTGTATACCTGTAACAGAAATGCCTTTAATTCATTTACCTTTCATACCAGGATCTTTGTCAACCGAGCAATTGTAGAGAATGGACCAGTATTTTTTTATTTTTAAAAATTTGATTGTATTTCGCACAGGTTGTGTTTCAGGTGACCTGTCTTAACATGTCTTAAAAATTCTGCAGTTTTAAGTCCTGATAATATGTAGCTTTTTGCAGGAATTGCCACAAAAATTGCATTGTCTTAGTAATTTGCCCTCTGTGTTCAATTAATAATTGGACTGGGTGTGGTTGACAGAGGATAAATATATTTCTGGAAGTGCAAATTAAAAGGAACTCAGTATCTAGTTACTATACTTTTCCTGGTATTTTCCTATTTGTACAGCTGAATTGACATGTTTCAGTTTCAGGTCTTACAAAATGGATCCTTGAAATTTAACATCTTGTAAAATCACTCTTGTGAAATATATTGCCCCTTTTTAATTTGGCCCCTGCTGCACAATATTTGTTCATAACTTTAGTAGAACATGTCCAACATGTCTGCAGACTTTCACGTAGTCACATCTTTTGTGCAAAAAGTCCATTTTGACAAGAATTAAAATATATCCTCAGTTTCCGTTTTAAGCATTGTGAGGTTTACTAAGTTTGCATTGCATCATTCACAATTTGTATTGTGTGGATGTTTCTGTAAACTCCAGAATAAGAGATCAACAATATGCAGATTTGTAACTGCATACAATATAAAGACAGTAATCTGAAATGAAACATTCCATTAGACTTATTATTACACACTGTTCTATTACTGCACAAAACAGTTTCTGTGCAGGCAGGAAGTCCTCATTATTTAGCTTTATATTAGTAAATAAAAGGTTTTCATGTAAGTGGAATTCAGCAGCAAGAGCAGTACTAAATTCAATACTGGAACTAAACAAATTTTGCAAAGAAGTCATTTGAACACTTTAATTCATGACTTTGTAGAGAGCAGAACTGTTAAAGCAGGTCTACAACATTTTTAATTGCACTTTAATCAAAAGCCAATAGAGTGAGTTGGAATATACTTTTTTTTTTTTTTCTACCTTTCCTATGCCTGTACTTGTTAGAGTAATTTAACCATTTAAAATAGGCTTCCCTTTATAGATATCTCGATGTTTTAAATAAAGATGAGTTGTTAACAAAATGTGCCCTTTTTTTTTGCTCTGTGTAATAAAGCAGCGTGACAGACGTGAACACAGTTCCACATTTCAGTCCCAGATCCACCAAATAATTACAGGAGATCCAGATATAAGTAAGTGATGTGCAAGTAGAGTTCTGAGTACAACGACAAAAGAGATAAGACAAGGATGTTCTGGGAAGAAGCAATTTGGTTACAGGTCCCAGCAGATGCTTGAACATCTTTTTTTTTCCCATTAATTTCCCCCCACAATAATGTGGAATCATCCCTGCTTCCCAGAAGTGTGTTTGTCCCCTATAGATGCAGAGCACCACTAACCCATCCTCAGGAGAGGTTCTGTCTATGGATCTGGGGCTCTTTTGTATCTGAGGCTCTGTGGTGGGATATTAATAGCCCGGGAAGGGGTCTGACACTCGGTTGGGGAAGGACACACACACACACACACACACACACACACACACACACACACACACACACACACACACACACACACACACACACACACACACACACACACACGCACACGCGCTCTGCACAGGCTACACAGTGCTCCCTCCTCACCATCCGTCCACTGCGGTTCTGGGGGGTGGGGGGGTTGACCGAAAACAAACGGAACACAAGACCGGGCAGGTAAAAGAGCGTGAAAAGCCGCGGCACCTGTCATCCGAGCGCACAGGCAACACAATAACTCCGCCGAGGAGGGAAACTGAAAGACCCTTGTTCTAATTTTCGTTTCTCTCTTTTTCTTTTTTTTTTACTGTTTCGGTAGAAAGAGTGAGGCTTCGTTATTATTATAAAGAGAATACAACGCGCAATCGCATCCTTTCATTCAATCAAAGTCGGTAATCGAACGTGTTTTACGGATGTTATTGACGATGAACGGGAGAGAGATTGATAATAATTCCTAATTACCGTTTCTCCCCCCCCGGTGTTGGACTGTGGAGGAATTTCTACACCTGACCTGCACTGCTGCACCTATTGGTGGCCGGACCGTGTTGTGTTGGGGCGAGCAGGAGCCGTCCCGTCTGCTGTGTGTCAACATCTCGACGTCTCCAGCGAGGAGCCTGCGGATGGAGGAGTCGAGCTCCTCCGCGACGAGCCTGGGCTTTCACTTTCAGAGCGCTGCGCGGAGGCCAGGTGGACGGAGCCCCCCGTGCCGTTGTCAGCACCCGGAACCGGCGCGATCGCTCGATCCCTCGCTCACCCCCCCCCCCACACACACACACACACAACGGTGCTGGGCATTTCAGACAGGAGTGCTGTAGGTTCTAGGTGAGTTCTCATCTTTCGCACAACTTGGACTTTTTCTCCCCTCCTCTCTGAGTCTCTCTCTCCACGCGGCGTCGTCATGCGATTTTGCTCAACGCATTTCAGGTTTTCTCGAACATTTGAACGCCGGA
Organism: Scleropages formosus; assembly: GCF_900964775.1. NCBI lineage: Eukaryota > Metazoa > Chordata > Actinopteri > Osteoglossiformes > Osteoglossidae > Scleropages > Scleropages formosus. The sequence continues at coordinate 10,242,528 of NC_041821.1, read as the reverse complement.
AAGTTGATGACACAGGACATGCGACTGTTTTTTTTTCTTTCTTTCTCTCCCAAGGACCTCGCAATAAAGCCAAGGGCTTTCGAGGACGTCCATTAGAAATGAGGGTTCGCAGAACTTGTTCAGTCACAGTGCGCCCTCGAGGAAATGCAGCTTATGAGACGTTGCACATCACTGAGCAGCACTGGCTCATTTATTTATGAAGACGTGTTTTTCTCTAGATCACATGTGTAAATGCTTCAGACTGACTCTTTGCGTGATTTGTCATTGCTGGACGCCAAAGGGCTTCTGCAGTTCTCAGCAGCTGTTCCCAGAGAGTAAACATGGATGGTTAAATAGGCAGGGTGTCAGCAATGACCTTGCAGGCCAGAGAGCCTCTTCTGATTTATAAATATGCTGTTGGGTTTTGTGTGTGTGAGAGAGCGAGAGAGAGCACTGGCACTCTTGAGCCAGTTCGCAGTTGCTTGTCAACTTTTATTTACCCAGACCGAAAAAATTGCCATCGTAAACGATGTTGGACTTTTAGACTACATCTATTGTAGATCCAGATGTAGATCTACCTACATCTATCCCCCCAGCCAAACTCATTTTAAGTGTTATTGTCATGAGTATTCTGAGATTTTTTAATGAAATCAGTCCTTAACGTTTTTACAAAATGCATAATTTATGATTGGTTGTGTAAAGTTTGCAATTTAAATATAAAGGACATTTTACAGGGATGATAATCAATGTATTCTGATTTTCTGTCCATGTAGTTTCTTCTGAGAAGGACATTCATATCTTGAGAAATGGATGGACTCTGCTTTGAAGTAAAAGGAAAATGTGATTCCAGCCAGGGATGGACTAATAGCCAGACGCATGACCAGGTGAAGCAGACAGCCCCACTGGAAAATGAATCAGAGGAGGGGGTTGAGGAGATCCACTATAGGCTTCACCTGGTGGGCTCACTTCCTGTTCACCCGCTCACCACCATGGCTATGCTGCCCTGGATAGTGGCAGAGATTCGTAGGCCCAAACATCACGGGAATGGTGGAGCGTTAAGTGGCAACGACTTCTCTTCAACCCTCCAGAATGAGCCGGTGTGTCTCCAGGTGTCCGCCTCCTGCGTGCGCTGCCTCCTGGACACGGGCCCGGGACGTCTCTGGGACCCGCTGCACCACACGGTGGTGTTTGAGCATCGGCCTCACCACGTCCACAAACTCATCCACAACAGCCAGGAGCCCAGCTACTTTGGCTGTCTGATCCGAGACCGGTGTTCGAGTACCTGCTATGTCTTCTGCTGTGAAGACCACCAAAAGGTGAGTACTGGAAGAGGAGGGTCTGATGAGGGGACTCAGCAATGCACAACAGGTTGTTGTTGTTAGGTGCCGTCGAGTCAACGTCAACTCATAGCGTGTCTATGGATAGCTGTCCTGAAAAGGGTCCGATCTTCCACCAACCGGCTAAGATTACTATCCACAGAGTTTTCGTGGCAGGATACAGTAGTAGATTGTCAGGCCTTTCTCCTGCGCAGTTAATGTTGGTGTTCTTGCCGTTGTCACTGAAATGTGATCCTCCGCCGTCAACACCGACCCATATTGCTACTGCCCAGTATGAGGTTCACTGCTCTTTGTCTGACTGTTAACCATTGGTCTTTCTGACAAGGTTAAATCTGAAGGAGTGTTATCCAGTCAGTATAGCCCTTTGGGTCACGGCAGTGCATGAGCCTGATCACCACGAGAAGATGACAGCTATCGATCGGGCACAACAGGATACACAGCTGGATATTTGCTGGAAATAGTGGAATATCAGCAAACTATGTTGCAAAAAATTTGGATTCTCTGCACTTGAGATTCATAAAAACACCTAATGGGTCTAGGGCCATACTTGCCTTTACTTAATACAGTAAGAACACCCACTGCTTTGTAAGGAATAAGATGTTGGTACAACTGCTAAAGTTGTTAATGCTAAAAAAAGATTTGTGTAATATGTAGGATATAACTGAAGCAACAGATATGCTTAGGATTATACTTACTGTTGACAAATTGAGACCTTAGTCTGAATACATGTTTTTTATTTGGCTCTGTAGCTAGTATCTCAGCCACGTCCTGATGGGGAAAGACAAATGGATATGCAAAGCTGCCTGTCTGCTAGTCAGCTGTTGGGGCTTTACCATTCAGTGATCACATTTCAAAGCCTTAAACCAATAAATTGATGTAATGTGGGATGGGACTAAGAGAGCATTTGTCAAGGAGACATTTATTGTTAAGAGTGAGGGAGAAGAGAGCAGGAATGCTTACAGGACTTAGCATGTTGGTAGAGGAAAGGTCATAGCTCAGCTGGTCTAAACGGTCTGGCTATAAAAAGCTGGGTGTTGCTCAGGGTGGGGGTGACCTCATCAGCATTTGTTTTCATATCCAGCTGTTTGATATGCGATACAGTGATAACACTTTGGCCTCTTATTTTGGTACGAAGGACATACGGACCGCTTTTGTCTAGGGGAACGCCTAGTTAATAGTCAGCTAAGACAAAGAAATCTGCTTCTAGTATGACAGTGTGAGCTCAGATAGCACAAAGGTATCGTCAGACTGCACTGTTTTGTTCTGAGGGAGCCATAATGCTTAGAGAAACCACTGAGCTGCACACATGCTGAAATTTAAGTACGATCTTCATCAGCACTGTCCTGGGTTTGTCATGCCGTTCTCATTAGGCTTTCAAGTATTTGTTTCTTGTTATGTATCCTATATGTTGGGCAGCACCGTGGCACAGTGAGTAGCGTGCTGTTTCACAGCTCCTGGATGGTGTAAGAGGACGTGGGTTTGATCCCTGCTCAGTATGTGTGTAGTCTGCATGCTCTCCTGTGTGGGTTTCCTTGAGGTGCTCTGGTTTCCTCCCACAGTCCAAAGACATACTGTTCAGGTGGATTGGTGACTCTAAGTCACCCCTAGTGTGTTGAGTGACAGAGTGTGTTTCACTGATGTATGGATGAGTGACCAATTGTAAGTAGTGTATCTAGCAGTGTAAGTCACCTTGGATGAATAAGGTGTGGACTGATAGCACTACACCGTGTTCACTGGAAGTTGCTTTTGAGAAAAGCGTCTGCTAAATGAAATAATGTCTTGGTTTTCTGTGGCACTGTATGACCAGAAAAATTATTAACCAGCAACCAGCATCAATTCTTGATGAGCTGCTACAGCCCTGTTGACAGTTTCTGTTCCACCCATTACAGATCCTTTGTCACTCTGAATGTTCTATTCAAAGAGATTGTTAAATGTTTTCATAACTAACTGCTTAAAACAATTTAATTTAATGATGACTAGAGCAAAAAGATGAAGGATGCTGTAGTACTGGTAGAGTAGTTACAGTTTAACTTTTGTGAGGTTTTCTGTGAATTGAGTGCAAGATAGGCATGCCCCATTTTTGTTAGAACAAACAACTTGAGTAGAACATCTACTCAAGGTCACAACACAGCACCGGAAAAGAGGACACCAGCAAAAAGCAGTTGATTGTTCATCCTTTGACTTTAGTGTATTTCTAAAGGTGGAGCTGCATGTGGGTTGAATTGCCCTAGCTGGTTTTTTGCCTTTTTGTCTTCAAACAGGATATAAATTCTTGGTCGTCATAGAAACCATTTCCTGTGGCTTCGTCAGTCATTGTCATCAGAACACTGTATCACTTCTTCTAGTAGGATTTGACTCATCACTGTTTTAGTAGAGGTGTCCAAAAATAAGGCTGACTGTCTATGTGGAAGTCAGTGTCATGACCAGAGCCACTGAGTAGAAGATCAACTGCAAACGAGGCAGTAATCTGAGTTATATTGGTACCGATCCCTAATCATAAGTATACTATAAATTATTCTTGACCACTCTCTTCATACTACTCCTACACGTTTTTCAGTCTGTAGCCAACAATCTACGCAAACTCTTTGCTGCATTTTCTTCCCTCCTCTGTCCTCCTCCTTCATCCTTTCACTGCAGAGAAGTTTGCCTTATTCTTCAGAGACAAAGTCATTTCCATCACTGACAAGTACTTTGCATCCATCTATACCAATCATGTAGGATCTCCCAGCAAAGCCTCAGTGTCTAAATTTCAGCTCATATTAGAATCACCTTCTAATATCACCAATCTGCAACCTCCCGCTCTCACTGAGCCATCTGCTCCCTTGATGCCATCCCTTCACCTCTCCTACAGGCTGTTTCTGTAACTTCTTACTTTCATTTCTCCTATCATTAACGCTCCCCACTGGTTGCTTCCCATTTTCATCCAAAACTGCCATCATCTCTCTACTGTTGAAGAAATCTTCTCTGGACTCTTTTCTGTCAAAACTCTGGAACATACAGTTACTAATTATCTGCAATGCTTGCCCAGAACAATCTCCTTGATGCCTATCAGTGTAATTCAGTTTACCACTTCACCAAGACTTGTCCTCCTTGCAATATCAGATGCTCCCCAGTCAGCTAGAGCAGCCTCCCTCTCCTTGGTTCTCATTGTCTTCAATCTGTGTGCAGCATCTGACACTGTAAACCACAGGATTCTATTTTCCTCTCTTGGACAACTTGGCCTCAAAGCAACAGCACTGAAATGGTCTGAGCCCTACCTATCAGGTAAATCTGGTGTGGCTCCCTCTCTTCTCAGCCTCTCTCATGTGGTGTTCTGCAGAGCTCAGTTCTGGACCATCTACTCTTCTTCCCTTGGTTTGGTCATTGCCTCCCAGGAATTCTATTATCACTGCCAACAATACCCAGCTCTAGCTCTCTTTTCCTCCTGCATGTACACACACATCTTCATAGTGTATGTCACTGCCTCTTGGTTTGGATGACTCATTACCATCTACAACAACTTCAACCAAAACTGAGATCCATCACCTCACACTTGGTCTGTCCAACTGTCGGAAACCTCCATAGAAACTTGCTCCTTTCCTCTGCTTCATTGATTAAAAGTCTGGAAGTAAAAGTTGACTCAGGGCTTCGATTGTCTCAGCACATCAATGCCATAACCCAGTCCTGTAAAATACATCCTGTGTAACATTCACAAGATGCGCCCTTATTTCACAATAAATTCCACACAGCTTCTGGTCCTTGCCATGGTGGTATCCTGCCTAGACTACTGTCTGGCTTCCTGTCCTCCTCCATCAAACCTCTCCAGAAAGTACAGGATGTTGCTATATAAGTTGTTTGACCTGCCATGTATGTCCTCTCCTTGCTTATCTCCATTGGCTGCCTGTAGTTGCCCATATCAAATGTAAGAGTCTACCATCAACATTTCTGCTCCCTGATACTTACAAGACCTGATGACTTATTACACTCCTCTCCCTCTGGCCATTTGGTGGTCCCACACACAAGGAGTCCAAAATCAAAAACCTTAAGATTATTGGTTCTGGATCCAGTGTGGTGAAATTCTTCCTCTCTCAGTTAGATTTTCAAAACAAATGTCTTTTGAAATCACTTCTTTCCAGATCTCCTGTCTACCCCATAAATGTAGATTATATCATTTGTCATTAATACCTTTGTATTTCCTATAAAATGTATAGACTTCTACTCATGTAATGCTACTATTCATGTTAACTTTTAAAAAATGTTGAACTTTCTGCCAATTCTGTATGCAGCTACCAATGTAATCTATGCTAGTTTAGGTGACATCGTATCTGCATCTATATCTTTCCATCTGTTGGTGAAATGTACTTTTTTTTGTTGAGTTGTACATCCCTTTGGATAAGTGTCTGCTAAAATGAATGAAATTATGTACTAAATTTACATTACACATTATTTATGTGCACTTGGAGCTTTTTGGTCCCCTAGTGGAACAGTTCTCCAATAAGACATGATATCTGTCACTTGGAACATGCAATGTTTTGATCCGAAAGTGCACTGTTGTCTCGTGAGGTCTGCAGTCAACGATGTCTATTTGACTATTTTCAGGACTTGGACTGCTGCTATTTTCCACAATATGTAATTACTCAAGATCTCTGTTGTATTACATTTACATTTATTCATTTAGCTGATGCTTTTCTCAAGCAGCTTAAAATGTTAAGGTCAAAATTATTACATGCTGACAATCATTTACACAGCAGGGTAATTTTACTGGACTAATTTAGGGTAAGCACCCTCTTCAAGAGTACTACAGCCAGCAGTGGGGATCAAACCTGCAACCTTTAGGTCCAAAGGCAGCAGCTCTAACCACTACACTACCAGCTGCCCCTACTTTTCATCGCTATTATCATTGCATCCATATTTCCAACTTTGAATAACTGTAATTAGGGGTGCTACTGCAGGTAGTGTAGCGTTCAGGGCCTTACCCTTGAATTCTAAGGTTCGAGGTTTGAATTCCACTGCAGAAGTCTTAATAAAGGTACTTACCCTGAATTGATATAGTAGGAATACTCTGCTGTATTAATGGGTAAACTGTAGTAAAGTTGATTATTAATGGTGTAATTCAGCTTGGAACAAGCGTAACAGATACATGAAGGATAATAATGATCCATAAACTTGTAGCTATAACTGAAGACAGAAGTGTACTTTGTTGCAGAAGTAATGTAAGACATGTTACTAGGGAGTCGGTGTCTTTCTGAACTTATTCCGAAATACCCGAGGTAAGATGGTGTCTCGCAATTTATAAAAAGTTACTGAAGCATAGAAAAGAGCACTTTTGATGTGAGTTTTGACTTTGGCCTGTCTCCAGTAATTCAAAAAGTGTGTGTGTAGTGAGTGAGAGAGAGAAAACTGTAACTAGGAGACATGATGAGAGTCCGCTATGAACCCGGAAGAAAACGAGGTTCCCTTTAGGAGTTATTTTCCCTACTCAAACGACATGGCATTACCAACCGTGTTCAAACACCACATCGCAGTTTACAATCCTGCCGTATTCAAATAAAAATACGTCCAGATGTTATAGCGCCACAAAAAGCGAACGTGCTGCCCCTGAAAGACGGCCGTTTCCACCGAGTCCTCCGCGTCCTGTTGGAGCCACTAGGTGGTAGCTCATGTAAAGTCTGTAACAGACCATAATACAACGACATCGCGTAGGAAACAAACTTCTTGGATGCCGCGTTTAAAATATTAATGCTGACGGCAGATAATTCAAAGAAAAAGTTTTAGTATTTTTTGGTGGTGTGTGTGTGTATCCATGTACTCGACTTAAAAAGTTGCTGCTTCAAAAATAAACACGACTGAGGATACGTCGTTTTCCGGACAACAAGAAGAGAGACGTCAGTGAAACTCAACGAAATATTCTTTAAATGGCTGAAATCATGTTCACAGTGAAAAGAAACATCCTGTTCACGGTGGGGGGGGACTTTTATTTCTATGAGTAAGCGTGTTGGAGTGCAGTGTTGAGCGGTACAGTGTCGGTGTTAAACGCCGACCAGCAACGCCGCACACTTTGCCCACCCAGGCAGTGCTGTACTCTTCCCGCGTCCGCGGCGTCCCCGACCGGGTCAAAAGTTGCTTTTCCTGCCTGGAAGAGGCGGCAGTGCCGTTGGCGGCAATCAGTCAGTGCATGCGCGCGTGAGGGAGCGAGCGAGTGTCCGCGAGGACGGCGCGGTTTTTCCCTCGTCTTGAAGCACACAGAAAACTGAGGCGACTTTCGCATGCGGTCCAGGATAAGACAGTGGCGTTGGGATGAAATCGCGGCTAAACAAGTTCAACTTGCTCAAAAGAGACACTTGGAGAGAGCAGACCGTAAGTATCGACTTTCTATTTTTATTTAAGCGGTGAACTGCGGCACCTCGTTCTTTGTGTAACTAGTGGGAGCCGGGGGAGTAATCTAAAGCCGCCTATCCTGGCAGCCAGCTAACCCGGGGCAATTTCAGCTGTTTTATGTATTATTTTCCTTTTATTTTTTCATTTCTATGTCTATAGTTAACCTTGGACACTTATCGAAACGCAAATTGCTCTTGTGTTAAACTTTAATTTAAGCCTACCCATTGCATTTCTCTTTAAATTAATTTTTACCATAATTAAATCATAGTGTAGCCTGGTCCACACAATTTTATTTACCTAATTCGTATTAATACTTTTGTAATTGAGTGAGAGTTGACACATCCGCATTGCGGAGGAGGTGTGTGAGAATTCAGCTTACCTGAACAGGTAACTCCGGAGTGATTTATTTATTTATTTTTTGATTCGGAATGGAGTCTTCAGATTTCACTGTTCTTTAAAGTTTATTTAGCTGATACGTATTTCTGAGGCAACTTAAAACGTAACATTAACAATGATTTACCCATTTCTTGAGTATTTTCTTACAGTTGCTTTCAGGATAAGTAAGAGTACCTCAGTATGAGGTGGATCCAAACCAATAACCCACACACACATGATTGTCTGAACCGCTTGTCCCATACGAGGTCGCGGGGAGCCGGAGCCTAGCTGGGCTGGAGGGCGAGGGGATACACCCAGGGCGGGACGCCAGTCCGTCGCAAGGCACCCCAAGCGGGACTCGAACCCCAGACCCACCAGAGAGCAGGACCTGGTCCAACCCACTGCGCCACCGTGCCCCCCCAAACCAATAACCTTCATATAATAACCAAAACCTGTAAACAGCATGGACATGCTTCACCCATTGTATTTTAATGAATGTCTCTTTAAACAAATAATTATGTTTTGTGTTGATCAGTTTTGGACAGTACAGATTTTCTCAGGATTGTCTGTAACAGTCATTACATTTATTAATTTAGCAGGCACTTTTCTCCAAAGTGACTTCCAGTGAACTCTAAGTAGTGTTATCAGCCCACAGACCTTATTCACTCAGGTGACTTACACTGCTAGATACCCTACTTACAATGGGATACTCATCCATACGTCAGTGAACACACTTTGTCACTCACACACACAGTATGGGTGATTTTAGAGTGACCAGTACACCTAAATGGCATGTCTTTATAGTGTGGGAGGAAACCAGAGCACTGGGTGGAAACTCACATAGACATGGGGAGAACATGCAAGCTCCATGTTATATTTCATGACCAGTATATTTCCTGGGGACATAATGCAAATGTTTTAGCTTCTTTTTAGTTTGCTTTTGTTTAGTGTCTTGGCTAAACACTTTTTTGTTCAAAACTGCAAAATGGTAATAATTTCTGAATGCTTAAATGGTCACGAGATCACCTGTTCTATAAAAGGCCTTGTTTATGAAAGGTTTAATATGCTTTTATGTATGAGACCTCTGTAACTGGTGTAGCTAGCCCCCCAACCACATTGAGAATGGTTGATTGTAAGAGAAAAATGATCTCATACTAAAGCAACCTTCAATCCACCTGCTGTTCTCATTAAGATTAAAACCCGTTGAAGATGCAAGTTCCTGAAGTTTGAATACTTTGTAGCTCTTAAGGAATTTATCAATCGAATATGGAAAATGTGACTGAAGAAGAAAATACAAATGAATACCCAAAATATTTTTTTTTTGTTTCTTGGAATACTTTTCTTTACATTGTCAAACTGCAAGTTATGGAGAAGAATAAGTATATAATTTTGCAGGAGTAGTACTCTGGCAATTTTTTACTGTATCTTACAGTCATGCGTGTAAAGCACAGGGTTGGACAGTGTTTCCACATACTACATAGTCCTCTCTCGGAGACAAACAGCATTTGTGTTTTTGTGTTAAGCTCTCATGGCTTTTGCCAAAATCAAGAAGCAGAAAGGCTTGTCTACTGGTGGTTGCCTGTGCCCCTGGAGTATTTTGTGTCACAATGACTGTTTGGCACTGACTCCTTGGGATTTACTCTCAACTAGAGGTGTGAGTGAATAAATGTGCAAAATACAGACCTGTTCCTTGGTGTTTATGTGCACCTCAATATGAAAGTGTAAAGTCGGGAACTTTTCACAAGCTTTTTCGTGGTTCACGCAGTCTGCGTCTCCACCTCTCTCAACATGTGAAAGCAGTTGCATAATTAAATATCTCACTTGGTTTTATTGAGTAATTAAATTTGTGTGATGTCAACTTAAATATACTTCCAGATATATTATGATAGTGGCCAGTAAGAAAGTGGAAATTTGTCTTTACAGATGCATTGAAGTGGAAAGTTAGGGTTTTTAGTGTATGCATGCCAATGATACAGTTTTGAAATACTTTGAAGTGAATATACTTCCATGTGTCCAGCTACTGAATTTTTTCATACTGTCTTTTTTTGTAGTGTTTGGAGGAGTCTGGCTTTCATGTGTGAGAATCTTGTGGACTTCAATTTTATCCAAGCTGCTGCGACACAGCACTGTCATTGCCACTCTGGTGTGATCCAAAGCATCAAAAAAAGATGTGTGTTTAGTCCTGTGGAAGTCACGTGCACTTACGTTCGACTGTTTGTATTATGTGACCTCTACTTACTGTGGCATTGCTGTGAAGCAGCACGGTACTTGCATAGCTTCTACAGGCATGATCAATGTTTGCTTAATGGCCCTAGAGCACCTTTCTTTCCCCCTGTTTTAAACATTTGTCCTGCATGTCAAATTGGTGCTACAAAACCATGTGGGAAATTTGCATGATTCTTGAAAATGAGAAAATTGACTTGATAGCCAGTCAGCTCCTTTGTCCCTTTCCCCTGAATTCATTGTGAATCCCCCCCCCCCCCCCCCCCTCTTTTAAACCAGTCCAGAGGCTACTTGACTCCCCTCGTTGAAGAGCCATCATGATAGAAAATTTGTTCAGCTCTGGCATGACGTCAATGCCCTGGCCTGCTCTCCCTGGCTTCAGTTGACTTTTTTGTGGTGTAGCAGCACATCACATAAATTTATTTGGTGACATTTGACCTTAGACCTTGCTGGTCAGACAGTCACTGAACATCCAAATTTATATGGGAAGTCAGATTTGCTTTTGAAGATCTGTAGCAGTATCACATTTGAAAGTCTATGATTATTGGTAACTACTGTAATAGTAAGATCATGTTTCACATTAAATTGTAGGATTTTTCCACATATTTCCCTATGATGTGAAGACTTTTCACAGGATATGATGTTAGACCTTTACACAGTCTGGCACAAATTTTCTGTGGTATAACAAAATAATATACATTTCACTTGCCACATTTTATACATTAATGGACATGAAAATTGTTGAGTTTAACAACAGTAGCTTTTTTCCAACAGTGTGTGACTCAGTGGAGGGAAATAAACTTCATGGGTTCAAATTTTCCAACAGTGCTATTTAAATATGTTGTTACAAGTCATCATTTTTGAAATTAGTGCTGATTGGCATTGTTCTGTGTGTTGGGAGAAGTAGTCAATGATCATATTCAACTAATTGATGACTTACGACCTCTGTTTATGATTTATCAGTTTGCGCTAGCATGTTGGCATACCAGGTAGTGCTGCTCCATCACATTGCCTGGGCTTTTTGGGCATAGGTTTGAATCCAGCTCAGTTTGTGTGGAGATTGCATGTTTTCCTTGTGTCTGTCTGCATAGGATTCCTCTGGGTGCTCTGGTTTCCTCCCACAGTCTAAAGACATGTCTTTCAGGGAAATTGGTCATTCCGGTTTGCTTATAGTGTGTGCCTGTGCGAGTGAGTATCTCTGTGTGGCATCACTGCAATGGATTGGCCTCCTTTCCAAGGTGTACCCCTCCTAGTTCCGCCCCCAGTGATCTCAGGATTGGCAGCCGTGACCCTGACAAGGACGAACGGTTAACAAAAGAAAATGGGTGTGTGAGTGAGCAGGTGGTAGCATATTGGTTAGCACTGCTGCTATGGATCCAAAGGTTGCAGGTTCAAATGCCACCTCTAGCTGTAGTAGCCTTGAGTAAGGTACTTATCCTAAATTGTTCCAATAAAATACCCAGCTGTGTAAGTGGGTAAATAATCGTTGCTTTGAAGGAAAGCATCAGCTAAATTAATAAATATATTAGTCTATGCAATACTTTTTTGCCATGATTGTATTGCTCAAATTGTGCAGGCGTGGCTTATGTTGTTGAGAGCACATTAGGAATATTTATATTTAACATTTTAATGTCAAACTGACGATGAATTTTGGAGCAGTATCACATCCCTGGCATTGAGCTCGATATTATATCTCCAGTTGATGTGTTTCACGAGTTGTGAGTTCAGACCATTACAGTACAAAACCTATGGGGTGTGGAGGATTTAAAAGTTGTTCTCTTCTTCCTGTTTCTGGTGCAGCTATGTTTAGTTAATTTTCTTCACTGTGTATGTGTGTGTTTGAGTGCCCTGTGATGGACTGATTTGCCATCCAGGGTGTATCCTGCCTTGTGCACTTTGTTTCCTGGGTAGACACCAGACCACCAAGACACTGTATTGGACAAGTGGTTATTGGTAATAAATAATTTGCATCAGCTATGTAGCATTTTGTTAACTGAAGTGATCAAAACTTGCCTCGATTGAAGGGATGGATGATGCAGATATCTCATATTTACTATAGTAAGGGTGCACAGATTTTAGCACAATTAAGACTTAAAAGCCTATTTGCAGTGTTTATTAAAAAGTGAGCCAAGCCCTCTTGACTGTGGACTCTAAACCCCAGCTGTATCATCTGTCTTCTCTCTCTCTGTGGGTGAATGCAGCTGAATGTCACTCAACTAAATTAAGTCCAATGTCACAGATTTATCAGGATAGGATTCCAGTGGGTTGTCACATGCTAAGTCATTCTGAATAGTCTGATCAAAGTAGTGGGTACATACCACGTCTTTGGCACTGTTGTCCCACTAGAAGTACTATTGACCGGAATTTTATCTGATCTGTGATTTCTCTTAGATTAGTAAATATGGTTACTTAAAAGTAATTTTATTCATATAGTACAAATGATCGTTTGCATCTTCTGTTTATTCCTTTTTCAAAAGGAGTGAATATTGTTTACCCCTTCTTTGCACCTCTCCGATTTGCTTTAAGAAAGGTCCTTCAGTGGTTCTTTTTGAGTCAGTGAGCCAACTTCCTGCCTTCCTGTGCTGGCCACACTGCTGTCCTTGTCCAGAGTTTCTGTGTGTGTCTGTCAGTCAGTGTGAAAGGGGTGGGAACTACTTCCTCGGAGTTTCTGCACACAGTCTTCACTGTCCAAGAAGGCAAGAGCTGAGGGAAAGGGGGTGGGAAGTCTGGAGCAGGCGTGAGGGGGAATTTTGGGGGAGTGCAGGTGGGTGGGGGTGGGGGGTGATGACATCATCAACAGGCTGCTGCACAAGTCTGAAAAGAACGAAGCATGTTGGCTGAAACAGAGAAGGGGGTGGGTTGATTAGAGCTCTTAGTTCCTGGAGAAAAACAGGAGGAAAGTTTCTCAGCTTTGTAGGCCACACATTTAGTGCTTAGTGCCGGACAGCAGACTGAAAGGGCTAAAGCAGGACGTAGGAGGCAAGGGGATGTAAATGCTACCTGTGGAGAAAGGAAGAAAGAGCTCACTCTGGAGGAGCAGAGAGAGGGGAAGCCTCTTGGCTGGGAAATGCCACCCTTGTTCAGCTGGGTGACTAAGGTAAGTGAGGAGTTGTATTGCCTTCTCAGTTTTCTTTGTTAGATAGCATAGATGATCTTTTGTACACTGATGCAAAAAAGACTGGAAATCATTAATATTTATTGAAAGAATGTTCTTTAATCGCTGCACAGCATGCTGAAAGCTTAAACCAAAATTCCTTGGCAAAACTTAGTACTTACATTAGATAATGATGTATCCATTGTAACTAATGGGGTCCAAACACAAAACTCTCAGGGAATCCCTTGATCCGGTATTTTTCCTGCCCATTTGAATTTTTCACTGTGATAGTCATGTAATGTGGCCGTACAGCTAGAACATAACACAGGGGTAGAGTTCTTACCTATTACGCTACATTGTCATTCATGCAGTGGTGAAATTTTTTCAACATCAATAGCATGACCAGTTTACTCTAGTGGCTTTCATCTTTCCGTTTTCCATTGGAGTCTACATTTTCAGTAAAAATTACCAAAAAAAAAAGAAAGGGACCTTGGATGCTATTGTTCCTCATCTCTGAGTATACTGTCTAGGTTAGACATCTTCTCTTAAACTGGAGCTGAACCTCAACAGAACCAGCTCAGTTGCCTCATTCAGTGTTAGATAATTGGGAGGAGTGACGATGTCCTCTTAAAGCACAAAGCCATGGTGGTTTATTTTTTAATAGATGCTCTGTTTGACGAAAGCTTGATGTACAGTTAGTATGGATCTTAATTTTTTAAATCTTTTGCTGCAGAACTTGTGCTAGTTACACAGTTGAATTCTCTTTAAAATGCAGGGCTTCCTGTTTCTGTCATGAATGTAATCTGCGTGCAAGTGGAGACAGCCTTGCTGGTATGAAACTGTTAGTGGAGTTAAGAGCAGTACTGGTTCAGAACCCGATAATGTCTCAAACTTTAATGTTCTTGCTTGCATCTGAACCAACAATCTTTTGACATGACACTCAGATCTTCTGTTGTTTTGGAACCAGCTGATGTACAGCACTCACTGAGACTCCTATGATACTTTTTTATCAGTACCCAGCATGAAGTTTAGGTTTCCAGATGTTGTGCCACTGATGGTGAGTTTCCTTCTGTATATGTGAAGAGTAAACAGTGGGTTGACTCTATGACCTTTTAGTGAAATGGAGCGCTCTCTCACTCTGACTTTCTCAGACTAAGTAAGTGCCACTGTATACAGGAAATGGCGTAGACTTAGGACAAAATTTGCACTCAACTTTATAGTATACCTGTACATAATTTGTGTGTTCTGGTAATTTATATGCATACAGTTGTCAATTCCAAGAAAAACTTTCCAGGCATGATTGATGAGTCCAACAGACTGGGAGACCTCTATCTCAAATTTCTAATCAGTTGTAGTTGCTAGTCCTTTTTTTATGTAGGAAGCAAGTTCTTATTTTTTACAAATTAAAACAATAAAAAAATCAAAACCTTACTTTTCAGATATCTAAGATACTGAAATTTGAATTTATATGTATATTGAAGTTAGAAGATTTATAGTCCATTTTAATTTATCTCACTTACTTTCAATAACCACTTGTCCTTGTCAAGGCACATTGGTCTAGAGCCTCTCCTGGAATTACTAGGCGATAGGATAACATGGGTACACCTTGGATGGGATGCCAATCCATAGCATTTAATATTAGCCTTTATAACTTGTTCCATTTATGGCTTGGTTGCAGTAAGAAGTGTATCTGGTTGAATTAGGTACTTGTTAGGACATTACAGTAATGCATTTTTTTTGGTAAGCAAAAATGTCACCTGACTGAATTTTGTTACTTGCTCTGTAGTGTTTACTGATGCTTTATGATGGATGATGAAAAATATACACTTTAGGTCACGGGAATTGAAAGGAAGGCAGCAAAGAGTCCTTGATCTTGAGATCCAGAGATCTTGTGTTTCCTTCAGGGTAAGGATCTCTGAAGTATATCTGACATGATGTATTTAAACAAATTTTTGGGTCACTGCTGATGCAAAACTTCTCAAAAATGTTATTCAAAACAGTATGCTATTATGTGCAGTGTGTGTAAACCTGTGTTTTTACTTGGTCAGCATTTAGAGTATAATAAATACAAGATGGAAATTCTGGAACCAAAAGAATAGTTCCAGAACCTTGCTGAACCATGAACATAAATTCACTCACCCTTAAGAACAGGGTGTGCATTGTCACTGAGCGAGCAGGGTTACTGTGAAGGTGAAGCGTCAGGTTACGGGCAGTCAGGAGACACTGTGAGCTGCCTCTTGTTACCTTTACTGTATCTCCCAGAAAATAACCAGCCACCAGTAGACGGTTCACCTCCAGCCATGGATATTGATTGAGTACCCACTTAACCAAATCTGCGAAAGGCTAGAGGGGCCTTACACTGTGGCAAAAATGTGCTATGGTCAGTTTTGATTGGAGTTCAGGGTTTTCTCCATCATTCACTAGCAGTGAATATTGTTGGTTTATTTTTTTACAGGAGTCAGTGTTCTTGGTGGGTAAGTAGGTTTATTGTTCATGTTTTTTGTGATTATTTCAACTTTTCCCCCTTGGACTCATTTTGATCATGTATAATAGTAGAAGTATTGGTGTATTTTTTTTAACAAAGAACAAAAAAATCTCTTTAGATTTTTAATGGACTGCGCATTTGGACTTAGGTTTGAATCCAACTCAGTCTGTTTGCATGTTCTCCCCGTGTTCACATAGGTTTCTTCCAGGTGCCCTGGATTCCTCCTGCAATCAAAAGATGTGTGTTTTATTTGAGTTGGGGATTCTAAATTGCACTTTTTCTGTGCTCTGCGTATGTTTTACATTGTTGCGCTGTATTAATAGGTGAATGATTGTAGGTATGTTGCTTTAGAGAAAAGTGTCTGCTTAATGAATAAATCTAAATACATGCTGTACATTGGTTAGAGCTGTTAGAAAACAGATAGTGAAACATTTTCACAAGAGCAGAAGCATCTTGTGGTATTCTACTAAGTTGGAAATATTGTCATTGGAGGGGTATTCTACTCTTGTTCTTTTTGTTATTGGAGTAATACTGGAAGAAGAAACAGCAATATTTCAGGAGAGACTCAAGTTTAGCCTGGATAAAGGAGCACACCCAATGAGAACAAGACACAGCAGGATCCAAAGTCCTGCAAAACTGGCTTTGTGCTCAATTGCATCATAGAGCTGTGACTACATCTCTGTGGCCCATGTCTCCATTTACTTCCCCCTTGACCTCCTCCACTGAAGTTTTGTGTATGCATGTTGTGTTGGACATCAAATGCTTTTGTTCAGTCTCCAAGCAATGAAGGCATTTACCTTTCTTGTATACAGTAAATTGAATGTGAAAAGAGCTAATTGGGGTGTGACATTAAGCAGTGTCCTCATGAGCTGTCTAAAGGTGAAACATTTGTCTTCACTTTCACTGAAGGCTCATGCTAGATTGCAACTCTGACAATGGTAATTTAATATGTAACATCATGGTCACTGTTATGGGATTGAATTCATTATTTTTCTAATATTAGTTTAACTTACTATTTGCTCTAATTCTGGTCTGGAGTCCTTTTGACCACTGACATCATTTGTCATGTAGAAATGCAGCGGAAATGGCTGAGAGGGGTGGCCTGAAGTGGGAATCAAGAGGAAGTTCTGCAGGGGAAGTAGTTTACCAAAAGAGCTGGCCCAGAACTTGTGTGTGTGTTCATTTGTGAGATTATGATGTTTTATGGAGCTCTGCCTCTCAGTGAAAGGTTCTGAGTTTGAAAGCATTGTGTTCAAAGAAGGTAACCATAGAGCAGACCCAGTGCTTTGTATTCTAATTCACAGACCTCACCCTTCTGCTGCAATAAATTTCATGCAAAATATATTTGTTTTGCTTCCACGTCAGATCTTTTGTGCAGTGCTGGGTTCCCAGGAGCTTTAAAATAGTTATTTAAAATAGGTTTGGGCTGAAGGCCACGTTCCACAGAGCCTTGATTTGATTATAAGGAAAAAGCCCATTATAGCAGTGGGCTAGTCAGTGTTTACTGCATACCCTGTCTGCTCACTCGGCCTGGCTTTGGATGCAGCTGTTTTTGTCTCTGTCTTTAAAAAAGGATGTTTTGTACAGGTTCAAGTGCCTCACTCTGATCCTTCCTTGAACACAATGCAAATCACTTGCTTCTCTAATCTTGGCTCCCTCCAAAACAATGTGTTATATGGCAGATAGTAGTGAGTGAGGAATCAGTCTTCTGGTCTCTTTTTAAAGCAGCTTACCCAAGTGTAATGCACTGGCTCCTGCTGCGTTGCTTTGAAGGTCCACTGGGACATAGTGAGGTGCTAGTAGCACTAGTTAGCTGTCAGTAATGGTGCAAAGGCTTGAGGTCATTCCAGATGTTTGGAATTGTATTGTTACCAAAGTAGTATGTTCTGTCTATTACATGTGAAAGATGGAAAATCCCAGCTCATCCTGTTCAACACTGGGAGGATGGTGGAGTGGTGATCTGTTAATATTTATACTGCTACACGCATATGGGGATATTAAATAGCAACATCACACAGAAAGGCCTGGCTAATTATTCTACAGACAGTAAAAATCTGCTGACAATTTACAAAGAATGGGATGAAATATGGTGGCTTTACCAGCCTCAGTTGTGATATTTGCCTTTCTTCCATGCTCTGTAATGACCCCCCTTTTAGAACACAAACAATGTATTTCTCCCCAAAAATGTAGCAGCCAGTCTTTTTAGACAAAAGGTTGTTTGGTGTCTTAAATCTGATGATCCTTCAGTACAGTGGCAGATTTTTTAGAAGCCTTTCCCCTTTTACGCCTCCTGTAATATTCTAAGCTTGACAAAGCATTGTACGCCTATCCCTCACAAACTGGCTACAATGGCTTAAGATAACATATATTTTAATCTTCTAGTGGGCTTCTATTTCAGCACAACAGCATTTCAGTCCATCAGTTAGTTTACTTCATCATGTAAACCCAACTCTCATGACTGGTTATCCATTCAGAGCAGTCAGTTGTCACAACAGGATAAAAGTAAACATGGGATAAATACTCAGTGGAACATTTAAGAAAATTACAAAACACATCTTTAACTATGTTCAGAAACTTAATTATTCTTAACATAAGGCAGCTTGGGAGGATTAAATCATATAACACTATCATACCCATAAATTAATGTCAGATATCACAATGGAAACAACATTCTTACTGTTTTTCAGCGTTTATCTGATGCTCTTCATCATTCAACTTTTAATGTTAAGCTATTTACAGTGATTTACATATTTATACAGCTGGGTTATCTTTCCACAGGTCAATTTAGGGTAAGTAGCTTAATCAAGTGTGTTAAAGTTGGAGGTGAGCTACAAACCTCAGTCCTTTGAATCTGTCATTGACAGAATTTCTGGCTGGTGAGGGGTAACAATGAGGGACTTGGAACATGGGGAATGGGTATATTCTCTTTGGCAGGAAAGTTTAAATAGAATGATGGAGACATCCTCCCCCCGCAATCACTTCTCCTGCGATCACATTCATGAACTACAGTCATATAGATACCTTTGATAACATGAATACCCTTATGCTACTGCAAATAAGTCCTTATTCTTACAATCAAGAACATGAAGATCACGTAGTTACACATCTGTTCATAATGCGACATAGCACCTCCGACAGCTTGACATCTAATTTTCTGAGTAACCTAGGCAAAGATCTTGAGAAATATCTTGGATATTTCTGAATATTGTAAATGTGTCAGCCAAATTATAAAAATGTTTCTATCCACTGTTTCGTCTACCATTTCTCTCACCCTGGGCTTGTCGGGTCGGCTTCAATCCACCACAATTCTTTTCTGGACAAGCAGTTATTGATAATAAGTGTACTGAATGAAAGTATAACATATAAAAGAAGTTAGTTTTTTTAATATTATAAAATACGTATGTGTCATGTATAAAATACCTTTTCTTTTTGTGTCATGAAACCAATTACATTATCCCTCAAGAAATTCCTCAACACGAATTTGCTTAAGGAGGTCATTTAACAGAACAAATTAACTCTCTTAATCAAGGGGAGAGTGTGTGTATCTGCATATTTCCAATTGAAAATTTGAAGGTAAATTATCTTGGTCTAGGGTTATGCAGAAAAAGTGGTCCTTGGACTTTAACCTTCAGGTTTCCAGTCTGCATCCTGCTGTCCTGACAGTGTTTCTTGGCAGATTATTGCTGTATCTGCAGATACGGCAGCAAGTTAAACACTGCAGCAGTACTAGGTAAGGGACAGCTGGTAGCGTAGTAGTAAGAGCTGCTGCCTTTGGACCCAAAGGTTACAGGTTTCAATCTCACTTCCAGCTGTAGTACCCTTGAGCAAGGTACTTACCCTAAAATTGCTCCAGTAAAAAAAGTACCCAGCTGTATAAATAGGTAAGTAGTTGTAGGGAGATTAACATTGTAAGTCACTTTGGAGAAAAGTGTCAGCTAAATGAATAAATGTAAATGTAGGTACTATATCAACTTTCAAGAAACAAGTATTTTCTGCCATGGTCCAGAATACTTGCAGTCTTGGTTTGTCTTTAAGCTTATTGTTTATCTGGTTTGTTAGTTTTGTGTGTGTGATACTGACTTGTTCACTTTTTCATGGGGTCACTGGTATAATAATTTGAAAGAAGTGATGTGTTGATTACTTGTGTGTTATCCGGTTTCCACTGTGATTATGAAAATTCATATCTACAAAAGGCTTCCAGTGTAATAACCAGACATTTATAGTGCAAATTCTGCTTTATTTGTCTGAACATACAGAACAAGGGATTTTAGGGGCAGCCAGCAGCAGAGTGAATAGATCCATTGAAGCCAGGTTGGATGTATTTGGAAAATTCAGGTTGGCACATGGAGATCAGGTACTGGCAAACCAACCTAACTGGTTTTTATGTCAGACAAAAGGCATTTAGGTGACTGAATAATTTATAGCTTTGATTTAGATGGGTTGGAACTGGTCTTGTGTGGGAACCTCTGTGTAACTTTTTTTTTTTTTTTCTCCCCCCTTTTTTTTCTTTATATTGATGTCGTTGCAGAAAATGCAAAACTCTTATTTGGACAAGCTCCTTTGCAAATTTTGTACTGCATTCACATTCACATAGGCATCTCTTGTGCCTATATTTATTATCAGTACTTTAGAATAACTTAAAATGGCAGCTTATTTTAATTTTCATATGTGATATACGGTATACACACAGTTTCATTCAACTGAGTAAGCATGGTTGGATATGGAAACAGCTCTGCCCTGTTTAAGTGCCAAAAGCATTAATTTCCCACTTTGGCCCCCTTGCAGGTTCCAGAGATTATCAGCACCCTCCGGCAGGCGGGAAAGAGCTCTGCCAGGCAGGAGGAGGCATCTGGGCCCCAGCTCCAAGATGGCTGTGCCCTGGATGATGCCGGTGATGATACAGCCTTTGTCAAGAAGTTTGAGGTGTTGTTCTGTGGACGGGCTTGCGTGGCACAGAAGAACGCCCCACCTGCCCTAATTGACGAGTGCATTGAGAAATTCAGCCACGCAAATAGAGTGCAGGACCAAAGCAGAGGTAGCCCAAAGACAAGTGACAGTGCTGTGGGGAGCCTTTCTGCCGCTTCTTCCAATGCAGCTGCCCACATCAAGCGGGCCCTCTTTTCTCAGCCAACCTGTGATGGGGCCCAGGGGACACTGGGGGGCAATAGATCAACCCCTGGCAGCAGCCAGAAGACCATCTTCTTCCGGAGAGACCCTAGCTTTCCCTCTCTGCAGGCTCTGGATGAGAATGGACTCTCTCCTGAGCTACACAAGAGGAGCACCAATGGGCCCAGTGGGGTCCAGCCCAGTAGCATCCAGGAGAACCGCACCATGCTCTTCACGGTACTGCAGCTTGCTAACTTGTTCTCTTTGATGGACCTGTTTTCATACTTGGTTGGTCACAATCATTCCAGTTTCACTCTATTGTGTTTTTTTTTTTTTCTCTATTGCCCACAGTGCTATATGTGTAGCAGTAGCAGTGAGAGGTACAGTTCCAATTGTAACCTCGGTGTCTATAAAACTTCACCCAGATGAAATAAATACACACTGCATGTCTTCAGCGGTGATGAGAAAGCAGTTCCATCAACTGAAAAATGCTATCCTTAACATGTCTTATTCGTGTTGTCTGTGATTCGCCTGACAGTTATTGTTATCAAAACAGGGACATCATCTATCACACTAAGACAGATGTGCCCAGTTTGGTTTCACTGTGGATGGTTTAAAATTTTGTGGCGTTTTTGATTTCTATGTGATCCCTGCAGCAACTGAAATGAACAGGGTGGACTCATTAACTTCGCCTATTCTAGTATAGTAGGGGGAGCAGGAATATAGAACTATGTTATGTATATTAGGTTGACACAGGAATGTGAGACTCCAGTTCTGTGGACTACAGAGAGAGGAATGTAAGTTCCTATGAACTGTGAAATAACTTTTATAGGGGGACATAGTGTTCTGATGGCTTAAGGAATAATCTACTGCCACTTATTACTCACAGCCCCTCTAATTTGATATTTTTAATATTTCTTACCTTCCTTCATAGATGTCTTATCATCCAGAATATTGCTGTTTGTTGTATTGATTTCCATATCTTTGTGGAACACAATGCCTAAGATGTCACTTTGTGTACTTTGAATGCCAAAGATAGCCCCTTAGTTTGTTATTTTCTGGTATGTCATTTACCCAGTACTATATATTTTCATAGCTCCATCAGTTAGCACTTTCACGAGGCTGGTTTAAAGTACACAGTGTAATGATGACAGTTTGATTTGGTCAGTATGCCCTAAGATTTGGGATTAAACCAACTTTGCTCAAGTGAGCATAGACCACACTATTAATGGGGTTGTAAAGGATGCTGGGATTTTCTGGGATATATATATATCCCAGAAAATAGTGTGTGTGTGTGTGTGTGTGTGTGTGTGTGTATATATATATATATATATATATATATATATATATATATATATATACACACTGTTTTTGAAGAACAGTAGCATTTATGTTCATGTCTTTGCCTTCTGGAAAAAGCCCTTTAATTTTAGCGTACCTCAAATGGTACTAGTTGTTGTTACTCAACAACACGCTCTGTAGTAATGTGAAGAAAGTGCATAAATTATACAGTTAATTGCACCATATATAGAAACTGGCTCTTATAGCAAGCCTATTAACTTTCAGGGAATAGAGCTTGATGGATTTCAACAGCTTTGCTTACTGTACAACAGAATGACAGGTTCTGTCCCCACAGGGAAGGATGTGTTTTTTGCCTCTGACACTTTTACAAGGAAGAATGGTTTTATTTTAAGAGGTGCACATGGTAGATAATCAGCAAAATCTGAACAGGGAGAACTGCAGAGCTGGTGTTGTTGACACATAAGGATTGAAACTCTAGCTTCAGAAGGGACGCTGAGCTACAGCACTTTATGCTGTAGGTTTGGTGATATATGTTTACACCCACCACTGTTGGTACTTTTTTAGGGAGAGTAGAACGTGAGATTAGAAAATAATGTCAAACAAAGTGCTCTAATGGCTTGCCATAATAATGAGGACCATGTTCTGCCAACTTGTAGATCAGTCCTGTGACACTGGTACTGTGCAGTTGCTGGCTCAGAGCCCATCTCTCACAGTGACTTGGCACATTCCGTATTCCTTCGGTCATGTTCTGCTGTGCCTGTGTCCCTTTTGGTCCCCTCCCCCTGCTTATCTCAGACAGGAAGCTTGAGGGCTGAGGACATCTGGGTCCACCTTTGAAAATTCCACCCTTGCTTGGATTTGGATGTCTGACTGGGACTCCCTGCTGCTCTGCTGGGAAAATTCACCCTGAACTCTGAGTTTTTCCCGCTCACTTTGTGTGGGGAATCTTTAGAGGTTCATGCTGAAAATCAATTAGTCGATCAGGGCTGTTCAAAGTGAGACACATACAAAAAACACTGAAATATAAGCATGCATTTTTGGATCTTAAAGTATATCTTTCTAAGTATAACCTCAATTCCAAAAAAGTTGGGACAGTATGGAAAAATGCTACTAAAAACAAAAAGGAGTGATTTGTACATTTTCTTTGACTTGTATTCAAACAAAAACAGTATAAAGACGAGGCATTTAATGTTTCACCTATTCAGCTGCATTATTTTTGAAGGTATACATTTATTCTGAAATTGTCTGCAACACATACCAAAAATTTAGACTGGTAGTTTAGGACTAATAAAAAATGTTGAAATAACAAGGTGATGTGAAACAGGTGATGCAATCATGTTACAGTATATAAGGAGCCTCCAAAAAAGGCCTAGTCCTTCGAGAGCAAGGATAGGTCAAAGCTCACCAATTTGTCAACAGATGTGTCAGCAAGTAATCCAGCACTTTGAGAACAACTTTCCCTAAAACAAATGGTAGGATTCTGGGCATTTCACCTTTAACAGTACACAATATAATGAAAAGATTCAAGGAATCCTGTCAAATCTTGGTGCGTAAAGGGCAAGGCCAAAAACCACTCCCGAATGTATATGATTTCTGATCCCTCAGATGTCACTGTTTTAAAAAACTGTCATGTGTCTGTAATGGATATTGTGACATGGGCTCGGGAATACTGTGGTAAACCTTTTTCAGTCACCACCATTTGCTGCTGCTGCAACCATAGATGCAATTTAAAAAAGCCATACATCAACACGGTCCAGAAGCACCGCTGACTTCTCTGGGCTTTCAGGTCAAGACTGAATGCAGAGGGACTAATTTCTTGTTTTGTTTGTTTTGCAGATTGGCAAATCCCAAATTTTTCTGGTGAGTCCTGACACCAAGAAAGTGGCTATGGAAAAGGGATTCAGAGAGATATCCTTCTGTTCTCAGGTCAGTAAACAATCTCGTTACAGTCCCAAACCCACGTGATTGTATTTGATTCAGCCATCCTAAAATCAACAGGACAACTTCCAATTCCATGAGTTTATTTAGAGGAAATCATATGTGTACTATGCATTGATTAAACCAAGCAGGTAAGTAGAATCAGGAGTGTTAATCATAGTAATTTATTTGTTAGTATATTTTGAGGTAGAGGGGGTGCAGTGGTGCAGCGGATTTGGCCTGTGCCTGCTCTCTGGTGGGTCTAAGGTTTGAGTCCCGGTTGGGGTACCTTGCAACGGACTGGCGTCCCGCCCTGGGTGTGTCCCCTCCCCCTCCAGCCTTGTGCCCTCTGTTGCTGGCTTAGGCTCCGGCTTGCCGCGACCCCGCTCAAGACAAGCGGTTTCAGTCTCTGTTTGTATGTGTGTGTGTGTATATTTTAAGGTTTGGAATTTTATAAATTTCTTTTAATATTTTATAGAAGAATAATGATTATCCCCATAGGGTTCACATACTCTCAAGCAGCACTGCATATGCAGGTATTCTGTGTACAGCTTGTGTGAGCAAAGTTTAAAGACTTTTATGAGTGATGGCATCAAGGTCACGGTAGTACATTAGTAAGGGGGAGCCTAGCAAAGTCATTGGACCACTGTTTTGTGAGAGCTGACCTGTGCTTTGCTGCCCCACAGGGAATCCGGCATGTTGACCACTTTGGCTTCATCTGCAGAGAGTCCCTGGAGAGTGCAAACTGTCAGTTTGTGTGCTATGTCTTCCAGTGCACTGACGAAGCCCTGGTGAGGAGTAAAGTGGAGCCTGGGGGGGAGTAAAGCAATCACATAGTCTTTTTTTTTTTTTTTTTTTTTTTTTTTTTTACACATTCTTTTCAGTAGTAGTATCACTACTGACTTTCTGTGCTGAATCCTTACACCATGTAGCCGTTCAGGAAACCTTGTTGTGAAGCAAATCTTATAAAAAATCCAAATTTTATTTTTTTAACCATTTATTAAACTTTTCATTGTAAACAATGACTTGGACATAGGGAAAATATCAAAATCCTTTTTAAATCTTTACCACATCTGTAGCATACTGGACAAATGCAGAGAAGCAGAATCTAGTGAGGCATTGATCAGCTGCTTCTTAATATACTTCTGTTATTGCTCTTTAAGGGAGAATTTTTTCCGGTTACTGTCTAAAACACAGAAATGATAAAACATCTGACTACACAGTATGCAGAACTGATTATCTAGCGGTTAGTAGTTAAACTGCAACTAATATGGACCTTTGAAGTAGTGACTATCCTTTGAATAGTCTTGTGATTCACAAGCCAGTAAAATTTTACTGTCTGTGTCCTTGTAAAAGTGTGGACTTTCCAGTCCATGAACTGTGCCAACTGAATGAGTGACTTTAGCTTTAAGTAAAAAAAAAAAAAAAAAAAGACAACTCTCTGCCCCTTTTCCTAACTTCAAGATTTCTCCAAAATGTTAATATAAAGCAGTCCCCGAGAATTCATAGCTATTTTCCAAACATGTTCAAAAGATTAAATGAGCACAGAAACACTGTGATAACTTTAGAGCAGTGAAGGCAAAGCCTTGCAGGTTTTTCTAGCTGGATCATCTGCTTTCCTATTCTGCACTTCAGAGAGGATCCTGCAGTAAGGAATCAAGCTGATTGACCTTCATTGGTTCAGTCAAGGACTTTATCGGTTGGAGGAAAGTATTGATCATTTGAAAGCAGTTCAGGATGCTTTCAGTGCAGCAAAATGAGTCAACTACAGCTTTCAGTGAATTTTCTCTCCACTGATGCGATTGCTGGTTGGTATTGTGAAAAAGCTCTAACCTGTGGAAATCCAGTCAGATGCTCAAATTTACAAGTTGTTCCTCTTGGTGCTGCTTTTGAGGGTAATGCAGTTCTGTGTATGTTTCTGAGACCTGTAGAATATTTGGGCTGACCTTCCAATGAATGTTTGATGTTTTGATACCTCTGTTGGTGTAGAGGCAATTATCATATATACATGCGCACACACACACACACACACATATATACACGCGCACACACGCTGACTGAAACTGCTTGTCCCAACCGGAACCGAACACAGGGCGCAAGGCTGGAGGGGGAGGAGGGACACCCCGGATGGGATGCCAGTCCGTTGCAAGACACCCCAAGCAGGACTCGAAAGCCAGACCCACCCCAGAGCAGGCCCCGGCCAAACCTGCTGTGCCTCCACGCCCCCCTGAGACAATTATCACTTAGATGGAATTGGATTAGTCTAGTTACTGTAAAAGTAAGGCAGTGAAAATGATGCAACAATGAATTTAGAGAGCGATGCCTTCTGGCATTATCTGTTTGCATAGGTGGACGAGATCATGTTGACTTTGAAGCAAGCATTCTCTGTGGCTGCCCTACAACAGACCTCAAGAATCCAGCCCCAGCAGTGTGACAGTTGTCCCATGCAGCAACTGCACCGTCTTTGCGAGAGAATAGAAGGTCAGTGGGTTATAATTGCATTCTCCTTTGCTTTGCTGCCTCTTGACTCATCTTCCCTTTTATGTCTTGATCGTAGTAAATCTATACAGAAACAATTCATTAGACCTGTGTGTGTGAAGCAGAGACATGACAGCAGGTGAAAGCTGTGGCTCCCTTGATCAGCAGTTACTTACGGTTTTCTTTTGGTGTTTTTAAAGGAAGTAGTGATACTGGGAAGAAAGTTTTTGAGGTGGCTTAGGGATCACCAGTCATATTGATGAATATGGATACATTTTTCTGACTTTGCATATACAGGTCTCCACCCATCAAAAGCCAAGTTGGAGCTACAGAGGCATCTAGCCATCCTGGACAATAAAGTGCAGGCCTCCGTTTTTGAGACTACTATGGTATGGTGACCGCAAGGGTGTAATTTCTTTCTCTTGGGGCAGTTTCCCTGTGTTACTTATCCATGAGCCACCTTCATTCACCTGCTAGTTTAATATTTATCAAGGAATTAATATTCAGTCTTTGTGGCCAGTCCTTGTTAATTCTTGACAGCTTCAGATAAACACTTCTGTTCAATTAGTTTAATGAAAGGAGGATTAGAGTTTGATTTTTAGCAAACCTCTAATTTCAGTGCTAATTACATTTACACAGGTTAAAGCTGCAAGGTAAACTCCAATTTCCATTGCTGAAGTTAGCTGATATGGGAAATCTGCTGCATTACTTCACAGTTATCATTTTACTTTAACAGTCATTTCCACTTTTTTCTTGAATGCAGATTAACCATTTCCCAGAATTACAATCTGCCTACCACTCTCTCTTGAGTCACATGCCACCTTATGCACAGACAAGGCCTAACGGCATCAGTGAACAAATAATACAGTTCTGATTTTACATACATTGATTCAGAAATTTCAGGTGAGTCTTGGGCTAGAACCTGTCTTGAGGTGTTATGTTGTGTAATTGTTTTGAACGAACCCTTTTGTCTTGTAGACTAATGTTCTGTGTATCCATTTGTCATTTTACATGTGCAGAAAGCCAGGCCAAAGACAGAGCAGGAGGAGAATGAACTGGTTGTGTCCAGTCTCCGCAGATTGTATGAGGAGCGCCAGAAGAGCCATCTGCACACTTGCAATGGAGGGGTCAAACAGGTATACCTTTTGGCAAGTTGGGCCTTTTAAAGGACCTGAATGTTAAGGGAAGAATCCCTCTGGGCTCAAAGGACTGAGAACTTAATATTGTATACCCACAGTGCTGAGTAGGTTTCATGTTAAAGAGCAAAATTGTGACATTAACGTAAAATCTTTTATTTGCTGATATCACTAACTCTTAAATTCTGGACAGCAGGTAGTATTTTTCTTAATGGCTCAAACTTGTGAGTGAAAGATTGGAGTTTTAGGTCCCAGATTCCATTAGTTTGAGCAAAGTTTTTATTGAATTTCCCTCTGGAATTAATGATTTAATTAACACATTTGTTCCAGTAAAACTCCCAGCTGCATAGATAAGTAAAATTGTATGCTTTAGATTAGAGCAGCGCCTAGTTTTCTTCTCTTGCCTCCTTCAGCTTTGAATATTTAAGATTTTTGTCTCTTAAACTTATGTTTCTTTCAATCTGAATTTTGTGCTGGTATTAAAACAGCTGTGGGAAAACCTGCTCCCCCATAGTGCTGAGAGGGTGACCAGCATGTGGTGAGGTCTGATGCTCTCTGCAGGTGGCTCAGGGAGCAACAGAAGATGCTGGGGACACAGGCTTGAGTGGCAGCCGATTACGTTTGGAGCAGTTCAAGAGCCGTGCAAAGAAGTCCCTCGCAGAGTCTCTGGAGGGCATTTTGAAGGTTGGTGAAACCAACTTTACCAGGCTTCAAGGTCCCTGAGTCAGTGTTTGCTTTTTTCAGTATTTGTGGCTTTCTTTGTCTATTGTCTTACAGCACTAGGTAGACTGATAGTGAATCAGCCGTAGGGTTTTAAATACCAAAGACCTAAAGGTTTAAGGGTCTATAGAAACATTTGAATGTCAGTACCGTAATGTTGGTTTAACATTAGTTGCCATCTTGTATGTATTTAATTGCTAGTACTTTGTCAGACTCCTTACAGCTGTATGTTTGTCTAAGCAAACCTGCATGTATGTGGTTAGATGCAATGCACAGCAGTGTTTGGGACACAGCTGTTTACAGCAGTGCTCTTGCATCCTCCTCAGGGAAGCAGGTCCAGAGTCCAGCGAGAGGGCAATATAACACGAGAGGGTTATTCCAATTCCTCCAGCTCCGCGCTCAACAGCAGGTCTCAGGTGTGCTATGCAAAGACCCCCCCAGTAGCATTTGCTTATTTGTCATGTTGTTAATCCTGCGCTGATCCCATTAAAAAAAACTTTGTGGTGTATGACACACAATTCATAAATTTTGTTGGCTTGCAGAATGCCTCCCTAGAAGAGCCCAAGTCCTCCTTGCTGCCCTCCAGCCCCCTCAAGTCTCACAATTCCACAGGAGATCTCAAGCATCTGGAGACAGCATCACCAGAGCTCAAGCAGCGAGGGTTCCGCCGGCGTGCCAGCACCTTCAGCCACCTGCCCATAACCTCTCCAACAGGACCCCCCATCCAGCAGGAGCCTACACCTGCCACCAAGCCCAAGCTGGTCCGCCACTACTCTGTCAGCACTGACAGTCCGCACCAGAGCAAGTAAGGGGAGGGGCTGCTCTACTGCTGGCTGTCTTGCAGCACTGCAGCAGTACCTCAGTGGCTGACTAGCAGCTGTGTAGCCCATATGTCGGTGTGACTTAGTGCACAGCATTTATATATGTCTTGGGGCTTTTAGACTGAGCTAGAAGCGCCTCTTCTGTTTTTCTGCTCCACTGACATGACTGTTTAGCACACTCAGACTGTAAGTGCCCCGTTTTTCCTTTCTACAGCCACCTCTGCCTTTCCTCCTGTAACACTGCTATTCTTTCTTCCTTCCTGTGCTGCTCTCCTTGATTTCTGATTCCCATGTTGTTGCGGGCAGGGCTACAAGGCCTGCTGGTGAGGATGACATGACCTCCTCTTTTCCTGAAGCTACATCTTCCCCTACATGCCAGCTGGTGCCCTCTGCCTCCTCCCCCAGCTTCTTTAGATCTCTTAAACTGAACCCCAGTCCAGAGCATGGTGGCCGGCTGCCCAAACGGAGGTGAGACACCTCTTATTTCCCCTGCCTGTAGCAAGGCTGGGCTACTAGTCCCGCTTTTATATTTTGCTTGTAAAGCTGTCAACATGTCAAATAATTGTTTGAAGAGAAGTCACTGATTTATGTTTACTAGTTTTTAGCTGCCATTGATAGTGGAGTGTAACACACATGCTCTCATGACATAATAACCTAGATTTATAATTTGGATTATTGATTGGTTTACTATACCCAGATGTGGTGCAAGAAGCTCCTGGAATACTCTTGGTCAGCAGAGCTGCTGTGTTTTAATGGTTCTGGGTTGTTTTGGTACAGATGTCACTAAGTTAAATATTAACACAGTTCATGGGCCTGTTCAAGGCAGTTGTGCTGTTCTCACAGAAAGGAACATTTTTAGAACATTATGCTGAGCAGGGTGGCTGATGCGGACTCTGACAGATTAAAGGTGTGGTGTGTGCCACTCTGGGTGAATTATGAGGGCCAACAAACACAGGGATTGAGTGCTGTTTATTATGATGGTGTTTTAGTCAATGCTTTTCATAGTAGCCAGTCTTTGTCATAAACATGGCTGTTGCCATAACCACAGATACAGAAGATAATGGGAATTAGAGAACTGGTGGTGGTGGTAGAACTTTTGCAGTTGCACAGTATGTGAACACTTCGGTGCTGGTGTACACGCTCTACGTTCCCCATTTTCTTTCCTCTTTGCTTCCTGCTTCTGCAGCCCCCTGGGCTCCTCGCATCTCAGCGGTCTCCGGACACGACTGCACTCCTCTTCCTCTGTTCCCAATTTTCTCAAATTTTTGGCACCAGTAGATGAGAACCGCACTGCTGGCAGTGAGAAAAGGTACAGACAGTTTGGTCTCCATACAGTTTGGTTTTGACTGATGGTTCTGTGGAAGAAGGAAAGCGACTGAACACTGGCAGCATTGGTTAGCACAGGTCTATGCTATAGGCAAGGGAGTCCTGCAGTTGTATTCATCTCTTAATGTGAGTGACTTACTGCAGCTGGAAATTGACTCTCTTGGTCTATGTGTGGGCTCATGCCATCCATTCTCTTTACAAGTACAGTGACTCCCTGACTTAGGAATAAATAACTTTTTACCATTAAACTTTTTTGAGATGTACTTAGTATTTTTTTTATAAGCAAAACCAGCATACCAATTCAAACAGTACGCTAAAGCTTAGCTCAATGTGCCATCTAATAGTAAGGTTAAATAGTAAGTGCTGCTAGATTCTTTATTGTGGGGTTTTTTTTTTTTATATAAAAATTTACAATGGGTCATAAATACTCAGCCAGGGGACTCAGAACATGTGCATGAAGCTGTCTGCCAGTCTGGTCTCCACAGGCTGTTCAGCAGCATGCAGAGGGACAGAGACAGTGGTGCTTAGATGTTCCTATATGAAATGCAGAGCTGTCATGTTGCTGTCATTTACATTTATTCATTTAGCAGATGCTCTTCTCTATGTTGGCAAACAGTGAATAGCTGATGGCGTAGTGGTTAGAGCTACTGCCTTCGGATCCAAAGGTAGTAGGTTCGAGCCCCCTCTCCGGCTATAGTACCCTTGAATAAGGTACTTACCCTAAAATTCCTCCAGGGAAAAAAAAAAAAAATCACCCAGTTGTGTAAATGGGTAAATAATTGTAAGCTTGTAATAATTGTAACTTTAACACTGTAAGTTGCTTTGGGAAAAAGCGTCAATTAAAGTGAACAGATGTAAATGTAACTCAAGAGTAAACAAAATTGCATTTCTCTAATTGCAATTGCAGACAAATGATTGTAGAGTCACTTAGTTCAGTACTACCGTTTTCCACATTACGCAGGTAGCTGCATATTAAATTAAAACAGAATTGTAGAACCCTTGCGCCAGTTAGTTTCACGTGTACATGACCCTTCATAGTTATGTCTGGATGAATCAGTTTAGCTGATGAATGGGACAGCTGGTAGTGTAGACGTTAGTAACTACTGCCTTTGGGCCCAAAGGTCGCAGGTTCCATTGCCACCTGCAGTTGTAATACCGTTGAGCAAGGTACTTACCCTAAATTGCTCCAGTAAAATTACCCAGCTATATAAATGGGTAAATAATTGTAGGTATCTTAACATTGTAAGTCGCTTTGGAGAAAAGCATCAGCTAAATAAATAAATGTAAACGTACATCAGGGCGCCACCTAGCGTAGGAATACTATTAGGAAAAGGAGAAATTAACTTCTTAGTAAGGCCAGGAGGTGTCACCAGAGGCGTTTGAGAACATTTTGCAACATACCATGAATAAACAAGTTATTATAAAGCAGGACTTAAAGCTGTATTATTTTTCATGACGGAGAAAAACATTTCTTTATGTTTGTTTTGGTTATATAGGCATATTTGTCTCTTAATTCAAACGTCATTGAAACTTATTTTTATTTCTAATAGTATTTTTGTGACCTAGTTCGTCTGTCTTTTCCAGCGATGTGGCGGCTCTCAGCAGCCCATCTGCAGTGGGTGTAGTTGGTGAGCACAGCCCCCTGCGCAGCCATCGACACTCTTGGAGACAACAGATCTTTCTCAGAGTAGCCACACCCCAAAAAACCTGTGACCCCCCTTCCAGATATGACGGTAAGACTTAGCCCATAACGATGTTTTTCATCCATCATAGTTAGGTAGTCCCAGTGGATTACTCTCATGGGCAATCACATTATTGGGAGACCTGTAGAAAGGGAGGGACTCTAGGTCAGGTACTTCACTTATGTTGGTGAGCTGTAGGCATTCTATGTGTGATTTTGCAGGTGTGAAATCGATAGATGGTGCTCTTTCTGGTGTTCACACAAATAAAAAGCGGCGACTCCTGTCATGGAGTGGGGTGTTAATGACTTTTAAAATATTCTGAATTCATTTGCAGGGGCTGAAGTATCTTCCTTTTAGCTTTTTGGTTATTCAGGTTAATTTCTTTTTTTCTCTAACGTCATTAGAATAAATGATACTGGAAGATGGCAATATTTGTACTAAACATGTAACTGAAAATTTGTTTTTTTATGTGCTCTAGGCCTCATAACTTACTGTATTATGAAAAGGTAAATTGGAGTACCAGTGGAGTACCTGAAGGATAACAACAAAAAGATCAGTGTAGTACCCTTGTTCACTGTTACCTGCTGTCATCTTCCCCAATATTTCTATTATTTTCCGTTATGAGGTACTTTATTAAATTTCTTGTTCTTCTGTGACAACCTGGATTTTCCTTAGCTTATTCATATTTGATCTTCTTTTGAACTTTATGGATGTAATGAGTAATCTTTTTTTAAAAAAAAAAAAAACAGCCAGAGACTCATCTCAGGGTCACTTCTTGGAGAAAATGTTGAACTTAACCATTCTTCCTACTCATCAATGATTTTGATTATTTACCCTAAAGAAATGGATGGTAAAAGTGGCTATGTAAAAGGTGTCTTGTTGTCACAGATATATAATTAGAAAAATGCCGGGGGTAGAAAGATCTTCAGTTTGGCCTGCAAGATATGCTCTAAATTATGAGCTGATAAATCAGTACTGGGTGAAACCTCAAAAGTGGGAATGTTTCCATCACATGAGTGTCCACATTTCTCCAGGGATTCCAATTATGTGTGAACACATGTTTGTCCAGGAGGTTCCAAATACTCAGGTATATGATTCCTGGGTACCATGGCTGTTAAGGGACAAAAGAGTGAACCTTTCACAACACAACTACTCAGTACATTGTATTTGCATCTTTGTGGAAATCCTTCACTTCAAAAGTTGGTGCGATGTTAGACGTTGATGTTCATTAGCGGGTAACTGGGTTGTTTACACAGGATGTTTTCAGGGTGAGTGTGCAATTCTTGTGTGATTGGAGTTCAAAGCCTTGAGCTGCAAGCTGTGCACCTGTTTGAGCTTGTGGCTCACAGCCCTCTGTAATACCGCCTGCTTCTCTGTGTCATTAACTCTATCCTTTCCTTTTAATTAGCAAATTGCAGGTTATGTTCAGGTGGGCAGTGGGCCAGAATGTGTTCTGAGAGGGAACTCCATTTTTTCAGCTGTCAATGCCACTTTGTCAACACTAGGAAATGAAGTACTCTATCATCTGTGCTGTGGCAGGATGACAAGGTTTACTCTGGCTGCTGTTTTGCTCCAGGTTGTAACTGTCTATTTTAGATTCCTTGGGGGTTAGGCTTGCAGTGTCTAGGGCTAGAAAAAAGGGTGATGTCTGGGATTTTATGTGTCAATCCAGTAGCGGTGAGATTGAGATTCTGGGTTTTGGACTGCCTTTGTTTATGTGGACCAGCGCAGTAAGTGTGTTTTCATATGGACTCTTCATCCTGTGCCAGTACTTTCCCTCTGCCTAAACCCCTGTTTGCTTGTTTCTAGTTCTATTTCAGGGGATTGGAAGGCAGGCTGTTAATGCTTCTGACACCCCCACCATGAAGGTTACTTTCTTTATACGTTGCATCCCTCTTGCTAAGCCCTCTTGTTTATATGAGACGCAAATGAAGCAACCATCATGATTGACTCATTTAGCTGGAACTTTTGTCCGCACTGATTTACAGGGTTAAATTTGTATAATATGTTTAGTTATTTACTTGATTACACACCTGTATAATTTCTACTGTATCAGTTCGGCTTAGTGATAAGCAGGAGCAAGATTTTGCACCCAGATCCTTCAAATGCTAGGTGATGGCTTGATATTTAACACTACCTGCTACTCTAGGATATCCCCAGCTTGCTGTTACATCGTCCCAGGTTTGTGTCTGTTTTAGAGAACTTAACCTATAACTGGGGGTAAAGCATCATTTATTATATGAAGTCTTCAAGAACCCCTGGTTCAGTGGTAGCATACTTCTGTCATCTGAATTTTTTTAATTCTAGCCAATGCTTTTCTCCAAACTGACTTGCAATCTTGAGGTGTTTACAATTATTTACCTGTTTATATAACTGAGTAATTTCACTGAAGCAATTTTAAGGTAATTGCCTTGCTCAAGGGTAGTACAGCCATAGGTGGGAATCGAACCTGAGACCTTTGGGTCCAGCGGCAGTAGTTCTAACCACTACACTACTAGCTGCCCGTCATATATGTGTATGATATTTCTAAAGAATGTGAAACGTAATGGATTTTGTTAGTAATTCATGGCTTTCCTATTCCCCACATGTACTGAAATCTCTTGTCATGTACATTACAGATGAAGGAAAGATGGAAAGGGAACACGGATGTGCTTGTGTGAAATGCGAAATGCTGCCTTGTTGAACAAATGTCTTCTGTAGGTAGAAGGGAATAATGTTGTGGAATAATGGAATTGAACATCATTCACATTTGTAGTAATTTTCTCTGTGGGAGAAAATGTAGCTACAAAAACATTAACAAGTCTGCAGTTTTATAATTCATTCAGATTTAATATACTTTTTTTTCCAGATGTTTAAGTCTATGATGGAACAAATTAAGGCTTATTTTTCATTTTCACCATTGGTCTGTATTGTGTGGCAAGTTACTCCTCTAATGTGATATTTTTTCACACCTACTGTACTTGTTGTGCCTGTTGTTTTCAAGTTTAATGTGCAGCAGGGAGTGCTGTCATTCAAGTTTGAGTGCTTGGTGTGTCTCAGAGTGTGTAGTTGACAGCTGTATCACACGGGTGCAGGAAAGCGCCTCTTTGTCTCTGACCCAATTTGTGGCGTTCGTGTGTGCTGGGTGTTGGCCGAATGCCGTGTTTGCACAGGGAGTGGACAGCCCTGCAAGCCGCCGCCACTGCGTCATTGTGTGTGTGTGTGTGTGTGTGTGTGTGTGTGTGTTGTATGTATCTTTGGAGAAAAGTGTCTGCTAAATGAATAAGTGTGTGTGTGAGAGGGAGAGAAGCACAGAACAAGTATATTGGCATTTCTATTAAGTGAAGATGAGTAAAGCTTCAGTTTTATCACTTCCATCATAACTGGAAGGGTCATGTGTAGTTAAAGTAAAGATTCATTATTAAAGCAATATTTTGAGTGATTGTTTTGTAATCACACCATACCACTTGATCTGATTGACTGAGTCCTACGGCGCAGGTGTTTTGTTTCTATTTTTGAATGTTTTGTTCAGCCATTTGATAAGTTGAGTAATAGTTCACACCCGTCAGACTTCTGATGCCCATAAAAAGGAATTGCGAAAGACTACACAAAAATGGCAAGGTGATTTGAATCTTAAACATTCCTTGAGACTTTGAGGTTAATGTTTGATATGTTGTGTTTATATGTAACTTTGCAATGATGATTCTGTGTCTAGATATTTTTGTCTTTTGTGAAAAGCACTTTTGTTTTATTTGAGTTTTATGTTAGTTTGGGGGAAAAGTGTTAGTAAATATATTTAAAGTTTCTTCTTTCTCACGTTTCTTTTAGCCTACTGTAGTGCTACATCAAAATTCTGAGATTATTTCTTTAAAAGTACAAATATAGTAAACCTCGTAATCTTGTTTGTTGTCATACACATAAGTGTATGGTTACTTTATCCCATTGGTGACAGAATTTGTCTGTTTGCAGTGTGAAAGACAAGGAGAATTGTGCAGAGTGGTTGAGTGAAGACGTCATGTTTGGGCTGCTCCCCTCTGTCTTTACCTCACCAAGTTGGTTGGAGATGGTGGCGAGAACTTTGTTTGTTCAGCATGAGCGGCTGGGCCATGTTCACCCTGTGAGCACCAGCTTTCTGGTCGATATGTGCGCATTTCCTCTGAATCGTTCAGCTTTCAGTACATCTGTCAGCTTTGCTTTTTCTGTATGTCTGCAGCACTGTTTTTGCACGTTGTTCTATGTGTGATATGTGCAACATGGAAAATGTACACAGGAAGGTCTGGCATAACCTAATTATTAAAAACCATCTTAACTTATGTACGTTCAGCACATTCCAGTGATAATACGGTTGAACTTCAGGCACTGTCTGAAAAGTATTTGTAAAAGTAAAATACTAAAAATATACAAATTCATGGAAGAACTTTTAATTCAATTAAATTCAGATAACACACTTTTTTTTTTGCCTATAATCCTGAAAGTATTATTCCCTGCCAATGTTGTGCTGCCCACATTTTTGCTGTCTGGGATTTTCCTGTGATCCTCATGCAGGTGTAATTTATGGACAGCGTGGAATGTAAGAAAACAAGCCTGTAACTGGTTTTGCAGAAATTAGTGCAGAGCTGGGGTAATTAGCACGGTGTAACACAATCCAAATATTCTCAGATTTTGAGGAATCCCACATGCTTTTTGGGTCTTTATCATTTGTGCAATGTTCCGACTTGCTGCAGAGAGTCATCACAGCCTCTTACAGTCGGTGACATGACTGTTCTCACAGGTCATGCCCTGACCAGCAGCAGTTATGGTACTAAATCGGGGGTCATTTAAGTTCCCCCAGCCCCTCTTTCCCAAATGAGCAGGGTGGGATTTTTGTTCTGCATGAGTCCTTTAGACAAGTTCACTCTGTGTCAGGGTGATGGAAGAAAACAACAAGGGAGAGGTTTTTATTTTAAAGCAAAACAGGGTATTTTGAGGTTTCAGATCCACCCTGTCGTTTTGGGTGGGGCCTTGAAAAGGCTTTTTGTGTTTGTGTGTATGTTTTTGTGTGTGTGTGTGTGTGTGTGTGTGTGTGTGTGTGTGTGTGTGTGTGTGTGTGGTGCACTGGAGCATGTTTGCTGTATAATGCTTTAGTGAAGTGTTAGCTTTTGAAAACATGAAGCCAAAAACCCTTCAAAGACAGGAACGCTCATACTATGTTCTTGTGTAGTTTACAGAATTAAAAGATTCAGACATGATAATTATATGCACATATGCTGGAGGAAAAACACAGAAAAGCACACTTTTTTTTTTTTTTTCTCTTCTTTTTTTAAAAAAAAAAAAAAAAAAAAAGAATTGGAACAATAAAATAAAATGAGGAAACGGCCCAGACTTGATTTCCCCAGGAGCCGGATGGGCAGGAATGATGGGTTATTTACAGGGAGGGTCAATGATTGGTTTGACCTGATAAGGAGCGGAGCTCAGCCTGAGGATGAATGAAACGTGAAGAAATAGGATGCTCCCCAGCTAGCCAATGAGGGCTAGAACTTGCACACATGTATGTTATAAAAGGCACACAGGATATAAAGATTTTTCTTGGTCCTTAATTTCATAGGACAGAAAGTACCTTCATCTAGTAAGAGTCCAGTGTTATCTGCAAAGTACTGCTGTCACAATCTTAACACTCTAGTCTATATATGGTGCATTCTAAGATGTTCACATCTCTATAAATCATGTATAATGCCTCTAAAGGCCTTTTTTGGATGGCAGGTGGTATCATCAAATCATGTCTCTGAATTTTTTTTTTGTCTTTTTTTTTTTTTTTTTTTTAACCCCTGCTTGTACCTTACATCTTATGTCCCTATGGTCAGTAAAGCATTCATCAAGGAAAAGCTTGATGTCATGGACATATACTTTTTTTGTTTCACTTGTAGATCCTCTGGTCTTCCTCTTTTTTTCTGCAGAGAGGTGTGAGGGCTCAGCAGAGCTGGGAGCTCCTGGGGATGGCACCCTGGGAGTGGTGCAAGAGGAAAGGCGGAAACGGACCAGGGCTGAGCTGAGGGAGCTGTGGCGGAAGGCCATCCTACAACAGATCCTGCTTCTGAGGATGGAGCGTGAGAACCAGAAGCTACAAGGTGAGGGGCTATAAGGGGATTTATGTCTGCAATGGCCTCCATGGCTGTCCAGATGCCTCCAATACCCTACTAGTTTGGTTGCTTTCTTCGCACACTACAGTTCTCCACTGTCATGGCGGAGAGGAGAAGCACTAAAAGAGGAGTTTGACTTGTCTGCTGTTGGCAGCTGGTTAACTGACAGATTTGTAGTAGATGCTCGACAGGGCACTCCTTATGCCTTCCACCCCTCCTGGGGCATAGGCTGCCAACAAGGGCTCTCCTTGAAGTTTCCTTGCTGGCATTTCTGTAGCTGACAAGGTTTTTACAGTGTGGGGTAGCTAGCCCCACACCCAACCCTCCTCCTTTCTCAGCTGGGCTTGGGACCGTCCATGGCAGAGTTAGGGCAATACTAGCTGATCAAGACCCTTTCTTGCAGGGATCCTCTTCCATCATGACAAGAAAAACAAGAATCATAGATAAAGAAATATTATTACATTTTATTGTAGGTACATTATTTAGCTTCAACCCATATACAGATGGGTCTCTCTAACAGTTGTTACTTAGAGATGTTATTGTTGTGTTTACGGGTGCAATAACTACACTCGAACACAAATAAAGATAAGACGCGATGGATAATGTTTTCTTTTTCCTTTACTGAACCACGTGCAGCAACAACTCTTCTACCCTTTTCTGTACATATTGCCGGCCAACCAAACTCTAACCCATGGTGCTATTAAGAGTGGCCTATTAACACTTAGCCTGGAGTTTTCACTATAATCAATACACAACAGTTATCGTGTGTTACTAGTGTTAATGCTGGAGTGTAACATGCCTCTAAGCACCACCACCCCTACCCCCTCAACAGAGGCCACCCGGGAGCTCACTCTGCAGATGTGTGTAAATGTTTACTAAATGGAAAGAGTTGGGTGTGAGGGAGAGTGTTTTTGGAGTGCAGCTGTGGTGTGAGTGCTGCCTGATCCAGTGGAAAGACTCAGCTAATCCTGTGTGTAAGGGTAGAGGTCAAGAGGTCAGACATCGGGGGGGGGGGGGGGGTTCGGCAGTGTATACAATAACAAGCCAGAAAATATCTATCATTGTTGTGATGGTTCCCCTCCTTCCACATTAAACATTATAGTACCGTTTCAGTGATGCTATTCTGTGTAAATGTTTATTTTACTCTTCTTGGAGATCTGTCAGTATCGTTTCTTAACCGTTACATTTTTAACACATCCAGTGGTTTGGAAGACAAAGGATTAGACAGAGTGGCACACTTTAAAGGGTCATTGATGTGGTTAGGGACTTGAGATCGCAACCAAGGTGTGACTACTAAGAAAACTACAACCGTATGTCGGCACATCTCTCTCTCTGTCAAAACAGAAAGGGTATGTTTCAGTATAGAACCTAGTTCCTAGCTTTTTCATCGCTTTCCATAACCAGTTTTTGTCTCCCCCTGGTAATGAATAAACAACCACAGCTTTCTGAAGAGGGTGTTGACATCAGGAATGCGGGTCAATATTGACGCAGGAGCAAGCAAACGGTCTACTGTGTAGTCCTTTATTTCACAAGAGCGTTCCAAAGCTGCATAATGTAACGTTTGATAAGGAAGTCTTCACTTAATCGTAAATATGATTCAGAGAACTTTTGGTTGCGGCAACAGGGGAATTCCCTTCTGTATTAAACTTTTCTTTATTACATGTTGACCAATAGTGTGGTTCCAGACCGTTATCGGGGGTATGATGTAAATGAGAGGTTACACTGGGGAGTGTGGAAATAAGTGGTAATCCCAGCAGAACACTGTGTTAATGTGACCTCACTCACTCGCTCACTTTCGCTAACTGCTTTTCCTTGCCAGAGTTGTGGTGGTCCAGAACCTATCCCGGAATCCCTGGATGCAAGGCTGGGGGGGGGTAATATCTGGGCAAGACACTAGTCCATTACAGGCTAGAAAACAAAGTACAAATTTCTGGGGAGGGCCTCTCAGAAATGTCCTTAATATGCTTATGTACTTCAGTAAATATCTGGTTCTATGAATTGGTGGCAGGGTTATAACTCGGTATCAAGTTTACCTCTAGCCTGGGGCATGTGGATGACACAGGACTGCACCAAGTGAGTAATGGAATGGCTCCACAGGTGCCATGTCAGGCAGCCAGCCAACCAAGCAGCCATGTCAAAGCCCAGGACAGGTGCCTCAGTTGCAAGGTGTGTCTCTTCAGCTTCCTCCAGCACGCCCTGCTTTCACCCATTGGCTTGAGAGGCAAACTGACATCCTACACAAAGCAACAAGCTGTATATGATGGCGTGAAGCCAGGCCTCTTTGAAAGTGTTCTGGGTTAGTCATGTTACTTTTATACAAAATCAAATCACTTTGTCACTTCACCATAATCACAAGCGTACAGGTGGTGAAAATCTTTGGTGCATTCTCCGCAGCTGTGCAGCATGAGTTGCAAGTATGCAGACCACAAATATATACAGTATACACAATAAACACCTGTATAATATGTACAGTATTCATATAATACAATGCACATAACATACATGTATGACTCAATGTACAGATAATATACAATACACATGTAATATGCGATACACATATACAATACACAGTACTTGGATCAGATTCAGACCAAATCCAGTATCATATTGTTTTGTGTAATTGAAGGAACATTAAGAGACAAAAATATCGAGGGTGTGTTTAACAGTAACTTGATAGAGAAGGGAGGAGTAGCCTTCTGTATTTGGTGTGTAATGCTGTTTATGGGTGCTTGACAACTGCATTGTTCTACCACATAACCCTTAGGGTTAAAGAGCTTAGCTTACTAAGAGCTGCCATAGCTCTGAGAGAAAATAGTCCATTGCATGATACATGCCATTGGAGAGGTAGTACTGTTCAGGTGGGTGATGACCAGTTTCCCAGTGTGGACAGTAGCCTTTATACAGGGAAAAGGGGTGTAACATCCATAATATGGAAAGGGAAAAGGATCGTCTGGCCCCCTCCTTTCCGTTTTTCTCTTGCACCCTAAGTCTTCCTGACCCTTGTCTGCAGCTATGTTGTGGTGTGGGTGGGCAGCTGCTGAGTGACAGTTGAAGGAAGGGTGGGACTCTATACAGGAGACTGTTATCAGAGTGGGTGTGAGGGGTGGGGCTCCGCCCTGTACCGCCGACTTCTCTTTTATTGTCCCCTGGAGCTGTTTCCCTCTGCTGCCTCTTGCCCTCATGTGGGGCAAGCATGTAGCTGCGTGCATTTTCAAACTTAAGGGTTTCTCCTCTGCGGCACAGTGACAGATGTATTATGCCCCTTTATTTAATTCCGAAAGGGGAAATAATTAAATAAAACAAGTCACTTTAGTAAACTCATCCAGAAGATCGCAGGTTTGTGTGCATTGTTTTTTTTTTTTTGGATACTTGCAGTAATAATCACATGCTGAAAGGTTCCTAGTGCAAAAAAGACATTAAAATATCCTTGTTGGTAAGCATTCCTTTGAAAATTTTCAGTAACAGTGGTTAAACTATAAGTGTAGCTAATAATTTTGTTCAGAG
This sequence comes from Scleropages formosus, assembly GCF_900964775.1. NCBI lineage: Eukaryota > Metazoa > Chordata > Actinopteri > Osteoglossiformes > Osteoglossidae > Scleropages > Scleropages formosus. The sequence continues at coordinate 10,200,591 of NC_041821.1, read as the reverse complement.
AAACATCCTGTGTACAGGTGATAAACAGTAGTTTGCGTGGGCCTCCTGGGGCAGATGGAGGGGCCCACCATCCCTGAACAGAGCTGAATGTGGCTGTGTGGCTCTACAGTCTAGGAAGCTACAGGCAATGACAGAGCAGCAGCAGTCAGGAAACCAGGTGCTGGGTGAGAGAGGATGGGTGTAAGGGCCACATACACAAACTCTCACTTGCACACCCTCACACATCTTCCTTAGAAAGTGCAGGCTTACCCGTGTCACTGACAGATCACACGCCCCTCACTAACGTCTCAACTGGAATGCGGGCCTGTGGGTCCTTTCTGGGCACTGTCTTCACACTGTTGAAATAACCTGTTGGTGGTTAACCCAAGGGCAGATAACATCACAGCTGCAACACCCTTTTTTTTAACATTGTAATGTTTTTTTTTTTTTTTTTTTTTTTTTTTTTTTTTTGGCACATTGAGGAAACAAGTTGTGCTCTCAATAAAGTGTGGTCGTATACTTTTGTTTTAGCCTTTTTTATTAGAAAATTAATTTTTTTTTTTTTTTTTTTTGTGCATTGAAGAAACAAGTTGTGCTCTCAATGAAGTATGGTGGTATCCTTTTGTTTTAGCCTTTTTTATTAGAAAATTAATTTTTTTTTGTGCATTGAAGAAACAAGTTGTGCTCTCAATGAAGTATGGTGGTATCCTTTTGTTTTAGCCATTTGGCCATGTTAAAGGATGACAAACCTTAGAAAAATTATAGTAGAGACTGAAAAAGATAATTTTATTGTATACATTTGATACAAACTCAAATATCAGAACTGCCTTAATACAAACATTAAGTAAGTTACTTGCAAAGGATTTCTGTTTAAAAGTTTTAACATGCAAGCAGATCCAGTAATTGAATCTGTATTTTTACCTGACAGTTTCTGGTCCTTTTTTGTGTGTGTGTGTGTGTGTGTGTGTGTGTGTGTGTGTGTGTGTGTGTGTGTGTGTGTGTGTTAATCTCGTCATAATGTTGTGGTGAAAATGTGGCTGAAATCCTGTGAAGCTTAATAATCCTAAATACCACAATGCTGTCCCTGTGTGCACGTACGTGCGTACCTGCGTGCATACATACATGCGTACCATAGCTCTGATAATATAATTTGGGTGGTTTTTCTGTTTATTACTTTAGACTGGTGAAATCCACCGTTTTGATATTCAAACAGTTTTTCTTCAGCTTGCTTCAGTATTGATAACTGGATGAAGATTTAGGATTGCATGTTGAGTTTCATTTAGCATATTTCCAGAGCCTTTCCCTTTTCTGCTATTGAATGCCATTACCAGTTTAAACAAATGGTGTCTATGTCCATAATCACGTTGATGTCTCTTATGCTTCGTGAGGTGTCAAGTTAGATCAGTGGTCCGACAAGTGGTTACTCATATGCCATGTGTTATGTTTTCAGCTTCAGAAAATGACCTCCAGAACAGGCGCCTGAAGCTGGACTATGAAGAGATCACACCCTGCCTGAAAGATGTCACCCAGGTGTGGGAGAAGATGTTGGGGACACCAGGACGGGCCAAAGTCAAGTTTGACACAGAGAAGATCCATATGGCTGTGGGACAAGGTAAGGGTTCTGCCAAGAACCAGCAGGGAACCCCTTAGCGTAAGCTATTGCTTTATTAGCCACCTGGGTTCGTTGCTCCTGCTCTGAACTCCTGATGGAGTCCTTGGAAAATATATCTGGTGGGGTTTTTTTTTTTTTTTTTTTTTTTTTTTTTGAAACTGAGCAGGAGTAGGACTTATTCATGTTGTTGTCTTAAGACAGGGGAACGTTGTTTGTTTCCATTCATTTTTGAGGTGCTCTTCACCATAGTGACATACAGCTAAGGATAAACAAAACTGTATTTCACCAACAGATGAGAGAGATGCAAACACACTTCTCAAATGCACATCACGCTCGTAGCTACCTATATAATTGATAAGAGGTAATTGCAAGAGTTGTTGAACAGTGACCTTAGGTGTTTGAAATCAGTAGGTTGATGCCTCTGCATCTATGTTAGAATTACCAAAGCTATTTCAATAAAGGACTTCAGACAATGTTAGATGTTGTATATCACAGCTGTGAACCTTGACCCACCGTCTGAAGACCATGCTGATACTAAAATAACAGGTGTGCCTTGGGGAGGTGGGCAAGCAGCAATGCATCCCAGGGCAAGGGCTCACAACAGGTCGGCTGAATCCTGCTGTAATCTGATCGGTCTGATTTTCTCCATGTTTTTATTGGTTTTACAGCCCTGCTTAACTCCTGCTGTCTAGAAGTTAATACCTGATGTATATTTTCTCCTGAGAAGCTAAACCACTCACTGCAAAAAAATTTTCATTTCCAGTAATGATGTTTTAAATTAAATTACACAATTCGTATGTACTGTATGGAACAACAGAACTAAATTAATGCAAAGTTAAGCGGTGATGATTCATGGACCTATTCCTCTCTTGCAAATATGCTAAAATCTTAATTCATTTAGCTCTGTATGTAGAAGGAAATGCAAACAATTCTTTTTATACAGCTCTGAATGCTGTGATTCAGTTCAAATTATGATTAATGTGCCTGAGAGCTGCCTTTTGTGTTGTGTTGACATCCAGACATTATTACAGGACATTTATGGCTGGCGTGCTGGATTCTCTGCCAGATGGCTTCAGCACACCATGTGAGGCGTAGCATGACAAATCAAGTGATGCAATTTGCCTGTGGTCCTGTGCAGGTGTTCCCAGACATCACCGTGGGGAGATCTGGAAGTTCTTGAGCGAGCAGTACCTCCTCCGACAGCAAGTCCCTAGTCGGCACCCAGAAAGAGAGACCCCCTACAAGGAGCTGCTGAAACAGCTCACCTCCCAGCAGCATGCAATCCTCATTGACCTGGGTGAGTTGGGGGACCAGCCCCAAATTCCCAGCTTGGAAAACAAATATGATGAGATCCATTTTGGTTCAGACTTGCCACTGTCCTCTCAAGTTCATTGATAGTATGTCACCCTGGCTGTGTTATTTCCAAGGAGACAATTGCGCAGTTGTACAACTTCTTTTTATAGCCATATGGGATCTTATGTAGAAGAGGCCTGCCCTTATAAAGCTGATGAGAAGAGAACTTCAGGCTTCTTTCCATGTTTGAAGACTTCCTTAAAAATTACACCAATGTTCTTCAGGAAGTGGTTCAGCCATGCAAGTTAGTCCAGGGGTAGGCAAGCAGTGTAATGGTTACAGTAAATTGTTTGCAGCACTTGCTGTTTTTTTTTCTTTTCTTAAAAAACAGAAAACACCTTCACACTTTACAAAAAAATATCACACGTGGGCATGTCTGCAGTAGTATATTACAAGAGCTTTGCAAAACAACGCAATTCATTGCATGGATGAAATACACCATAGAAATGGAGGAATCAAAAGTATGTTTATTGGGTTTCTTTAGAACTGTTTTATGTTACATTGTAATTCCTTGTTATCTTTGTAGAATTACCACGTAATCTGTTTTGTGACAGGGAGATACAAAGGTGTTGCTTCCATGTAATAAATAACCCATGAACTTTGTGTTACTCAATGCAAATACTTCACTGTACACCATGTCTTCTCTGGCTTTCAAAATCATAAATATTTGACATTATTAGTCTCATAATACTACTAGAAGTGGCAAGGCTCTGTCATCTCTTCATAAGGTAATTTTTTTTAATAAACATTGTACGTGCAGTATGCTCAATATTTCTAAATAACACTATTGCTCAATGTTTACTAAACATCAGCTTTGAGTTCAAGGTTCAGGTTTGGAAATCCAAAATATGTTGTGCTTAGAGGAAACTGATTTCAGTTTGGGTGTGACTTGCTTAAAATTTTTCCATGTGAAGAATGACTCAAAAACCTGGTGAACTGCTAGTGAATGCACAACCATTTTTCGTAAGTAATTTCAAAGGGAAGCAATTTTGATCTTGTTCTTGGAGTAGACAGTTGGTGGAGGAAAGTTTTTTTTGTGTGTGTGTGTGTGTTTCTTTCCCACATTACATAACTAAAAACTTTCTCCAGCTTTAGTCAAATTTAAACTTCTAGATATTGTTTGTTCTCCGCTCCTGTCTATTAAAATATTCAAAATCCTAGCTTTAGTTAGAGTTTGATAATTGATGTTTTCTTTATCTTCCTTTGGAATCCACAGTGTAATACTGTGGCTCATTCAGCTGTCCATTACTTACATCCTCGTCTCATTTCTTCAGTTAGATGTGTCCATTGACGTCAGTTTGCTTTCTATTATCACCTCCCACGCAGAACCATGAAAAATGGTTCTTACTGGACAAGGATTGCCTCATACGGACCTGCAATGCTCGCAATGGCCTGGTTGTGTTTTGATTCCTTGCTGGGTTTTGCCATCAAACTCAGATGGATGTTATGATTTCATTTGTTTGAAAACACTTTGCAGTGGGGAGGGCTCATTATAAATGTACTTCCATTGATAGGATTGGGATGAGCTGAACAGCCACAGGATTCTTGCTGTGGGGCTGTAAGGGTGCATTTATGCAGTTTTTAGACTTTTGTTCTGAGTGTTAAATAGCTTATTTTCTGTGAAGAGAAGCTTGAAAAGAGTCCACAGTCTGTTGGCACATAGCCACCAGGCAGTAGCATCCTTTGTAGAAAACGGACTCATTTATATAATTCAGTGTTTTCCTGAGCTACCTGCATTTAAATTGGTTTTTTTTTTGTGAATTTTGACCTTCACATACGTTTGGCTTTTTCTTTTCTAGTATTTGGTGACTCTTGCTTTTCCCAGAACACCGTTCCTTAAAAATAATGACTGAACACTGACCACGGTGTTCCCCTCCTTTTGTTGAGTGGCAGCTTATGTGGCAAGCTGTATCTGGAAGAGTAGCAGTTGTTGCACTTCTCTTGAAATCCGTCCTCTTCATAGAATATGATGGACTGTAACCTACACTCCAGTGAGCAATGTAGCCGTGTCTCAGCTGTGATAATATGGACATTTTCTGTCCACACAGGCCGCACATTTCCCACACATCCGTACTTCGCGGCCCAGCTTGGGGCAGGTCAGCTGTCCCTCTACAACCTACTGAAGGCTTATTCCCTGCTGGACCCTGAGGTTGGCTATTGCCAGGGGCTGAGCTTTGTGGCTGGAGTCCTGCTACTACACATGGGTGAAGAGGAGGCCTTCCAAATGCTCAAGTTCCTCATGTACGATATGGGCTTGCGCAGGCAGTACCGGCCTGACATGATCATCCTACAGGTGAGCCTCCTACCTGCAACCTCTTGTGTTTCTGTGTGTGTGTGTGTGTGTGTGTGTGTGTGTGTGTCGTGCTTTCAAAGGTAATTGTAAGCACCACAAATTGATGTGTGTCTGTTGCATTTGTAAGAGTGCTGGTAACACACTGTATTGTGGGGTCTACCCTACCCGTCTCCTGTGTTTTCCTCTCAGATCCAGATGTACCAGCTTTCCCGGCTGCTTCATGACTACCATCGGGATCTCTACTGCCACCTTGAACAACATGAGATTGGACCCAGCTTGTATGCTGCACCTTGGTTCCTCACAGCCTTCGCATCGCACTTCCCTCTGGGCTTCGTTGCACGTGTCTTTGGTATGCATCATTTTGGCTTTTTAATGTCATGGAGGCATAGCTGAGATCACATTCACCTCATCGTTGCCCTGTTCCATGGAAAGGGCTGTTCTTCCTACTGTACATATTTTTGCATGATCAGGATACTGATAGACAAGATCAGCCTTGGTGCCAGACAGATCTTGGCGCAGTTTTTATGATCATTAGTCTGCCGGGCGCCAAGGCCACTGTGGTGTTCCCACACCAGGTGTGATCAGCCAGTCAAAGTCGTCAGCATACCAGCGCTCTTTTACCTGTGAAAGGTGACCTTGGTCCTTATCCCCCATGTTCCCACCCATACATTCCATGGTCACTGAAGCAGCACCATCTGATAGCAGTGCAGTCATGTTGGCAAGGGTGGAGGCTCTGACGTGATCAGGAAAGATGCTAAGCCGCCATCGCTGCACCCAATACATTCAGATACATTCAGCTCAGCTGTTCCTGAGGGGAACAGCTAGTTTTATTTCTTTGTCCGAATACCTCATTGGGTGCTCCGTGGAAAATGGTTGAAAAGCTCTAATCAGGCATCCTGACCCAAACCCATGATAATCACTGCACAATACTGTGCAATAGCTACTTTCTCCTGTTGTATAATTGGATTACATCATTAGGTTGACGTTGCCAGTTTGCACTGGAAGCCACAGGAATGTGTTGTTGTGTCCTCCAGACATTGGCCCATTCTGATCAGTGCTGCTGTCCCCATGCACAAAATGAGTGGTGTGATGTCTGTTTTCCTTTTCTGAAGTCTCTGTGTTCTTGTGTTTTGGTGCAGATATGCTCTTCCTGCAGGGGTCAGAGGTCATTTTCAAGGTGGCCCTCAGCCTGCTGGGAAGTCACAAGCCCTTGATCATGCAGCACGACAACCTGGAGGCCATTGTGGAGTTTATAAAGACCACTCTGCCAAACCTGGGTTTGGTGCAGATGGAGAAAACCATCAACCAGGTGAGTTTTGGCCAGGGGTTCTTGTGTGACTTGTATGGTGTCTATGTGTGTGTGTGTGTGTGTGTGTGTGCTAGGAGAATGGAATGGAGAAATAGGCTTAAGATTTAAATATTTAAGGTTGTCACACTGATGAGCTGTTTCAATGTTTAGTCAACCAGCCGTCAAAACTGACACTTTTTTTTTTTTTAATGGCCGTGGGTTTTTCCACAGGTGTGCATTTTGCCTGTGTACACTCATGAAACAAACAGGAAATTACTGATTGCAATTAATTTGTAGGTAACAGAAACTTTCCTAAGCAGTACATATTTCTTAACAAACAACTCTGTGACGTGGTCATGCTCTGGGTGTGGGTCCCTGTGGAGCGGTGCAAACATGGGCTGGGTCCTCCAGTCTGCAGAAAGGATGCATTTCAGTGGAGACAATGTTATTTTCTTTTATTGAATAAGGAAGTGGCTCAGAATTCTCCACTTCACACCATTAAAGTGACAGCAAGTCTTACTTTGCCGGTGGCCATGCGAGAGACCGTAGTGTGTTTCTGCAGGAGTTGCCACTGATGAGGTCACAGTGTGTGATCACTTTGCCTACCGTTACTTGTTGTGCACATAATGTGGGAATAAAATATGATCAGGTTAGCTAGGAGGGTGAAAAACCTTAGTGCCAGTTGAAGTTGTAATAAGGCAACATTCTATTATCAGCAGATGAAATAAAATGACTTGTTCCTTGTTTGTCTGGTGATAGATACTTCCATGTGGCCTAATGGTTAGGGATGGATATGGAGATATATATATATATATATATATATATATATATATATATATATATATATATATATATATATATGTATGTATGTATGTATGTGTATATATATATATATATATATATATATATATATATATATATATATATATATATATAATAATATGTATATGTAACCTGAAGGTTGACTTGCTCTTGTCTCCTCAAGCCACTTATCAACCTCAGCTTCCACAGGAAAATACATGAAAATACATTGTATACATGAGTAACAGTTGCAAGTTGCTTAGGATTAAAGCATTGGCCGAACTGGGGAAAATGTATAAACAGGTTAATATTTGCAAAAACAAAGGATTTTTTGCTTTTAATAATGTCCATGGAGATCTTCTTGTCTTAGGACATATTTTATTTCGAAATTTCATAGTATTGCACCAGTTATGCCATAACAGGGTGAGGAACACGTGTTTTTGGCACAGTACACATAACTGAAGAGAAATGCCTTTTTTGGTTAGTGTACCACTGATGCAGCTTATATGATGTTGATGACCCATCAGAGAGAATGATGTTCTGCATGTTGGCACAGCTGAACTCTGTGAGGTGACGCACATTAGACGCTGACTGCAGTCTCGTATCCGTCAGAAGAGGCCTTTGTGTGCAACTGCACTGTGGTAATGGGTAACAACCGTGCCTGGCACAAGGCTGGACCACTGAGCGAAGTGTGTTTTCCTCTCTCCTTGTGCCACATGTTCCACACCATCCTGTCCCACAAACAAAACACGGGCACAGACACAGTGACACAGTGTCTGAGACAAGTGCTGACGTCCACTACAATCTCAGCTCCATCTGAGCTAGCCTCACGAAAGGACTTTTATTATTCTTTACTATAAATGCAGCAGTATTTCTGTTGCATAGTATTCCTTTGTTTTCCCAAAGGAAACTCCCATTTTTATGAAGTACATTTATTAGTCACAATTTATCTGATAGTGTTCACATGTCATTTGAGGCTTGAACAGTGATAGATGGTTTGGATAGAATACAACTTAAAAGGTGGATTTAAAAAGTAAACTGTTCCTTATCCCCCCATCCCAAGGCAATTTGAAGGACATGCTGTAGCGGCAGCTGATGGGGCATGCTCAGACCGGCTCCAGGCCTCTGGCTTGTCTCTGCCTGTCAGGCCCCACCCAGGGGCCCCCACTGAGTCACGCGCTGTGTGATGGCATGGCGCCATGGATCTGAGACTGGCTGTGTGTGTCACGGGTCGTGGTTTCGCCCATGGGGTCACGGCTCTGCACTGTAACTGTATCCAGGGCTGTGGTCCTGTCGTTGTTCCCAGCAGCACAATTGGTTTAAGGACGCTCACTGGTCAAAAAATCTCTGAATCAACACCATAAAAAGGACTACAGCATATATTAAACAGTTTGTTATGTTTAAAAACCTCAACATGTATAAGGCGTAGCTTATGTAAGCTTACTTGTTTGATTAGAAGTTAATAACTGCTTTTCTTCCCTGTGCAAAACAAGGAGTAGGGTGGAGCCTGTCCAGTCACCACACCCTCCATCTGATCATCCCGGTCTCTCTGGCTGCATGCAGGTGTTTGAAATGGACCTGTCCAAACAGCTGCAGGCCTATGAGGTGGAGTACCATGTGCTGCAGGATGAGCTGCTGGATGCACCCTCACCACTCAGTCAGCAGCAGCGTGCTGCTCAGCTGGAAAAGACCAATAGCAGCCTGCGGCAACAGAACATGGATCTGCTGGAGGAGCTGCAGGTGCATTGCCATGTCATCCCTCATGAGCAAAAATTAAATCTGAGTTATGGAAAGCTGAAAGCCTGATGTGTAGTGCTGCCCTTCACATTTACATTGCATTTACAATTGTTGATTTAGCAGGTGCTTTTCTCAAACTCAGAGTAAAGAAAACTGCATTTCACTGACAAAGGGTTTTAACTTCAGACACTTTTTGCTGGATCACATTACTGGAATAGCTGTCAAATAAATACAAAAACTGTGACAATGTGATGCAGATTTACATAGCTGCCAGGGGTTCAAGAAAGAAATGAGCCCAGAATATGACTTTTGTTTTGACCTTCCTTCAATCCTGTGAGGCACTCAGCAGTTCTGTGGAAACTTCATGCTCCTTTGTGTTCCTCTGTTTGCACCTCAGGTGGCCCATGCCAAGATCCGAAGCCTAGAGGAAAGTGTGGAGGGACTGGTGAGCAGTGAGGGCCGGCTGCGGCGAGAGGTGCAGTCCCTGGAAGTGGAGCGCTCTGCGCTGCTAGACACAGTGGCCATGCTCCAGGCTCAGCTGGCAGAGCTTGGCTACCCATCTAACCAGAACCTAAACCAGAGCGGGGACCAGAGCCTAGCTGCCGAGGGGGCCATCCAGCATTAAGAAACCATTACCCCCTTCCGTCAGCTGTAGAGTGGCAGGTCAGAGAAGCAGGATGCCCCCTGAGCAGTTCCATTACTTGTGCCGGCTGTGACATTTGCACCGTGACCCAGACACATGATGACCACAGCAGTCCTCCACAAGTACTGATGAGAGAGGCATTGTAAACCAGCATCAGAGACTCTGTTACAGATCCCGTTCTGTGTTACAGCTGCAGGCCATACAGATTGTATTTAGTGGGAAATGGGACCTCTGGACCCCACCCTCCTTACTGTCGCACTGAATAGCAAGGGCTAAGTTAATGTAACATGGATGTGGTGTTAGGTTCACACGTACTTGAGTGAAAGTACTTCCACATTCTTTTCTGGTAAGTAGGTAGTACTGTCTAAGTAGGGAGTACTGTCGCACTCCACTCAGTTATGTACTGTCACATGGAACACAGACCTCGGCTGCTTTGTAACACCCAAAGAGTTCTTTTCCAATTTATTGCTCATTACGTGTAAAAATGGCTTTAAAGACCTTAATTACATTTATTTCCCCTTGTGCTATGCATATTTACATCAACACTGTGACAAAGATGTTGATGTGCTTTGTCTGACCTGTAACAATCAGAATAATATGTAAGGCCTTCATGTTTTGAAGTTGCCTTCATGCTTAAATTTTGTTTGGTTAACCACCGCTGTATGTTGCAGAAGGAAGATATTTACTGTCTGATACACTAAGTGCAGCTTAAGCTGTTCAAAATGGGAGACATTAAGAACTGTTTGTCGAAGATGAATTTCTGCATTGTACATAGGTGTATGTGAGAGCGTGTCTGTACTTGTCAGTCTATGATTTTTCTCCCAAACTACATTGTATGCAAGTTCTATTGAAGTGATTCATTGTACCCTTTGCACATGTTTGTTTTAACTATTGTATACTTTAATTTACATTTAATTTTCTTCCAGTAAAATCACAGTAAAGATTTTCTTTTTATGATCGTCACATGCCTGTCTTTCTTGAAAGCTTTTGTCTAGTTATATCCAGTTATTTTTTGGATATAGAATGGAGTGAGGAAGTAGGGAGTTAATTTACAGGAAGCTTTCAATGTACAAATTTAATCAGCATTAAATATGTTAATTAAAAGCTCCATGTAAGTAGAATAAGAAAATAAAGTTATATGGAATGGATTTAGAAATGAGATTAACCACAGGGTGTGGCCTTAAGGAGAACATGCAATCCTGTTCCATCACAGTGCCTTGGTTTTAGGGTAACCCTTTGTAAGTGTTCTGTGCAGGTCAGACCTGTTGTACTTGAACCTGAATGTACTTCTCAAAGTGCCGATCTGTCTGTCAGCGAATGAGACTGGCCTGGGTCCTCAGCAGCCATGAGGCATCACAGGCTGCTAGATTCTGTCCTTCCTTTGTTCAGGAGGAATTCACACACTGTACCAGTTCTCTCCATCCCAAGCTGCTCAGTGTGCAGCTGAACAGTCAGTTAATGAAACCCTTGACTCTGTTGACTTAGAAAATGTTGCCTTTTTACCCAGACAGAACATGGGACATACATTTATTCACTTAGCAGACACTTTTCTCCAAAGCCACTTACAATGGGTACTATGTAGTGTAACTAGCCCGCACACCTTATTCACCAAGGTGACTTACACTGCTAGATACACTACTTACAATGGGTCACTCATCTATACATCAGTGAAACACACTCCTCTGTGTCACTCACACACTATGGGGGAACCTGAACAGCATGTCTTTGGACTGTGGGAGGAAACCGATACAGGCACGGAGAGAACATGCAAACTTCACACAGACTGAGCAGGGATCGCACCGATGTTCTCTTGTGCCACCCAGGTGCTGCGAGACAGCAGTGCTGCTCGCTGTGCCACCGTGCCACTGTGAGGCATGAATGACAATACCATCCCATGTTAGGCAGTTGGGAGTCTTGGCCTTTGTCAGAAAGGTACTCATCCATTGCCCTGAGAATTACCACCATTGCACCTCTCCTGGCACTGTGGAAGGGCAGGACATCTCCAGGGGTTCCAGCTGTATGGGCTGCAGTCTGTTTCCACACAGCTAATGGGGAGGTGCCATGCTGTACTTTCTCTTGATCTGATTCCTATCAGTTTATAAACAATGGTAACCTGTGGAAAATTGGGTGGAAATATGACAAGGGAATCAAAGTAAATGCTCCTCTAATAGTATTACAAACAGAACAGCGGAAAGCAGTGAATATCGCATTCTCTATTTTGATCACTGTACTCCTGTGTGGTTTTTTTTGGGCAGTTTTTGGATGTTGACTTATTCAGATGACACTTTAAAATTCCCAATTAGATTTGGAGGCACTGGAGAGATTTTGATATTTGCGAAGTTGGAATTCAATGCTCACTGCAAAAAAAGTTTTGTGGGAAAATGACTTTTATGAAATGCCACATTTAAGGAGTTATATTAAATCTGGTTTTGGTTTGACAGGTAATTGTCTGTGACAGTAATTTTATTCCCGTCTTTCTCCCACTTGCACAATGTTCGCAGTAGTCCACATACCATCTACTTTTTTTGTAGTGTCCTTTCCAAAAAGTTGCTTCAGAGATTCTAACAAAGTATTACACAAATAACACAAAGAAACATGTAGCAAGGCTGGTCCAAGAGGAAAATAAACCTCTAGTTCAAGGCTGACTGATTGTTCACCCTTCTTCGTATGCAAGCACAATTGCCAATAAATTACCAACGGTAATTTACTTATTTCCTTTATCCAATGTGACTTACACCTTTACAATGATTTCCCCATTTATAGGTAAATAGGGTATTACTGTGAAATTCAGGGTCATTACCTTAAGAATTCTATATCAGGAATGAGAATTTGAATCCAGAACCTTCAGATTGCCAAGTGACATCTATAACCCCAATGCTATCTGTTGCCCCCAAGAAGTAAGTCTCTATAAGCAGTTTCTGGAGTGGTCAGGTGCTCATCCAGATGCCCTCTGGTAAGCAGATGAAAAACAATGCCTTCATTGCTCTCAGGAAGAACACACGTATTTGTGGTTATGACACATAATAGACACGTTTAGATTGAAACATCTAAGATTTGGCACAGTAATCAGAAATCTCAAGTTGTATATGGTTTCCTAGATAAGAGGGAAACCACTGATCCACACACCATTGTATGACTCTAGACTGTCTATGAGTATGATCTATTTCATCAAAGATTGCACAGAAATATGGATGAATAGCAGCAGTACAGCAGAACCGTGTCATTATCACCTGTATTTAATGGAGTTTTAGCGCTATGACCACAGCAAAAACAAGACTGAACCTTTCTGTCGTTTAAATATTTTTAATAGCTGGGCTGTCGTAGCTACAATGGATGCACCACTTTGGAACTTAGGGACACAAATAAAGGGCACCATGGTCTAAGGGTGAACTGTTTGCATGGTCGCCAAGAGTCGATATTGATTTGACAGCATGTAACAACAAATATTTTTAGTACTGGAGTGATTTGTCAGATAGGCAACAATGACACACACACACACACACCATCTGAAACCACTTGTCCCATGTGGGGTCGCGGGGAGCCATAGCCTAACCCAGCAGGGTGTAAGGTTGGAGGGGGAGGGGGCACACCTAGAACAGGACACCGGTCTGTCACAAGGCACCCCAAGCAGACCTCGAATCCCAGACCCACCAGAGAGCAGGACCTAGTCTAACTCACTGCACCACTGCACCACCACACCCCCTGCCAGCAACACTGACTTGTTGATTAATCTTTCAAGTTCATCAACTATGTCTGAAGCATTGTTGTTGTAGGATGCAAAGCATCTCTGCAGTTAGGAGACGAGGTTGGCTCTGAGCTTTAGTATTACTTTTCTGTTTAGGATTAAATCTCTGAAAAAATCTTTAAAATATGGACTCCTAAAATTACGCCAAGCAACGTGAGGTCTAATTTCTTCTTGTTGAGCCTAACTGCAGGGTTGAAAATGAAGAGGTCTGTTTTTATTTCCTATCAGCTCAGAGTAGTAACAGGAGCGATCCGTATCGAGAGCCTTTTGTAGAGTAAATTGTTCAGTCTATGCTGACTTGAATTCATGCTGCTCAGTCGTTTTCCATCATCCATCCATTATCAATAACTGCTCATTCAGTGCAGGACCTCAGTGGTCTGGAGCTTATCCCTGAAACATAGGGCATAAACATGGTACACTATGGATGGGACACCAGTTCGTCACAGGGCAATCACACACACTCACACACACTCACTTGGGAAATGTATGTCTTTGTACAGTGGGAAACCCATACAATCACAGTAAAATCCATATTATATTATATTATATTATAACTACAAACAGGTCCCATCCAGGGTGTGTCCCCTCCCCCTTTGGCCTTGCTCCCTGTGTTGCTGGGTAGGCTCCTTCTTGCCGCGACCCCGTTTGGGACGAACGGTTGTGGATAATGCAATGCATTGCACTGAAACTACACACAGAAAGCTGAATTCAAATCTGTGTCTGAGCCCACAGCCTGAGAGTACCACCTGTTGTACCACCATGCCCCCAGTAGATTTCCACTCACATTACAGTTTATGACAAGTTCAGGAAGCACGTTGTATTATGAAACCATAAGTACATGAGTATCAGTCCCTTTTGAATACCTTTATCAGGGGAACTTTATCAAAGGCTTCTCTTAGAAACACTATGCAAGCCTCTGTGAGCTCATCAGTATAGTGAGGACTCATCACCAAATAGAAGACTTTTAAAAAAAGCTTTTCCTGTTTAATTTCTAAAAGAGAAAGGTAGTTACTAAATTTTGGTAAGAAACAGGTTGATTTACCGGTAACGTAACAGCATTTTGGACCTCCACTCCATGGATAATAAGGTAAATCTGCTATATGATTGCACAACGGTTTTGCACCAGTAACAAGCTGCTGACACATGATATGAGAAAAACTGATAAAGTATCTGCCTTTACATCAGTGTAAATGCTGAAGGTACCTGGTGTAACAGTGTTATCAACTTGTCTCTCCGTTGACCATGAACTACTGTGAACCTCTGCCTTTTGCCCTCAGGTTATTTATGTAAAAGCAACATTGCTGGAATCTATACTTTGCGTCAGTGAGAGGTTTCCTGGTTTGTGGCTCAAATTACTGCCTTCTCACCTGGTTCTCTGAGTGCCAGAATGAGATGGACCATTTAATCTCAATATGGCACATCTTGGTACCCCTGGGTGTTGGGTTGATGATAGGAAGCTGGCTTCTCTCCACAGAACCCTAGGTCCTACCAAGGTATACAGCTGGTCCGGAATGACTAGTCTGGATGTGTGCAGATTGTTATCTCCACCTCTCTGTTGGAAGCGAATAGCTTTGCAGACTGATTTATGCTCCCTGTTACTACAGCGATATGGGAACCTTGCGGTGGGTAGATGTAAAAGTTAGTTGCAGTGTCGCACTAGTGACGGAGTTGTTGGAGTAAAGTCGTACAGTAGATGTGCCCCAACTCCATTCCATTGCCACGGGAATGCATTACATCATAGTCATCTGGCTGTTTCGCTGAGCGCATCTTGCTGTAGATTTGCGTCTTGCTGAATGGCGGAGGAATGGTTTGCAAGAAATGAAGACCTCAAGAGAAGAAGAGCTTTTTTTGTCATCATCTGCCCTTGACAAGTACTTTAGTAAAACCTGAGGCTGTGGGCACTCACGAGTAGCGGAGGTTGGATGCACTTCTGGGAAGGCTTCTTGGCTCTGCTCGGGCTGCTCGGATGTAAGGAGGCGTCGAAGCCAGGAGTTTCGCTTCCTTTGCTTCCTGCAAGGCCAGAGTCATGGTTTCCCAAGAAGGTGGCTGGGAGTCTGGCCACAAGGAGACAGACAGGAACATCAGTTCACTGGGTTGAGATCCAGAGCCAAGTGGGTTAGTTTAGCTGCTTGGCCCTGGTTCCACTCCAGAAAAGGACCTCTGATGCACTTCAGACAGCCTGGATCCAAGCATTCAGAGATCCCTGGTTGAACCAAGAGTTTCTCCGCAGTGCACATCTTTGTGCTGGTGGCCAAGTTAGTGGAGGCCACACATGGGCAGCTTGATGCAAAGGTCCTTCTTCATGTACTTTCAGTTTACATGCTTTTTTTTTGTACAGTGGATAAGCAGTGCTCAGTGTGGGTGGGCCCACTGAGTCGATGTGCCTCGCTCTGTAGGAAATGGGCTGTTCCTGGTGGACGGCTGCACGGTCAACAGGGTGAGGGCGGGGTGACTGGGCGGGGTTCGGAAACAAGCGGATGTGCTGACAGGGCAAATGGGGCGCGCCCAAAATGTGGCGCCAAGGCCCCCTCCCACCCGCATTGGAAAGCACAGCTGCAGTGACACCCCGACCCGAGCATGCACCCCCCCAGGTCTCTCTGAATAGCTGTCTTGTTGCTGCAGAGAAAACGTGCTCTCAGCTTGTGTTGGGCAGCGAAGAAGAGGGGTCTTTTGAGAGTTCGAGGTGTGGCTTCCTCGTGTCAAGAGTTTAACAGCTGGCCTGTGTGCGTAACCATCTTCTTCCTAAATGTTTCTGTTGTCCTAAAGCTTATGTAGTACTTGCTAGCCAACAATTACTATACAAAGTTCTGCATCTGTGTGTGTGCATGCGTGCGTACGGCAGTCTATCTGTCTGCCGCTTTCTGCTCTTGTTTACTGTAGGAACTCTTGACACTGTACATTGCCCTGGACAAAGGCATCAGCCAACTAAAGAATGATAAGGGGAGAATATTAAATCTCGGTAACCGAAGCACAGGTAATACCTGCGAGTCACGTTTAGCTCATGTGTCTCCATTCAGCTGAGGACAGTTTAGTGGGACAGCGTAAAGGTAGAATCATTAAATCCATCCCACAATCAAAAAAGAGTCACCAGTAGTGGGTGTGGCTCAAATATCATCTGTATGCGGGAGAGCCTGTAACCCTATTATATTCTTGGCGAGGAGGAGACATTGGACTGAAATTACATGATGGAAGTTGATATGAAGACCTGCAATGACTTTTGTCCCCTTGTTGTGAACTGATGTTCTGCAGGATCACCAGTAGTGACTTTTGTCGAACATACAACTTGAAAACCTGGTGAAGGCAATTTTTTTGCCCTGCATTTCCTTAGCAAGGGTGAAATAATCGAATGTCTGTGTGTATGCGTAATATAATTTCACCGAGAGTGATACCGCTGTGTGAAGTATGTGGAGAAAGTTTCTTTTTTTCTTAAATACTAACTTTTTTTTTGTATGGACATCTCTTTCAATGCACGTATGAAAATTGCTGATATTTTGGCCTTTTGTGAGTTCAATTTGTGGAAATTTAACAATTAGAAATCACTTTACATCATATTCTTGGTGTACATCATATTACAGCTTTGCTAACCATCGGGTGGTATTCCTGTCGAATTCGGACGGTTTATAGCTTTTCTCCCTCATAAATAGGGTTTCTTTCTTCTGATTGCCATAAGGCTTCATGAAATCCTCCGCTTTAGATACCGACCACATGAAGTTAATGATCACCAGTTTCACTCAGTCTTACATGGTATATTCAGATTGTATACATGCTGTATGTAGTTTGCTTGGTCAAATACAGCCAAAAGAAGACAGAAAGTTGTCAGACACAGCACAAGGGGTTAATTATGACAGGAATTTTGAAAACTTTTCATTGCGTTAACACTTCCTGCTGTGGCATTCCTAAGTACCGATACAGATGGGCCTCGACTTGCAATTCTGTTCCGTTCCAACAACCTCATTGTAAGTCGATTTTGCCTAAGTCACCATCTCTGTAATTAACTGCAAGGACATATGAATAGGTGACATGCATGAATGCTATGTTGTACAGCAGGGCTTTCTTATATTTTTTCGCAAATTTTACACATTACTTATTAAAATTAATGCTAATATAGAATAATAACAATAATACATTATTACTGTATTACAATTATATTTTCACGCTGCACTGTTATTTTCGCTTTCCTTTCTAAATCTTTTTTTTCGGATTTTTCTTTTGAGCTCCACCAGAATGATCACTTTATCAATAAAAAAAAGTAGCTTGAATGAATCTCAAACTGAATTCTCCACAGGTGACTGTTAAGTAACATATCGCTTTACTTTGGATTTCAGACATTAAATTCCCTGCATTTATATTGTTTTTTTTATTCAGTGTATAACACAACATTTTTGTCAATAAAACTCTGTGGCTGATGGACACGGTGACTGAATCAATAAGAAAGGTGATGCCTTGAGGCAGTGGGACCAGCCAGTGTTATCATGCAGCAAATGGAGCAGTACTTGTCCAATGTTACTGCGAAATGTCAGCACTCAAAAATAAAGGTGGTCCCCGACTTACGATGGGGTTACGTACCGCAGAACACATTGTACGATGAAAATATCGTAATTCGAAAATGCATTTAATACACCTAACCTACCGAGCATCATAGCCTAGCATACGTGCGATGGCCATTACGGGCTTGCTGGCTTCATGCTGGGCAGTTATCTTGAGTTTCTCCTCAAGAATAATTGCCCTCCTCTTCTTCTTCCCACCAGTAACAGCAGGCAGAGATGGGTGTTTCTGTGACATTATGGATGCACAGAACACAGCGTAGATACAGGGGGTATTTATATCGCGACCGCGTGACGGACTGGGAGATGGAGATCGCTGCCGCTGCCCAGCATCATGAGAGAGCATCGTATCGCTTGCCTGGAAAAAAAACCTAAATTCAAAGTTCGAAGTACGGTTTCTACTGAATGTCTATGGCCAGCTCATCATCGTAAAGTCGAAAAATCGTAAGTCGAACCATCGTAAGCCGAGGAGCATCTGTAATACGATAAAATTGATGGGACAGCCATTGTCAGTTGCGTATGTTGTAAGTTGAGGACTACTTGTAAATTAATTTAGGAAAGGAGATGAACAGTTTCCCAGTGCCTGGTCTGTAAAAAGCAGACCAGCTGCCTCTTGTTCAGGGGACAATTCAGCACCTATATTTAATGCAGCTTGTCTGAGAGTATGGAGAGTGGGCCGGTCTGGACAAGGGAGAGGGTTCCCTGCAGCATATGGTTAAGACTTTCAATGTTTTTCTGTTTTAAGTTTATCTTTTGCTAATTGTGTTCGTATTATCTTTAAAAAAGGACACTTCCGCACTTAATAAAGAACTTTTGTTTAAAAACCTGCAGTCTCATTGCTCTGACAAAACATAATGCAAAGAATTTCCTTTTACGTTTCCTGCTTGTTTATTGCAGGGTCTTTCTAGCTTCTAATCATCATAGTATTTGCTTGACCTTTTACGGTTTAAAAGCTTTAAAGTCCACCTACTGTCTTCTGTTGTAAAATCAGCCAGCAATTAAATGTTTTTCTGAAAATTGCAGCGCTGTTGCCAAATGCGGACCAGAGTTTGACAACCTTGAATTTATCCGTTTTTTTTTTTTTTTTTCCAACGCTCACGTGCTTGAATACACCGACACGACACCGACACGCTTCTGGAGGAGCATGAGGTACTTTCTAGCTTCTAATCTCATGTATAAGCAGTAAAGTTATATCAATGTGCAATTTCTTAATGTTCGTGTTCTTCTTACACAGGCAGCTGTGGTTTGGAGAATGGATCAGGGCCTTAATAGTCCTCCAAGGACATCTCCACTTCGCCGGGTTTCTGTTTTGTCTAGAGCACATGCTGCATAGCCAGTGGGTCTGAGCAGGGCTGTTTTTGGCATCAGTTGGACCATGAACGCATCCTTTTGTAGATCACATAGCAGCACACCCCTGTAGCACACTGATATAAAAAGACAGACTTACCAGGTAATATGCCAAAGAAGGGCGAGGCCAGGTGTGGTCTTTCAGGTATTCACGGAAGGCATAGAGCGTCCTTGTTTACCTCCACACCCTTGGTGATATTGCTCCAAAAACAACACCCATGTGTGGACTCACAAACCTCCTTTCCAGTCCATGTCCAGTCTGCACATTTCATACATTAACAGCGCAGAAACTTGCCTTAGGTGTGACTGATGTGATTTATTTCTTTTTAATTATACATGTTTCTACAAGAAGCTGTTCCTAGCTGTGCTGGGAAGAGGAGTGACGGACTACGCTCTATTCTTCTACATTACACTAATACCTTTCATTTAATGCAAAAATGTCCCTTTTTACCCAAGGGCAAGTGAATACAGTCATTTGTCAAAACCACCAAGAACACTTTTGGCTATTCTGTTGAAAGCGATCTGTGTTTTGTAAATATCGTCGTTATGGGAACCGTGTTGTGTGAAAATACAAAAGCGGTGTAATAGATTATCACTGGGGCATATAAACGTGTCTGTGTTGATGAAGGGCACCCGATTATGCAATCTTCACTCCCATGTGCAGGTAGGAGCAGGTATTGCATCGCTTGTTTCAACCTCAGTCCCTGGTGATGCATTCTGCTAGGTGCCTTCTGCTCATTACCTTCATACACAGAAGGCAGGTGCAAATAGTTAATGACTGACAGAATTTCCCAGCACTGATTTCCCCGTCTCTGCGCTGCAGTAATGAGTGAGTCTTTTGTTGTGTTCAAAAGCTTCATGGTGTTTTTAGCATGACAGGCAAGAGCTTGTTCTCAAAGGCAATAAAATGCTGCACACCTCTTCTCCGCAAGTATGCTATGTTGCTGCCCGTTGTCCACTACTGGCTGATCTGGAGAAAGCTGAAGCTGGGTGGTTAAACTTCAACTGTGAGAGGGGCGGGCTTCTCTGCAGGGCCAAAATTCAAGTTTGGGTCTTAGAGGGTTTGTCTTTGTATGCTCCTTCTGAGCAGGGTCGACCCGGGTCCTACTCTCTGGTGGGTCTGGGGTTCAAGTCCTACTTGGGGTGCCTTGTGACAGATTGGTGTCCCATCCTGGGTGTGTCCCCTCCCCCTCCAGCCTTACGCCCTGTGTTGCTGGGTTGGGCTCTGGCTCACTGCGACCCTGTATGGGATGAGCGGTTCAGACAGTGTGCGTGCGCTATTTCTGATGGGGACAACAGGTGGTGTCACGCTTAGGGCTGTTGATTCACTATCTGAAGGTCATGGGTTTAAATCCCCAATCCGGTTGTAGTCCTCTTGACCAAGGCACTTTCCTGAATTGACATATTAATGGTACCCTTCTGTATAAGTGGGAAAATCAGTATTTTGCCTTTGGAGCCAAATGTTGTTTGTTAAAATCCTGCTTACTGTTGTAGCGCCTTTGAGCAAGGTATTTAACCTAGGTTGCCCCAGTAAAATTACCCAAATGTATGAATGGGAAAATCAATGTAAGTAGTGAGTTGTTTTGGAGAGAAGTGTCAGATAAATGGGTAAATATTTCAATGAGGGATGCCATGTGCAATGTGTCCTTCCTCACATGAGGGCCCAGAGAGATGCGACAGCACAAAGAAACATGACTGACAACTTTCAGTTAACTGGAATCTTGGCTGAAGGGGACCAAGGCACTTGCTGTGTGAAGGATTGACTGTGGGACCAAGTATTTATCACAAACTGCTTACATTTAAGTGTGTGAGTGACACAGAGAGAGTGTGTTCCACTGATGTATGGATGAGTGACCCATTGTAAGTAGTGTATCTAGCAGTGTAAGTCACCGCGGTGAATAAGGTGTGTGGGCTGGTAACACTACATAGAGTTCATTGGAAGTCACTTTAGAAAAAAGTGTCTGCTAAATAAATAAATGTAAATGTAAATTTAGATCCATTTTGAAAGCTGACAAATGTTCTGGGCTACAAGTATGTTTCATCAAAAATTCCTTTTCTGTCATCTGAGACCAATTATGGAGTTCCATGTATGCTGTCCCACAGAGGCATGAAGGTAATTGTGTTCAAAAACACTTGACGACGATCCTCGAAGATTAAAAACATGTAGTTCTGTGCAGTCCATTTTTGAAGGAGACAAGATTGTGGTTACTATGACCCCAAATCAGCTGTTAAATGCTTTGTTAAGAGTTATGTTAAAATGAGCCGAGAAAGTGTTTTTATATATCTTACACATGTATATTTTACTCCTTTTTTATCCCGCTTAACTTGTGGCCAATTACACAGTTCTCCTGTTTCCTCTCCAAACCACTCCAACTCAGGAGGGGTGAACACAGGCACACAGATCCTTTAATTACATTTCACATTTATTTTATTAGCTGACACTTTTATTCAAAACAACTTAAAGTGACTTACCCATTTATATAGTTGAGTGATTTTTATGGGAGCAATTCAGAGTAAGATCTTGATCAAATGTACTAGAGCACGAGGTGGGATTCAAGCCTGCATCCCACCGCAAAGTTGCGATGCTAACGACTGCGCCACCTATAGTGTTCTGAAAAAGTATTCTGATTCAAAACAATTTTAACACAACTGAACTTAGAAAAATACCATATTTAGTATTTTCTATCTTTTAAAAATATATTTTAAAAACGTAAATGTTCATGCACCATAACGTTAAGATCATGTCCGGATAAAGCTTTACGCAGCTGCTCCTATAATGTACGTAACTGTTTGTGTATCTCAATAATAAAAAAAACATTGGTAGGAAGGTGATGAGGAATCGTCGATATTCTGAGTTTTATGCAGCTAATCGTGTGAAGATTGGTGCATATGGTGAAAAGAAACTAACAGTGCAAGAATCCCACATCTGCAGCTATGTCTCTTTCTCCTAATGTAATGAACAAATTGTATTTTCTATGAGATGTATGTCGCTTTCGAGAAAAATGTCTGCTAAATGAATAAATGTAATGTATTTTTGAAACCCATTTGAATAAAAGGTAAATGGATTATTTTCTCTGCTGCAGTGCTCTTCTCTAACAGTGTGCTGCAATGCCTTTGCATCAATAGCTTTAAAATCAAGTTTGTTGGAATTTCTGTAGCTTTATTGTATGTTAATGAGTTCATTCCTTTATTCTTGCATTTCTGGTTTTGCTGTCACTTAGTTTCAGGTCGTGAACAATGGACTTTGTCCAATGTACTGTAAATACCTTTAGGTAAAATTATACGTTGAACCTCAGCCGAGCCCAGCTTCTCAGGAGGATTGTGTTATCCACCCAGAACAATAAGAAGAACACCAATAAATTAAGCTTTTGTGAGACAAATAGATAGTGGACACCCGTCTCCAGGAGTTAGCAGGACAAATGCCCACACTTGCATGAACAACACGAATCAAATGACAACTTGACATAGCACCTGTATCATGCACGGAACTGTAGTTATTTGCAGTCATACCAACTTCAGGTCTCATTTACTCGTTCATGTTAGATGTCTGCTATCTTCTCAACTCTATTGTCAAGGCTGTTCTCATCCGAAACTCGATATTTTTTCAGTTTGTAGCTCTAGCATCTAGTATGTAATGAGCAAACAAGCTTGAATTTATCATTTGAGAAAATAGTATGTATTAGCAAACATTCCCCTAGAAGAAATGCAAACAGGTAATATGAGGAGCGCCTACGTGGTGCGAGAGGACGTGGGTTCGATCGCCGCTCAGTCTATGTGGAGTATACGTGTTCTCCCCGTGTCTGCATGGGTTTCCTCTGGGTGCTCTGGTTTCTTCACACAGTCCAAAGACATGCAGGTTCACCCATAGTGTGTGAGTGACACAGAGAGAGTGTGTTCCACTGACGAATGGATGAGTGACCCATTCTAAGTAGTGTATCCAGCAGTGTAAGTCATCTTGGTGAATAAGGTGTGTGGGCTGATAACACTACATAGTATCCATTGGAAGTTGCTTTGGAGAAAAGCATCTGCTAAGTAAATACATGTTGTGAAATTTACATTTACTCACTAAGTAGATGTGTTTTTCCAAAACAACATACATCTCAGAGAAAAATGCAATGCAAAATATTTACATATTGCTTATTTTTGTCATGATTATTTATTGCTCTTACTGATCTCCTGTCAGTTGAAAAGACAGATGCTGACATGTTAATACAGGTTATTACCAAGAGTTTGACAGTGGCATGAATTCGTTCCAGCTTGGTCAGATCAGGAGCTTTGGATTATTCTCACTCATGACACCTTAACTATGAGTGAGAAAGCATGAACTGACCAAGGTGAAATTATTCACATCTAGAAATGTAGGGTGTACTTTAGACTGGTTCTACCGCTGAGAACGGGAATTTCAGGAATGTCTGAAATGCCAAAACCTAAATTTGACCTATAAGGCAACTTTACTGGACCTGAAGTTGTTTTAAATTCATTTCAGCAAACATTTCAGAATTTTGTATCGATTCTTTATGGCTGCTTTATTAGTTTGTGACAAGAAATGTATCTGCACCACCCTATCCAATGTAGCACAAAAAATCAAAATGATAAATTCAATAGGAAACATAATTCATCATTATTCTTTGATTTCCTCCTTAAAAAGCAATTCAAACAAACCAACCTCAGCTAAATATCTTTAAAAGAGCAAATAACAAATTCACATATTTGTTATAAATCTTTCCAATTGAGACCGGTGCAGAAACCAACAGCCATTTATAGGCCGTATAGACAATGCAATAAGAACTGCCTTTTTTCAAATTTACATTGATTAATTTAGCTGATACTTTTTTCCAAAGCAACTTACAGTTTTAAGCTACTCGCAATAATTTACCCGTTTATATAGCTGGGTAATATTACCGGAGCAAATCAGGGTAAGTACCATACTCAAGGGTACTGCAGGTGGAGGTGAGACCAATCTTTATTCAGCCCTTTCCATGTAGAAATATAAGGAAAATTGTATGAGACTTTGCAGAAATAAAAAGTCCTTTGAAAAAATAAAAGGTGCTTATCCATTATATTTACAACCTGTTTGGCAGCAAAACGTATTTATTCCTAATCCTCTCGGCGAAAGCAGTTAGCCCATACTTATTAAGTTGTAGTGGCGTTCCTGCAGTTGTTGCCAGGTTTTGATGTGGTCTGACGTCACTGTGTCAGTATCGTTTCTAAAGAAGTTCATCAAAGGCTTGTATGGTTCATCCACAGGAATCCTCTATGGAATGCTGGCGGACTCATGTTTATGATTTTCCTCTGAGCCACACCCAACCAAGGTGTTGAATGCACAACTCACTTGTAGTGTCAAATGCACTGACAATGGCTGTCTGTCACTGGTTCGAGGCACCTGTATAGCGTTCAGGTCTCTGTCTTTTTTGTACAGGTACAGCTGGTCGTGCGTATAGCCTTTCGGCGACATAGTTACACACACTGGCCTGTTCCGCAACCTCAGCTGTCAGCTGCTGCCTCTGGACCCAAAGGTCACAGGTTTGATCTCCACCTCCTGGCTGCAGTACCCTTGAGCGAGGTACTTACCCTAAATTGCTCTAGTAACATTACACACACACCATCTGAAACTGCTTGTCCCATACGGGGTCGCGGGGAGCTGGAGCCCAACCTGGCAACACAGGGCAAAAGACTGGAGGGGGAGGGGACATACCCAGGACAGGATGCTAATCCCTCACAAGGCACCCCAAGTGGGACTTGAACCCCAGACCCACTGGAGAGCAGGACCTGGTCCAACCCACTGAGCCACCATGTCCCCCTTCTCACAACATTACCCAGCTGTATAAATAATTGTAAGTAGCTTAACATTGCAAGTCACTTTGAAGAAAAGCATCAGTTAAATGAATAAATTTAAACTATATTGTGCCTCAAATTCTAGTGTTGACTCTTTGCATGACCTCTGATCAGCACTATTTACCCCCTTCCACATTTGCCGTGTCCAATTAGCCAGTTCCTATGTCTTCTCCGGGAATACGAAACCCATGACAATTTCCCAAATCCTCGTGCTCTGAGCCACGCGCTTCTTTTCACTGCACGGGCTGTGGGCTTCATCACGGATGCGACAAAAGGACATGGGTGGAGCTCACGGGTGACACGAAACTAAATACAGTCCGAATAGGACGCACACAAACACGCACTGCCCATGCCGGGTGCTGCTTTGTCTGGTGGTATCTGTGTGGTATCTCACAGTTTTCATTTCCTTGTGTGGGCAGCCGTTCACCTCTGGGTCTACAAGAGGCCTGTTCAGAGTGGTCACAATGGGCCATTTTCACACTAGCAAGAACCCTCCTCGAAAAGGACTCTTTATTTTCTCTGGGGACAGTGATGTGCCCCTGACAACTGGACCCTGTGGCTCTGTACTGTGAAAGCACCCTTGTCTGTCTTGCAGCTACGCGCTTTGGAACTCCTTGCAACTTCCACAGAATGTCTGACTGGGGGGTGTATGTGTGTGGGGGGCATAGCAAAAGGGCTCTTACTTTTCTCGGTCTGCCTAGAGGGCCAAGCTTCAAGCTCTGGGGTTACGACCAGTGATGGTGCCGGTCCTCAGCTGTTGCTGAGAGCCCTGGTCAGACAGAGCATTGTGTGACCACCTTCCTCCATGTTCATCTCTCCTCCCCTGATCATCTCATGCCATCCTGTACCTTAGTCTTACTCATGCTCCCTCCTTTTTCTCCCTTTATTTTTCTTTCCACGCAGCACTAGGTGTGTTTGGCATGAGTGGGCCACACCTCTAGGTTGCCTCACTTCAGAATTCAAGTTGTTTACGAAGATGCATTACTCTGAGATTTAGGTCTTGGATTAGGCTGATTTAAGCAGATATGATAGCGGAAGTTTAAATAAGTGGTATTTATGGTGTACACAGTTACTGAAGGGCCAATATGCTCTTTGAGGGCAATATGATTAATATGACACAAGAATAATGGAAAAGTGATGTCATCTTCACTTAGTAGTTTTCCTCTCTCTCAGTCCTGAAGCTTTAAAATATTTAAATGTCATTTGCCACGTCAGTCATCAACATCACAAATAAGAGAGTATCTTCTATAGACATATACCATAAGTATGTACAGTATGCTTACATGTAGACATAAATTATTATCTTATTTATTATAATGTCAGAATGTTATAGAAAGGAATGAATAGAAATTAATAGAAAAAATGTGTCTCAATATCCACATTTTATGACAGTGTTATCTGTTCATTGCTTTTAAATGTCAAAAAGGTAACATACAGATAGAAATATATTTTATTTTATGTTTTATGTTTTATAATATATTTTAAATACTTTCCATTATACTACAGTCATGATACATATTCTGAAATACATTAGTAAAAAACATCAAATAGTCATTAAACAACTGGCAAATACTGACAAATATTCTTTATTATTTTACTGGGGGGGGGGGGGGGGGGGGGTACAGTGATGAAGTTAATGCTCAGATTTTAAGGTGAGTTTCTGTGCTTCAAAGTGTTACTTTGCCAGTCAATATACACACACACACACATTTTCTGAACCGCTTGTCCCAGACAGGGTCGCGGGAACCGGAGCTTTTTAAAATTTTCTTTCATTCTTTAGACTTTTTTTTTAATCTGTTGCCTGCATGGGCATAACAAGTAGAACATTCATCCCGCCATGTCTCGCACAGCTAAACGAAAGTAATGGCTTTCTAATGTTTTCTAATAGACAAACCCACCCAAATGATGGCATCGCTGTTGTCGACTTGCGGTGTGAACGTGAGAGCTGAAAAGAAGAGGAAAAAAACAGAAAAACAAACAGAGGCCTCAGATTGTGCTTAGATTAGACGCAGGCACCTGTAAAATCACTGTCATGTGGTATGTGTGTAATTTGGATTTCAAGCAAGGAGGGCAACAGGTGAAAATAGCCCCAAGGTATGGGGAGTGTGGGGTGCAACCTGCCACAGCGAGCTGTATGAAAACAAAGGTGTGCCAGGTAAGATGACCAACACCTTGGCATCTGTCCAACTCATTTTCCACTTCACACTGGCAGCCTGGCTGGGACCCATGGGATGGTCCTCGTCTCTGTTCGTTTCAAAGTTTTTTCTCAATATAAAAGTTTGGAACATGTTACAACAGAGCTTTATGAAACATGTTAAAACTTCTACTGTAATGGGTTATCTGACTGTGTATTTCATAAATTGAAACATGACTTAAATTGCAGCAGCAATCAGGATTTCACTGTTTGCCGTGTCTTTGTAAATAGACGTTTAAAAGAGGGTTGGCAAGAGCTAATTGTTGTGCCAAAACTCAAAGGAAGATACCCTACAGGTGTTGATTTCCCACTCAGTCATGAAATGTGTGAGATACTGTCATCAAAAATAATCGGAGAAAAATCCAGTACCTGTTGGAAGAGGCTGACAGAAAGAGCCATACAGAAAAGTACAGCCAGAAATGAATGCAAACTATATGGACCACTTCATTTTTGAATGATTGTGGACCAAATTACACCTGGCACCGGTTTTATTCCAATATTCAATTGATCTGAGAATCAAATGAAAGCATTAATTCTGAGAAAAAGCGGTTTTTCTTAATTTCTTATAAATGTGTGTTTTGTGCTTTTGAGTTGCAAATATTGATTTTAGATTTTATTAGATTATATTTATCTATATATTTATTTAGATTTATTAGATTATAGATTTTATTTAGATTATAGATTTTCTCACTGTGCCATAGTTGTGTGACAAGGTGCTGCAGTCTGACATTAAAACGTGATCTTCTAACTCTCCAGATGTGTCGCAGCTCCCAAGGTTTCTCTTTTCACACGTGTGATCATTGCATAGCATCCAGCGCTCCTCCCGCCCCCCCCGCCTCCCCGGCTGACAATCCGGCCCATGTGGGCTGGGGTCCAATCCCCTCCTGGGACATGCGGTCCTGGCCCTGCCCTGTCTCTGGTTGTGGAGCGCGGTCCATGTTGATAGGCTCCAGTCCCCCGCGGGACACGCATCACCCCCCCCCCCACCGGCCCCGCACACCCACCCACCCGCCCCCCGCGGCTCCTCCCTCGCCTAGCGCAGCCGGTGGGGCGGTCATGTGACCGCAGAAGATGCGTTCCGGAGTTTTTAAACAAAGTAAGCCGTAGTCGTCCTTACTTCGCCAAACTTTGTTTTACCTGAGTGTCTCGCGCGCGCGTGGTTGAGGATCTGCTCCTCCGATCGGGTCCCATCGTGTACACGTGACGTATTGTGCTCACGGATGAGCGAGGCTGTGTGATCGGATCCGGGACGAGTGAGTGAGGATCGCGAGGAAAGTGCTGCTGGGAAGAAGAGCGACCCGTCCATTAACACTCTGGACCCTGAACGCGCTCCCACGGACCCGTATCCACGGTGAGCTTTTTTCCGTGACAGAGAGTGAGAGTGAGAGAGAGAGACAGCGAGAGAGAGAGAGAGAGAGAGAGAGAGAGAGAGAGAGAAGCTTACTCTGTGTCGGAGTAGCGCGATCTCCCGTCTCCATTATTATAATAATGATGACGACAACAGATAATGACTAACTTTTTTTCTGACTATTGTACAATAATTATTAGTAAATGACACATTATAAATGATTTATGATGTTACTTTGTATACAAATATGTAAAGTAAATTTTAAGGAAATTATTTAAAAATGGTTGCGTAAACTTACACATATTTTGTGTAATAATAGCCGGCATAATGAAGTGCGCTGCTCGCGCTCGTTTGTGTGTGGTCGTGGGAGGGGAGGCCGAGTGGAGCGGAGCGGAGTGGAGTGGTTGGGGGCTGTCAGTGCCCACGGCCACGGAGTGTGGAAACACAGCCGCGATAGCCAGCTAAAGGCGCTGTGTGTTTCACCGAGGGATTCCGTCCGTGCGCCGCTGTTCGCTGTCTCTCTCTGCCACAGTGAGCGGACTCATAAATGTTCACTTTCCAGAATCCAGGGCTGTGTGTTGACCTCCTACCCGCCCGTGTGGAACCGTGTCACTCCCACTCATGTCGCTCGTGACCACAAACACATCAACACAGAACAGAAGCCTCACGCACCAGGTGTCCTTTCGGGCTCTCAACTTCTTTCGTGTTCTGGAACAGCTGAGCTGACTGACTGCTGCGTAAAAGTACCAGGTTGTGCTTTTCTACGCTGGTGAAGCCAGAGGCTATGATGAAGTTGTAATAGGAAGGTTGTTGGTTCGAGTCCCAGCAGCGCAACTGGGTTAGCGCATAAACGCCGGCGCAAGGAGGACGGAGCTACTCGTGATAAGGACACGACGCAAATTAATACAGTGTTTGTTGCTTTGTAATGGCGAGTAACTGACGGAGGTGTTTAATCCTCAGCATTAATAGTTTGAAGATTAGAATTATTTTTTTTTTGCTCACATTGATTGATGCCTGTTCTGTTTATGTCCTTTGAAGTGTCCCAGTGGATTTATGGCGACCCTGGATAGAGTGCGTATCCAAGCAACAGCCACTTAGTGACGCGCAGTAATGTCAATTGTTGGAAACCCGTGGAAAAACCTTGAAAAAGTTAAAATTTGATTCCGTAAGATTATTTATGGCTCTTTTTGACTTATGACATGTCACTCCAAGAGTTTATAATTTGTCACTTTGCCCCTAAGGTGATTGATGTTGTGCTACTTATGTCTTTATTGCCAGTGTTGGTATGAGGAGGAAAGTGCTCTGACTGTCAGTTTAGTCTCCAGACCTGTTGGCATTTTGTCAACTTTGATGTCTCACTCAAAGGGGGGAGGGGGGGGAATAAATAAGTTTCAGCAAAAAGGCAAGGTAATTGTTTGTGTTTTTCCCTCCTCCCCTTTCAAACCAGGAAAAAAAAAAAAAAACTCATGACTTCCACTCTACACCTGTGTGTGTGTGTGGCAGCTACCGTTTTATGTGTTTGCTTCGGTAAATAGGACCCATTCAGGCCGACTGCAAGCGCTCTTCGCCGCCTGTTTTCCTCTTTCCCCCCCGTCCCTCTCGCCGTCCCTCTCCTGTGTCACCTAGCGCCAGCACTGCAGCTTCCTGTGCTTTTGTTTCAAGGCTGAGTCTTGCGTCAGACATTCCACTTGGCACATGCAGACTACTTTCCTGTTTGGAGCCTGGGGGAGGTTGAAGCAGGCTAGCCGGACGGGTGGGTGGGGGGCCCCCAGGCTGAGTTTGTACACTCCCAGGGACCCCACCCACATGGTGTCCCACCCATGGACAGGACAGACCACTTCCCCAGGATTAGGGCTCTGATGTTATCTGCTGGAATGCACTCGCTCCTACACACACACACACACACACACACACACACACACACACACACACACACACACACACACACAATCTGTCTGCTTCTTTCACAAACATGTTTTTTTATTGCTCAGGGACTGTGTCTCGGGGCGCTGTGCTGGTGAACATTAACCTGTTCCGTCCTTCCGTCACTTCTGCAGCAGCCGCCTGTGGCCTCTGGTTTCACACTCAGATGTTTTGTCCTCTGGGTTCAAGCAGTAAAGTTTGTGTAACTGTGCGTTTAACACTTAATTTATTCTTGCCTTGTGCCGATTAAGTTTTCCCATTATAATGAATGGGAATGCTTTTAATGGATGGACACTTAAGTATCGTTTGCTTTGCGCACTAGTGTTATGGCACAAGTTGAGTCGGCATGGCTGTCCCTGTGTAGTTTACTTGCCGTAGGCCTGTACCATCGGCGTTTTCAAAGCTGCGTTGACTTCGTCACCTGTCCCGCTGTATGTCCGTCCCCTGTGCGGACACTCTGGGCTGGATATTTTGTCAAGGGTCTGCCCTGTGCTTCTTTAACACCCGTGTAAATCAAAGGGCTTTACCTGCTCTCTCCTGCTTTACAAAGGCTAAAAGTGCTTCTGTTTGTCTGTACCAGAGTTGTTACCCTATTGCCGTGGTACAGCCCTAATGGTAGCGTAGTAGTACTTAAGTATCTCACTGGTACCGGTTCGGTCCTACCAGTGTAGCAGTGCTGAGCTAAGTTTACCGTAGCAGCCTTTTAGTAGTACTACTCTAACTGTGCAAATCTACTTTAGTT
The DNA here is from genome assembly GCF_900964775.1 of Scleropages formosus. Lineage (NCBI taxonomy): Eukaryota > Metazoa > Chordata > Actinopteri > Osteoglossiformes > Osteoglossidae > Scleropages > Scleropages formosus. The sequence goes on along the minus strand of NC_041821.1, from coordinate 10,169,207 downwards.
GTAGTAGTACCATCGTAACGGTATTGATCTGGCTCACTTGTGGCAGTATCGCAAAAATGGTACCGATCTGGTGGACTTGTAGTAAAATCATCATAATGCCGGTACTGGTCTAGATGACTTGCAGTAGTACCACTGTGACGGTACTGATCTAGTTGACTGGAATTACTTGTGTACCTGTGTGTTCGCTTAGGTTTTTATTATTGCAGATTCTTTTTGACTTGTACTCGTAACCGTATTCATGTGGGTCAGCTGTAGTTGAGTTGTAAGTAGTACCAGTGCGAGTCCTGCTTTTATGTGCTGCTCGAGGCACACGGGGCGAGGCACAGGGCAGGACGCCAGGCAGCAGTTTGTGGATTGGGGGGGGGCGGGGTGTGGCTTGGCAGCACTTGGGGGTGGGTTTGGTGGGGACGTTATTGTCCAGGAGGCTTGGGGGGGGGGGATTCGGCTTTGGCTTCGGCTTCCTCCTTGCTTTCTGGCCGAGGTTTTGTTAGCAGCAAGGGAGAGGCAGGCCAGACAGGAAACCGCACACACAGCGCAGCCCCCACTTCTGCCCCCCACCCACATTATCTCCCCTCCAGTTCCTCCATATTGTGTGGAAGTCATGCCAGCAGACTGTGGGCTTGCCTTGCCTCGCCTCCCTGCTACTGCTTACTGGTATACACACACACACACACACACACACACACACACAGCTTTATGGCCACGGCAGGGATTGTTTGCAATGGACAAACATTTCTCTTCCAGTGCAGTGTTTTTTTTTTTTTTTTTTTTTTTTTTTTTTTTTTTTTTGTTTTACTACATCTGTGGGGTTTTCTTAGTTGTACGTAAAACATTCTTTTATTAATAAGACTTTCTCACTCTGTCTTAAACGTGTTGCAGTATGGTTTCAGTTTGAATACAGTGTTTGAGGATTTCTTCATTTTTTTTTTTTTTTAGAGTGGATATTAATAGTAGCGAGGAGAGATGAGTCTGGGACGTATCAGGAAGAGGCATTGCCTTTCCCGGGGAGTCCGCTGTTGTGCAGCTCCCATTAAGGGTACATCGTCTGCCTTTGAGAAATGGATTACCACATTTTAGCTAGACAGCCCCCCCCCTGCCCCCAACATGTGTCCTTCAGAGTTCTCTTCTGCACTGAATTCTCAGGGAAATAACCTGCATGAAATTTCAGGGAAGAGCTGCTTTTCTTTATTTATTTATTTTATATTTTTTCAAGTTTCATGGCTACAGCACCTTCCCTTTGACCGACTTTTGTTTTTTGGTATTATGGGTGTTTGCTGAAAAGGTTGACATGTACACACAATTCATTCAGTCGAGCCCCTGCTGCATTCTTCTTGCCGGAAGAGCTGATCTGGACCGTGTTCAAAGCCCCCCCCCCCCCCCCCCCGCCCGGGTTCACTCTCCAGCAGTGATGTTGCTCAATAAAGAAAAGGGTCCCCTTTGGTTCAGTGGTACAGCTCTGCTTTGGCCTCCAGGCCTTGAATGTCTTTCCCCAAAATGGTTCTCTAACCATGCCTTGACTCTTCATGCCTTGAAATTTGGGTCTCTGTGCATGTTTCCATGGCTGCGGTTCAAAGTTAAAACAGTTTGACCACAAACAGAAACATTTGTTGCTGAGATTGGCTGCGAGTGAGAGAGAGAAAAAAAAAATCCCTAAAGGAAAACCCTGAGAGATGGGCAGTGATAAACTCCAGAAAGAAACAAAAGAGAGAAAGGGAAGCAAAAAGCACCACTCTGTGACCACAAAACCCAATAAAAAACCCAGCTAAAAGCCCTAACCAGAGATAGGAGGCCTGGTTTGACTCATTCCGAAAATCCCCTTTGCTTTTCACCTTTGCTTTGCTGTCATCGCCAGGTGGAGGAACGGACTTGTCAGAATCGGCGTTCGTATCGCTCCGTGATGAGCCGAGACGGTGAGAAGCGCCCGTGGTATTGAGAAGTAAGCGTGTGCGACTGCTGGAGTGAAGGAATGAGAAGGGTTTGTCAGGAGCGAGAGAAAGAGAGAAGATAAAGGTGTTTACAGTTTTTGGAAAGGTTGCTGCAGGGCAGTGGTGCTGGGACAGCAGCTGGGACATGTAGGAAGACACCTCATTCCAGGCTTGTGTCCTGTTGGCACATGTGGGGGTTTCGAGCCCTCAGTCATCAGCGGAGCTTGACAAAACTGTAGTATTGATGACAGATGCAGCCCCCCCCCCCCCAATCCGATTATGGATCAATTATAGTCTATAAAAGAAATTTAGCATATGTTTCCTTTATGGGAGCAAGTTGTGAAGAATATACTAGCATCAGCATGATGTAAAGGCTGCAACAGGAACCCAGTTATGAGCGTAGACATCCGGTGTGCCGCAGATTTGACTCATGGCAGTGGATGCAGATCTCTTGCGCCTGATTTATTTCTCATTCTTGGCTGCAGGCACAGTACCATTTGCAAGCAATTAAGTTCTGGTTTATAAAGACTTGCTGGCAGTAGGACGTATAATTGGAATATATTACAAAGCCTGTAAAACTCTGACTGGTCTGTCTGTATTTACAGCAGAATATAGATAAGGCTGGATATAATGGAAATCTCATTGGTGGAGAAAGACTTGTTTCAGGGATCCAAAATATGTTTACAGAAAAATGACACTTTTAGACGATGCATTTGATCTCTCACTTTGCTGTGAACATCACTGGCTAAAGATCTTAACAGTAATAACAAATAATTAACGATAATGTGATCTTTGCACCTGGGTTTTGCAGTGAAGTTCCGCCACAAGGTATCAAAATCTAGATGCTCCTGAAAGCATAAGTGCAAAAGTATTAAATTACAATTAATTTTTTTAAAAATACAGAATAGACCTAAATCTATTCCTGGTTCAGATTAAGAACACCCATGCTAGTGAGAACTCCTTCCATTTTCAATTAATTAATTTAAAAAAAAAAAAGAAAAAATTCAACTGCCTTTAAAATCCTAGTGCTTATAACTCTCTCCCTCTGTCGGCCAGTTGCTTATTTAATAAAAATATTGTTCTGTTTCTGATTGATAGAATATAATTTCAGTATCATCTGTGTCTGTTATGTTTTGCAAAACTGCAATTACCGATGATGGGAAGAAAATCTAGTACTTTCCCAGGCCCAGCCTGTCTATGAATATGCATGAGTATAACCAAAAATCAGAACTCCAAAGTGAGTCCAGGCTTTTGCGGCACACGGCGCGCTTTGTTTGCACAGTCTTTCCCAGGTTCCTCTAAAGTTCCCTGCAGCGTGATTCTGCTCTCAATAAATCTGTCAGTCGCAGTCATTTTGCTTCTCCTGGTTTTTTTTTGTGTGTGTGTGTGTGTGTGTGTTTGTCTAGCCTGGATTGCACACAGTTCTGTTCTGTGCTCAGGGCTTCTGTTTGCAATGTCCCCCATGCCTCGTTAATCATTACGCATCTTGCAAGCCGGGCCTCTCTTCTCTCGGACTTGGTTCAGCCTGCGCTCAGGCGCTCGGCAGAGATGGACACGAGGAGCAGCCGGGCTGCAGCTCTGGGACAGGTTCCTCCAACCCATAGAACCTTGCAGGTCGCCAGCTAGACGGAATTATGCTTTATAAGAGCTCTTTGCGCTGATTTATTTCAGTACGATTTCCTTTTATAAGGAGTACTAGAAGATGATTAATAATTGCTCATAAACATATGTACAACAAATATAAACAACAATGGTGAGTCATTTTTAAAAAACATTTTTAAATGATTCCTTCATCCATTCATTCATTTTGCACTTCATACAGGATTATGAGTGCAAAGTCAGTGCATAAAATGTAATAAAGGAAATTTGGGTGCATGTTTGGAAACCTCACTGGGTTCGGGGCTGGTAAGGGAGGGTGACCCTCCCAAAGAGCCGGCTCCCTGTCCCCTGCGAAGGGAAGCCAGCTCGTACCCTGTTGCCGGCGCACACTCTGCCACTGCATTGCGCTACCAAGGTGATCCTGGGTGAACATGGTGTGTCTGGCTCCTCTCCCAGTGAGGGAGGCATTCTGGGAGTCTGTTTCCCAAGGCATGGGCAGGTCAGGCTTGGAACTGACACAGCCCTTTTCTTCACTTCCACCGAACGTGATTCAGAGCCCTCCCATCAAACTCGGTGAACCTTTAGCCCGCCTGCCTCCTTCGGAACCAGCCGTTATCAATCCATGGCACACTCCCGTGGCCCGTGCGGTGTGTTGTTCGTGAATAGGTGTTTCCTGTTTTGCTGCTATTGTTGGAAAGTGCTCTGCGGGGGGAAAATGGTTAAATGAAAGATTTTGTGCGTTTTCCTATTGCAAAGGAAAAAAAAAAAATGCCAGCTCTTACTTTTGGTGGTGCGAAGTATTAATGAAGGTACATCAGACATTTGACCTTTACTGTGGTTTTATTTTATTTTTTTTTTTTTTTTCTTCCCCCAGCCTGTGCAGTGTCGCAGTTGGTGTGAAGTTTACCTCACGTGTGTTTTCCCTGAGCACTGACAATGTAGCAGCCGAGCTTTGTGTTACAGTTCCATTGGTGTGTATTGCAGCAGTCTGTATTTGGAAGGGGGGGAGCGGTGGCGTGGCAGGTTTGGCCAGGTCCTGCTCTCTGGCAGGTCTGGGGTTCGAGTCCCGCTTGGGGTGCTTTGCGACGGACCGGCGTCCCATCCAGGGTGCGTCCCCTCTCCCTCCGGCCTCGCGCCCTGTGTTGCCAGGTTAGGCTCCGGTTTGCCGTGACCCCCCTCAGGACAAGCAGTTTCAGTGTGTGTGTGTGTGTGTGTGTGTGTGTGTGTGTGTGTGTGTGTATTTGGAAGTAAGAGAGGTGGATGGAGAAGTACAAACACTACTTGCGGAGCTCTGACATTGTGTATGCGGCGGTGTCCGTGTGATTCGACAGATGAAGTCATACGGAGTGTGCGGCCTTGAAGGCGAATACTTTCTCAGTGTACTTCGAACACAGTCCTGACATTTCCTCCTTTCCTTGTTCTCCCAAAAGGCCCCGGTGCGCAACCATGCTCATGTATGACTACCCAGCAAACGCCAGCATGGAGGCGGTGAGTACCGATGCCTATCGCTGATAGAAGTGGTATGTAAGGTCACACGGGGTTCAATGGTGTTTCCTTCTTCACACGACAGACCTGAATCAGCCTGTCGTGCTTTCTTGGGCAAACTCTGAAGGACAAATTTGGGTCGATGTCATAGAATTTTTTAAAAAATATAATTTTTTTTTTTTTTTTTTTTTTTTGGGGTGGCATTTTTTTCTGCAGTTTTAGCCTTTTCAATCATTTTGCCATTTAAATATACATAAAATAATGTTTGTCTACATATATTTTCCCCATAACTTTGAGCAAAATTATTTTCCATAAAAGAGCTCATACATGTCATGTAGCCTACATAGACGCGTTGCTGAGATTCAGTTTAGTTTATTTGTACGCAGCGCTTTTCTCGCACAGCAGTGCCACAGAGTGCTTGAACGCCGTTACAGGGAATGATACGATGTCACAAGGTGTGATACTACAGACGGAAACGACCCAAGGGGAAGACGATCATGTAAGCAGTAGTTATATATAGTTAACTGTAAAGTAAGCAAGCTGGCGGCTGAGAAGAAAACAAAAAAAAATTACCAACTCCCATTGTGCATCTCCAGGCAAAAGGCATTTCAGATTCTTAAAAACGTTGCTTAACTCCATATATCAATTTTGATTTATATATATAGGATGCGTTATTGCCGTTTAAAATGGGAATCGGCCACATACAACTGTGCTCTCCTTGTCCTGGTACTATTACTTCAGTCACGGTGGACGTGGTCAAAGGGACATCTTTATTTACCTGTCCTACGGCCACCAGTGGCACACTCGTCGCAACTCGCCCCTCTTTGCACGCATTTCCAGCCAACCATTTGTTGTAGTTAGCGGTGTGCCGTAACACCACGCGCCGCTTCCTTCCTGACAAACAGCCTCGCAAATTTGCATACAATAGTTAAGCCAGGCAATGGGAGCAGAGGCAGCTGCCTTTGTCCCCCCCTCCCCACACACCTAGTGCCAGTCATTTAAAGAGAGGCGTGGGAAAGATCTCCGCCCTCGGATGGGAAAGCAGTTCCGTGTTTGCGTTTCCAGGACGTCAGAGGCGTGGCGGTCACACAACAGCCTTTCTGCACCATCAGCACTCAAAAATGAGGGCAACGGAACACGAGGAAGCGCCCACCCGCTCCTGGCGCGTTACGGGCCGTCACTCGGACACCGTGCCGCCCCGAGGGCTTTTAGGGCTTCTGACGCTTCACCTGAGTGAGTGGGGTCACCTCCGTTTGTCAGCTGCGCCGACTTGATCTGGCTCCCTGGCCGCAGAAGGTGAACTTGATGGGTTTTAAAGAGTATGCCAACATTCCAGAGTTAAACAGGCGAACGGCAAAAAGTAGACGCTGGGATTCCAGTTTGTCGCTCGATGCGTCCTCCCACACCGGGTACTGCCTTTACACCTGAGGCCCTCGGTAAGCAGGAGGGAACCGAGCACACAATTGGCCAGCTGCTGCCAAAATGCTTCCTGCTGTTCTTCTGGAAGAGGCGCGAGGGGGTTGGGAGGGCACGCCGCAGATGGACGCACATTCCGCCGTGACCTCTGCGAGAGCGGGGGAGCCAGTTCGGCACCAGACGTTTTGGAAGGGTGCTAGGTTACAGTGACGGTTTGTGTTTAAGCTGAGAGTTTTGTCTCACTTCACAAACTGATCCTTCTAGAGCAGTTACTTGTTAGACAAGCACATTTTTATGCCGATTTGATTGATTTTAAAAGGCTTGTTCTCTCTCGCTCTCTCTCTCTGCTCGTTTTCTCACCCCCTCCCCTGTACCCCTTCCTTTTGTTTGAATTTTTCTAATCCCACGTCATCCCCCCCGTGCTTCTTCCCAATTCCTCCTGCTCAGTCTTTCTACCAGAGCTACCCCTCCCTGAAGTCCCAGTCAGAGGCCTACGGCAGCATCTCCTCCCCACACCCTGGCAGCAGCATGGTGGGCGGACGGCTTTACCAGCAGTCTCAGAGCCTCCAAGACCTCCAGGAGCTCCGGGCCAGCATGGGCAGTCCTGGGAGTGTCAGTCACAACCAGCTGGAACCTGTGGACCTGTCACTTACTAAGAGGGGCTCCGCCTCCTCTTCCTCATCCTCGTCCCGCAGTTCGCCGGCCTCCCCCCACCACCACCAGCGGCTGCGGGCCGGTTCGCCCCCACTCAGGCGGACGCCCCCTGCTATGCCCCTGCAGTTTCCCACCGTGCTGGCACCGCTGCTGCAGGGTCCAGGCTCCACGCCCGGCGTGATCCCGGTGCTGTCCAGCGTCATGCTGCAGCCGCTATCCGTGCTCTACCCCTCACACCTCCACCTGCCCCACCAGTCCATCATGGTGTCCCCTGTCCCGGGGGAGGACATGCAGGCTCTAGCCACCCACAGACAAGGTGAGTCCCAGCCCTCAACTCTGACACTGATCTCAGCGCAGACCCACCCTCTCGATCGCCAAAATACTGGCACCTCTTCTACATTTACAAGTGCTGCGTTAATGCGTCGCACAGAACTTGCGCCATGTAACACTGCAGAAGGTGATGGTTGCGCAGAACGATGGCTAACAGCCAAGTACACGCCATAATATTTGCATATTAGCTAAGGTACCTAGTGGCTGCGGGGAAAATGTTTCTATTCAGGGAAGAGGTGTTTATCTCGTAAAAATGAAATGAGAACAGTGTGTGCTCTTAAGGTGGGGCTCAGAACTGAATCGGGTGCTTGAAGCAGGAGCTCGGCAAAAGGCAGACTGTAGAACCTCTGTATGCGTGCCGAATGTTGGAGCTGACCCAACTGTCGTTCTGCGGCCCAGCCTCACCAATGAAGCCCTCGGAGACGTGCCACGACAGCCATGAACTGCTGAAGCCCATCAAAACGGAGCCACGCACAGACCCCTCCTTGGACGGCCACAGCGAGGAGGTGACGTCGTCAGTCATCGCCGCACCTCCCGTCTACAGCGAGTAAGTGACCTCGTTTACCACCCCCCCCCCCCCCCCCCCCGTCAAGCCAGCCCTGCTTCCAATTAAATAAAAGCTCCCAGGAATTGCCATAGCTGTAATTTGGAGCCGCACTCGGATTAATAGCTGAACGTGGGCTGGATTTGTTCCCCCGGTGCGAGTAGGAGCGTCGATCATAGTGTGACACGACACGATCGTACGTGAAGTCGTCAGATGGATGCTGTCCCACGGTCTGTCGTGTTGCGCGGTACTCGGCGCAGATGAATAGCTGAACTTGCGGCTTGGAGCGGAGCCCTCATTGTGGAACGAGGGCGTGCGGTCCCGGCGAGAGGCTGACAGTCGCTCTCCCGCAGCCTGTCAAGTGGAACCCGCGCTTTGGTACACACCACTAGGCTGCAGTGGCCTCAAGCTGCGCCGAAACTCCTCTTTCCTTCCGCCCGTCTGCTGCGGCTCGAGCATTTACCACGTTTCTCCCTTTGTCTTGCTGCCCTTCGAGCTCCAAATAGAAGCACCCCGAATCCACTCTTTGCAGGATGACTCGATCGTCAGCGTGGCGAAGTCTTGTCCGGACCGCGAGTGGCCGATCCCTCTGCAGCGATTCCGAATGAAGGAGCAGCTGCGTCCGCCGCATAGCCCCCTCCCCCTAGGTGTCCATGCGCCCCTCTGTCTGGGCACCGCTCCTCCTTAGGGAGGTGCATCCAGCACTCGAGACAGTGGGGATGTTGGCAGGAAGCTCAGGGGATCTGTCGATAGGCGCCATCTTCCTGTTGCGACGCAGGATGCCCGAGCGGGGGCGTCCGGGCCCGGCCAGCTCTCGATAAGATGCGTTGCATCGCCGCGTGGGCACAAGGCCATGTGCTATATGGTGAAATCGGTTTAGCTTGTTAGTTGGGGCTTTCAGTGTAAACGTAAAACGTGTTTCTGATAATGGGTTAATGGATAATCTGGCATGGATGAAAAAAAGAATTCATCTGTTACAAACCGCACTCCAAATGCCAGTGAGAAAGAAGAGTATGAGAGTGTTGTCATGTCGTCTGTTACTGCATTGCATGCTGCTCCATCCCTGCCCTGGTCCTGATGTTATCTCCCAATGTGCTCCAGGATGTCGCCCTGTCTAGCTCCGTCCTGAGAACACTTATGTGGGCGGTGTGTGTGTGCGTGCGTGCGTGCGTGCGCTTTACTACCCTCATCTGAGCAGTTTTGTGGAAAATGTCCCCGTAATTATAGTAAAACCAGGGGAAAAAAAAAAAAAAGTCCCCACAAGGCAAAATGCTGTTTTTTGAAATATTGGAGGATTTAAAAAAAAAAAAAAAAAAAAAAAAAACTAAACTGGGAAATATTTAAATGTATGAATTTCTCTGCAGTTTTACCGGAGCGGGTTTAAGAGGCCTCCTTGCAAAGCCTGAGAGTCCAAAAGCGAAGTCTGCTCCATATTCCGTACACGTTTTTTTTTTTTTTTTTTTTGGCGTCTTTTTTACCGTGCTGAACTGCTACACGAAACAGTGTATCGTCACGTTCGCCGAAAGGCCGAAGGTCGATATTTACACACCCTTTTGGTGGCACTGCGAGTCTACTTTTAGCTCCCAGTGTGACACGGGGAAGGGCCGAACCCCATTCTGAGGGAGGGGTTGGGGGTGGGGGTGTTTCCCTGGGAGTGGCAGGAAACTTTAATGGCAGCGTGCGCGCTCGCCGAGGTGTGGCGGGAACCGACAAGGGGTGTGGGCGACTTGTTTACCCCGAGGAATTGTCACTGCTTCGAGTGAAAACAGAGAGATGCTGCAGTGCGGAACGCCATGGCGCGGACCGTTGAACGCGTGCGCCGTGCCGCACTCCTGCAATAATTGCAACGACCGTCCCGCTGTCAAAATGCGTCTTCGCGTGATCCTTCGGCTCCTGGGCAGCGGAGAAATGGCTCGGAAAGAAACTCTCGAATTCCGCATCTCCGTTCTTCGATGGCGATTTATCTCGAGTTTGTGAAATCCTTCGGATCCTCCAACGCCGCAGTTGCGCTTCAGTGTCGGTGTGACCGGAACCGGCTCTTTCTGCCCCCCCCCAGGAGCGGTAGCCCCTCCGTGATCGTACACTGTGGCAAACACCCGCCTCCCGCCGACTCCCCAGACACGCTGAAGAAGCGCCGTGTCCATCGCTGCGACTTTGGTGGCTGCAACAAGGTGTACACCAAGAGCTCGCACCTCAAAGCCCATCGCCGCACGCATACGGGTGAGGATGCCGCTTGTGCCCGTTTTCAGCAGCTGTTTACCTCGGTTCTAAATCAGGACTTTAGGCTAGTACTCCAATTACCCATTATACCTGAACTATAGTACTCGGAGTGGCATGGTGGTGCAGCAGGTAGTGATGCTTCCTCAGCTCCTTGAATGAGTCTTCAAATGTGTGTTTGAATCTGACTGTGTGTGTGTGTGTGTGTGTGTGTGTGTGTGTGTTCCTCCCAGCATGGACCCTCCCTAATGCATTATGCCTCTGAAATAGGCTCTGGACCACCACGACCCTGCCCTGGCCAAGCACATATTGATACCAAATCAACAGTGCCCATGACTTGTGACTTCGTATGTTTAACTTACGGTTATGCGTTCGGGCTTTACGGCCCAACCCGTGACTCCGCCTCTTCTCTGGCTGCAGGTGAGAAGCCCTACAAGTGCATGTGGGAGGGCTGCACGTGGAAGTTTGCCCGCTCGGACGAGCTCACGCGCCACTTCCGCAAGCACACGGGCGTCAAGCCCTTCCAGTGCCCGGACTGCGAGCGCAGCTTTTCCCGCTCCGACCACCTGGCCCTGCACAAGAAGCGCCACCTGCTGGTCTGAGCCCAAATATGAGCCGCATCCTGGCACGGGCCGCACCCCTACGGACCTCTGACGGTGACTCGCGTACTCAGGCCGGGGGGGGGGGCGGCGTGACACCCACTACAACCTGAACCCCGACCACGGCTGTGGGCACAGCGTGTCGGAGCTCCGCTGGCCCTCTCGTTCCCCTTGAACTCTGACCCCAGAATCACAGTACCAGCTCAGCGTCCTTCACCTCGTACTACTTCCTCCTACCCTTCGCTCAGCTGGCCTGAGCACCACCACCACCACCCCCCACCCCGAGCCCTTTGTAAAGCCCTCGGTCACTCCTACACAATGTGAATGCTTCTTAGCAAGAGGCATACAAAGATATTGTTAATATTAGTCGTTCACCTTGTTTTCAGCCTAAATGTTTTACATTGTTCCGTTGGATTTTTGAGTCTTAAGGGACTTTCCTCTGAGTGGGTATGTTGCTTTCTGGCTGGTCTCCCAAAATAATAGATGAGCAAGTGGTTTTTTTTTTTTTAATTTTTTTTTTTGTTTTTTAAATTGCATTCGTGCCGTACTGTGGTTACCTGTTAGTGTGATCAGACCACAAACCCTGTGCTGGACTAAAGCTTCATGAAGAATCGGCTGTCACACCCAGTGTCTTTAGTGAAGGATGATTGGCGATGGGCTTGGACTGGCGTTGCCTTCACCTCTTCTTTTGGCCTCATCACACCGAGAGTTTGCTTCTCTTCATTCCAGTGCTGATCAGTCTTGCTGTTCTGCCAGCAGTGTGTGGGGGTGTTTTAAATTATTATTTTTTTATTTTAATAACCTTGCATACCCAGCACAGTCAATATCTTGTGATGCTCAAGTTTGCCTGTGAGAGTTGAATGTGTTTGGGCATTTTTGTCATTTACCATGTTGATCAGGGCATCTCCTGGGGCCACTTGGTGCCACCTGGGGAGCTACAGAGGTGAACACACACGTTGGGAAGAGCAGCTGGATGCCTAAGGGCCAAGGAGTTTTGTCAGTCATGTGTTATGGGGTGGGGCTTTTCACCACATGGGAAGATTCTGCTTCATAACAGACTTGGACTCAGGTTCCAGATTTTTTTTTTTTTTTTGGTGTAAATTCCCCAGCTGACATGGAGGTGTTCCTTCTGGATTCCAGGGTTGAGAAGGACACACGACCCCAGTACATAACTGCAGAACGGAAGAGCCAGGGAGCTTGGGATGGTCCTTCATAAACAACATGTGTTTAATTTCTCCTTAAATGTGAACTGTGTTCATCTGGGCATTATTATTGTGGAAGATTGCTTTTAAGGATGGCATCGTGGGGAGCAGTAACCTGTGTATTTTTAAGGCTATTTTTTCTATTATATTCTGTTAAGGGAAAGTATAAGTGCAAGAACGGGTGTTTGGTTTTGTAGCTGTCGATTACCTACCTTCCGTCACAGGAAAGGCCCAATTCGCAGCTCCTGCAGGTTGCCTTTTGCTCGGACAGGTTCGAGCAGACAAGTTTCTGAACCGATCTGTCGGCGCCATTACCATCACTTGTGTTACAAGGAAACGCTCCTCAGTTGAGGTGGAAACGCATATGAGCGAAGGACGGATGGCGCTGCGGGTAAACCAGGTCGGACCCCAAGATCTGCTAACCGCGAACAAAGATTTGAACGGAGCTACGTAAAGTTGATACTTCTGCACTTTAATGTCATTTGAAAGGCAAATGCATCTGACGGTGTCGGAATGAGACAGAGGCCATGTTGTTCCAGTTTTTTCCTCTCAGTTCACCGAGTTCCTGTACGGCCCTCTTCTCTCAAGGGTGATGGAGTGCTGAGCAAAGTTCCAGGGAAACGTGCCTCTCTTTCCAGAAGTAGCAGTTCTGCTGTAATTCTAACGCAAACAAACCTGCATGTATGTACTACGGAACTGTTCGCTCTCGCATAGCAGGTCTAATTCCTTGGGAAGTATAGAGATGATTTTCGGAATCTATTCAAACGGAGTGATGGTGCCAAATGCGTAGCAACATGTGAGTAATATCGGTGGAGGACAGATGGAGACGGACGACAATCTGTGAATGGGTGAACGGAACAGACGGCGAAGAGTCGCGAATAAAACTTTAAATCTCTTCTTGTTCAGGTTGTACTTGGTGATGCCTGATAGCCTTCCTTCATCTGAGGAAAAGGGGGGGGGGGGAATTCCTAGCCCAAAATATCTCCTGTTATTATGTATTAAATTTTATAATAAATTGTAATATATATTTTATTAAAAAGACTGAATGGGTTATTAAAGGTTTTAAAGGCATGATTCCCCCACCATTTTATCACAAAAATATTATGCATTTCTGTAAACATGTGAATTTTTGTATTAATCTTTTTTTAAAGGCCATTTGGGGTGGCAGTTCAAAGGGAACTTTGTAATGACATAATGTCATATCACACTGTGAAAGGAAATAAACAGTATGTACAGTTTTATATGAACCTTCCACTATATTGTGTTATAAATATATAATAAAGGCTTTATAATACTGCATTTGGCTGTGATTTCTGTTTAACCACTTGTTTGGTGGTTTCTCTCCAAACTTGTGCTGTGCTTTGAACCCTGGTTTGAGGTTTGAGTCGCTGCGCCTTGAACTTATTTCTGTACTACCTAGTGACCCCCTTCTTTTGTTGAAGGTTTGTCTGTCAGAGAGAGAGAAACACAAAAGAACAATATTAAATAACTTTTGAAGATAAGGATTTAGAGTGAGAAAATAAAGGTTAAGTTGACTTTCTTGAACCTATTACAAAGCTTCTGGATTTTTTTTCTACTGAGGGTGATTGTTGGGTACAAGATGTACGTCTTCCTACTTTTCCCTGTTGAAGTTTTGTGAGTTTTTTTACACTGATATCAATGTTCTTCCTTTTTTCTTACTGTGTTTTTAACACATTTTTAGAGGGCTGGAGACGCCAAAACTGGGCTCGTCCGGGATTTGAACCCGGGACCTCTCGCACCCTAAGCGAGAATCATACCCCTAGACCAACGAGCCCCACGCGGAAGCGAAGGGCACAGATGCAGCAGATAAACTGCCACGTTTTCCAACGTGAAACGCGCTGTTGTCATTTTCGCTTTTTCCAATTAAATCCAGAGCGCTGCTGCCACCTAATGGACATCATGTGTAACAGCAGCGTCTTGTACCGAGCGCTCGCATTCCGTTTCTCCTCGTCCTCCGTGTCGGTTACGTCCATCGTTGTGCAAATGCTTATATTATATTATGTTTAAAGCAGGGGTTCTTAACCCGGGCTCTATGTCTGGGCTTGACGAGGAAAATAATAATAATAATTAAAAAAAAACACACTATACTGGTATTGTGCTCTCTGTGAGTCTGCGGGAAAGACACCAATTTCCACAGCAATAAACCGAGGGCCATATTTTCTCCGATTTATGCACATTTTTCCAGCAGAGGGTCTATAGTTTTCATAAGATTTTAAAAGGCCTAGAAAAAGTATCAACACCTCTGCTTTAAATAATGCTTGCACTTTGAGTAAAGACCTTTCAAGCGTTTATGCATGAAAAAAGCGGGCTCGTCCGGGATTTGAACCCGGGACCTCTCGCACCCTAAGCGAGAATCATACCCCTAGACCAACGAGCCACTTTTTTCTAACGTCAATAAATGTCCTAAAAACCTGCCACGTGTTCAGTGGTCGTCTGACAAACTTGCCAAAATACAGTACCGTTGTACTACACCGCTATACTTTAGCGCTATACCGCCCTCTGGTGGCCAAGGAGACGTTGTCGTTGGGTAAATCATTGCACATCACTTAACACTAAGTCGCTTTGGAGAAAACCGTCAGATAAATAAATGTCATTAAACCATATATGGTATTATCGCGACAGCTCGACTTACGGTGTACAGTTTACAGCCCATGCCATGTCCTCTGAATTTATTGTCCTGTGTATCTACTCCTGTTCTCTTCTGTACATTGTCCTGCACTCGTCTCACACTCTGACTGTTGTGTATTTCGATTGTCAATATTCCCAATTACAAAGCAAATTCTCTAATTGTGAGTAGCTATTGCACTAAAGGGAACATTGTAAATCACACTTGGAATGAAGCATAAGCAAACTTAATAAATCATAAGTCAAGTGGGTTTTTATTCCTCTATCTAATATTATAGCTTACAGTTACACGAGATGTCGTTTCTCCGGTACCACGGTGCAACAGAACAGTAGGCAAGACTACATAGGTGCAAATCGCGGAAATCGTCTTGACCGAGTCCGACAGGAGGAGCGGGAAATCGAAGGTGGGTCGCGCCGAACCCTTCACTTACAGACTCTATAAAAAGAAGTATGGAGAATGCGGGCATCGATCCCGCTACCTCTCGCATGCTAAGCGAGCGCTCTACCATTTGAGCTAATTCCCCTTTCGATTGCAAAACTCCCACAGGAAGAAACTAAAAGTTGTCAAATAGACAAAAATGGAGGGAGAATTGTGTTTGTTTAGAAAGAGAAGCACTTTCACAGTTTCTGAGTAGAGTAACTGAAGTACTGGAGTAGAGTAAGTAGAGTAACTGCAGTAGGTGCGTGTTTGCGTGCACACAAATATCGGCTACGGGTTCCATGGTGTAATGGTCAGCACTCTGGACTCTGAATCCAGCGATCCGAGTTCAAATCTCGGTGGGACCTTTACTTTAGCCTCGATGGCGAACACTTATTACCTTCCCCAGCAATGACGACTCATTCTAAGTTCAGACTTCAGTTCCTCCCGGTTCTGAACTTTACACAAGCTCCTCGCTGTCGCTGAATCCACTGTCACCGCTCTGGACTCTGAATCGGAGCCGAGATGAAATCATTTTGGTGGAACCTCGCCGCCTGTCTTTGTCGTTTCCAAACAAAGTGTCTCTTCACCTGTAGCGAACGAGCCTCAGGTGTTTCCTGTGAAACATACAGCCGCCACCTGTTAGACGCGTCACGTGTTCTCAGGCAGGGAGTCACTGAACGTATTTCCGCAACGATGTGTTTTAAAAAGAAAAGCACACGGTAGAGCGTTTAGGCACTACGGCCGGTTAGCTCAGTTGGTTAGAGCGTGGTGCTAATAACGCCAAGGTCGCGGGTTCGATCCCCGTACGGGCCAAGGAAGTTTCGCTTTTTGCTCGGCGGCTCTTTCCACTTTCTTTGCCCTTTCAAAACGCTTCGGGCTGCTTTCTCAGTGCACGAGACGACGGTGCTGCAGCGGAGACCTCAGCTTCGCTCTATCCACGTGTTCAGCATGTGCGCTTTTCGACATCAGGCGCACCGACTTCCTTCACAAGTATGCGCGCGTGTCTGCATGAAACACACACACAGCACGCTTTAGACACGTGTCTGGAATGCACGCGTGAGAGTGGATGAGAGCTCTGTAAAAAGAGTGGAGAATGCGGGCATCGATCCCGCTACCTCTCGCATGCTAAGCGAGCGCTCTACCATTTGAGCTAATTCCCCGCACCCTGTAGGGAAACAGGGCGACCTGCATCCAGATGAATGGACTCAGCACTCTGAGCAATGAGGACACACATTGCGGACACAAAGTCATGGTACTCCGTCTGTGCTGTGAAGAGCAGACAGACTCCGTAGTAAAAACGTAATATTAACAATACAGGGGTCTACTTTTAATGCAGACTGGACTGCCATGGCCAGTGCATTCCCAGCAAATGCATATTCGGCTCAAACCAATGTACATGAAGCCCTCTTTCATCCCCCCCTCCACATAAACATCAGCTGTCCTTCGAGTTCCCCTGTAATAAAAAACTACAACTTCCAGGAGGACATTGCGGAGTTCCGGGGCAAGAGGGAGGGGGAGTTTGTGACGCCATCATCCCTGAGCGGGACCCGCGCGCGTTCGCTGATGACGAAAGCTGCCACAACACGGGCGCAGCCTGTCGACGTGGCGGAGCGACTGTGTGGAGGAGCGGCGTGCGGATCCGTTTCGCACCTCATATGAGCCTTTTCGTTCTCATACAGGTGCGCCTTCTGGTGCTTTATAACACTTGTCACACACGGCACTGTGCTTGTGGGGTACACGGCAGTGTCATTGTTCATTGGCTAATTTCTATAAAAACAATCATTGTTGTTCAGTGATGGGGGAAAGCGAATTTCAGTTGAATAAAACTGTTTTGGGCTCTAAATTAAATAGTTCGATAAAAAATATCACAGAAGTAGTGCGGAATTGTTTTATTTGGCATACTGGAACACTTGTTTCGTACATTTCTGTAACATGAATCATGATGATCATCATGAGTGTTAGCCATTTGACTCCTTTTGCTTTCTTAAAATGTCATTGTTTGCTTGCTGCTGCTCTTAATAATACTTTGCATTTATGGAATATCAGAGTTGCCTTTGGAATCACTGTACTTCAGCACATTAAGCTGGATAAAACAGGTGATTGTGTTTGCAGACCGCTCTGGAAGTGTTGCCCGTTACTGAAAGGATGATGTACTTTACATGGATTTCCGCTAGATGTCGCTGTTGGTCCGTGTATCAATACAGGCACTTGGGTTGTTGGGAAATATAAAAGTTTTATGTGGCGGAATATATATTTTTTGGCTTTCCATAATGTGGCAGTGGGCTGTGTCAACTGTCCTCGAGAGACATATTTGTATTTCTGTCGTTGCATTTGAAACATGGAAGAATTACACTTATGTTGTTGTTAGCATCGGTAATATGAGAAAATTGTGAAATTTGTTAATGTTGTCATTGCTGTCAGATATTATCAGAACGCATCATGGGCCCCATTTGTGTGCGTGTGTATAATACAATAATACAGGGTTAGGGGTTAGGGTTACCTAACCCTGATTCCTTTTTCTCAACCCTTTGGGAACTGTATCAGAACAACGCTGTGATCATCTGTAGTCCTCGCTCTGGTCCATTTAAGTGTCTGCCGGTTGCGCTATAAACGCAGCTTTGCTCACCGGTTGCCTTTCCCAGTAGCACGAAGTACCATGTCGCAGAGCGACGCCAAAGATGATGCCTCTCTGGAGATGGCACAGCCACCGTCACAAGCTCCTCCCCCTGGTGACCCCTCCTCTGTGAGCGACTTCCATGACCCGCCGCATCACCCCTTCCAGAGCCTCGCTGGACAGTGGGGAGACGGGCAGCAGAACCAGTTGCTCGCGTGGGTTAGCGACCCTGCCACAGGGGCAGTCGGAGGATGATGGTTGCATGTGGCGGCAGAGTGCCAGACCTAGTGAGTCTGGAGGCGGACGGCGCTGCAGACACTGCCGCAAGCCCAGATGGCTGTATGGAGGAGGTATGATCCTGCTGGGATGGGGTGGTTTTCTCGGGATGCGCTGTGGGTTGGGGTGATAGAGGGTGTTGAGCTCTGAGAGACTGACAGTAACTAACTGGAGCGGCTTTGTGTGGTGGGTGCTGAATGTAAGCTGTGTTGTTCTGATCCCTGCAGGGACTCTCTGGGTGAAAGGCCAAAGGCTGGGGGTCGTGGGGCTCTTGGGGGAAGTCACTCCTGACCAGCGCCACATCCACAGTGGGTGAGTCTCCGTTGCATGTTGGCGTCGACTGTGCCCATGGTGGGCAACAACCAAGCCCTGCTTCACAGTGGGTACCAGGGCACTGCCTGTGTTCTGTGGAGCCAGCAGGGGGAGCCATCTGGGTGACCAGTCCCTCATTGTGTGGGCATCTCTTCCCAGGGCATGGGCTCAGTACCAGAAGGAGAAGGCAGGGTCACCCTCCGCATCCACAAGACCTCGGTGTGTGAGGAGGCCCAGGAGGCCAAGGAGACACCGGAGCGGAAAACGGGTGAATTTGCCATTATATTCCTTTCTTCTGTTATTAACGCTGTCACCTTATTATCTCGTCCCGTTGAGCACTGTTCCGTCTTTACCTCGTTGCCGTTCCCGTCTCTGCAGAGTTGGCATCTCCTGTGGACCAGGGTTGTCTCTCCAGTGGCCCTCTCCCACGGGACCCCGAGGTTGTCCTGTCCACCATCACCAGCGCTGTCCAAAACACGGTTGCGTGACGGGCAAGCACGTCGGCACAGCTAGCGAAATGCGGTTCTGCTCCAGCACGTGCTCTCCCCAGAGGGTAAAACCCGCTTTTCCCGTGTTCCTTTTTCACAGGTGGAAATCTGTGAGAACCGGAGGCCTGGATGCGACTGGAATTCATTGGGAAGAAGACAATGACTGTTCTGGCAGAAAGCGATCCTGGGTTCAAGAAGACCAAGATCCTCATGCAGAGGACTGTGTCGTTGTCTCAGGTGCTTAACGTGAGAAAAAGTGCTCCGTGTGGTGAGCCGCTGGACCATCGAGTCGTAAACCCTAACTGCTGTTGTAGTTTCTCTTGAAGCCGCGTTTCCTGCTGGCAAAGCATAGCAGCTGAGATGGGGTCCTGTTTTTTGTGCTTCAGGCAACATTTCTTCCAACATCTCGCTGAACTCTCTCCCTGCAGATGCTGAAGGAAGCGAAGGAGAAGGAGCGGGAGAGACTCAGCAGCCATCCCATCAACGAGCCCACAGCTCACTACGGCATCCTCTTTGACGACTATCAGGGTCTGTCCCACCTGGAGGCCCTGGAGATCTTGTCCAACGAGAGTGAGGCCAAGGTTTGTTGTCCCTAGCAGGCAAGCTGCAAGGAGGCAATGCGGCCGCACCCGAGTTCACCTGAAGCCCAAGATTTCCGTGCTTCTCTCTGCCACCAGGGGCTCGTTTGCTTGTAGGCCTTCGAAAGGGAGCCATTAAATCAAATTGGTTCCAGGAATCCAGTTCAAGATTAAGCACAGCAGTAGTTCCCTTTCACTTTCTTGTACAGGTTGTACCATGATTTATATTTGATTTTACTCTATTACCTGACAAGAAAGTTTTAGCGGTTCTTTTTTTTGTCTTCGTATTACATGCGCTTTTTCATTATCGTTTGACCTCGCACACTGTGACCCCATGTCTGCTGTATTATGCATTTGCAAAGTTCAGGATAACATTCTTGGTTGATCTGTCATTTCAGTTTTTGTTACGTTTCCAGGTCCAGGAGGTCTTGTCGTCCTTAGAGGGGGAACCGCTGGAAGTCTTCAAGAAGGAACTTATTGCCATCAAAGACATCTTTGTGGAGAAGGACTTTGAGAAGGAAGAGGAGACAGAAGAGAACGGTGAACTATATTCACTCATTGAATATCCTGCCAGTTTTTGTAAGTTTAAGCCTTTTGTGTGACCTTTTGAAATACCGAAGAATCGATAATGACCATCTTGTCATGATCGAACGTGGATGGTGTGGTATGGATGCTCTTCGTAATCTGGGTGATTTTTGAGTTTGGTAATTATCTTGATTTTGTGTGTGTAGCTGGAGGCTCTCACAAAAACAAGAAGTTTAATGTTTCCTGCTGTTTGCATGTCCTGCCGCGTCCACACGCCCGCCATCATGCTCTTGTGTCCTGCCGCGTCCTCAGCCACTGATGGAGAGGAGTTTGTTAGCATTCTCACAGAACTGCTCTTTGAGCTGCACGTTGCTGCTACTCCAGACAAACTCAACAAGGTGTGTATCCCTGGACTCCTGTTCTCACTGCTGTCGCTCCCCAGCTTCGTTTTTATTTTACGTGGGTCTGGTTAGTAGTCGATGTTACTGCTTTTTTGGCAACGTTATAATTTGATTTATTTGGCATTTTTCTCCCGCAAAACTGGAATTGTTAGGTTTGTACGCTACTAGTGATTGACCCTCATGTACAGCAGGGGATCGAACCTCGGCCCTTCAAGTTCACGGCAGTGGCTGCAACCACAACACTATCTGCCTCTAGTCTTCTAGTATTATTTTTACAGCTAGACCAGTTGCTGATATGGAAGCTCACTATGATAGTTTCATAACTTTTTTAATGCTTTTACATGCGCTGTACTAGAAAATTGAGGCAGCATGTTTCGTGGAACATTTTTATAGAGCAACGCTTAATACAATTGTTAGCTGGCACTGGACACATAATGAGGCTATCTGATTTTGATGCTGATGATGCTAACGCTCCCTGCTTTTCAGGCTCGAGTGCGTGCTCATGACTGGGTGAGGGAGGTGGAGAATCCCAGTGCGGGCAGACCTGCAGAAGAGGAGCCAAAGGTGGAGACTGGTGATGAACTCGCTGCTCTCCCTTCCCCAGGACAAGAGGAGGAGACCAAAGGGGAGGAAACCAAAAGCCAGTCGGTGGAGGTAAGGAATCTGTGCTCTTTTAGATGCACAGATTGGCAGAAAGAACAAGTCAGGCTTTTGTGTTTCACATCAGAGCCAAGGTTTACAAGGTTATGAAACCACCGTTTTATGCCACAGTGGAAACGACTGATGAGCGGAAATCATTGGGGCTTTGTCTCGGACAGCATGCAGGACACAGGGGCTCCTGTACATGTCCAGAGACTCTGAATAATGGCACCTTTGATTATACTGTGGGACATGGAGGGAGGTGGGGGGAAGAGAGTTTGCCAAGCCTTGTTAAGGCACAGTTTGCGGCTGTACTGTAATGTCTGTGCTGCAGTGTATTACGAGGTGTAACTTGGTGCTGCAGGATGTGTACCTGTGCTCGGTGGGCAGTCTGGCTGAGGTGACGGCGCGGAGCATCGAGCAGCTGCACAAGGTAGCTGAGCTTATCCTGCATGGACAGGATGTGGAGAAGCCGGCGAAGGACCAGGCCCTTGTCCTTGTCAAGTGAGCGCTCTCTTGCTGTCCTCAAATTTGGCTTTGACTCACCTATATTGGACAAGAAGTAGCTGAGGCCTGGTAGTTGGAAATCTGAAGGCTGGAATCTGTTAAGGACTGACCGTGATGCTTATACATGATCTGATAAGCTGACATTGCGTAGAATGACATATCAAGAGTGTAGTGGTTTCTCTCAAACTAACGATATCACCACTAGAGGCTATTTTGTAGTCTTAGAGCTTCCCCCTTCAAAAGTGCACTTTTCATACTGTATCTCCAATTCCCCCACCCCATGCATTCTCTCTTATCAAGAGAGCCTTGTGCCTTTTCTTCCAGGATCAATAAAATGTCTTTCTAAGAGCGGATATATAAGGTTGGTTGTGTGTTTACTGGTGTGCCTGTGTTCTCTCACCTTTCACCTTTACATGATACCCGTTCTCAGGCTGACCAGTGCCATGTGCAAGGAGGTGGGCTGCCTCGCCAAGAAGTTCTCTGACACCCTGATCACCGTCGGGGTAAGAGAGAGATGTGGGTATGACCTCATTTTGCAGTCAGAGGCTGACAAACCCAGAGGGAACCGACAGGAGACCAGAACAGCCAGTTCGGTCTTAGTGATGCTGCTCCACCATCCTGTGGTTTGGAAGTTGTGTGTCTCTTGATCCAGGGATCCCCCCCCCCCCCGCCCTGCTAGACCCACTGTGTTCAGAAAGGCACTTAATTTCAAGGTTTTGATTTTAGGGACTCCAGAGACCTTTACAGTTTAATGGAGTTTTACTGTATTAACCCCCCCTATGCAGAGCCAAAGAAAAGCTGAGGAACTTAACCCCCTGGTGAACAGCATCATTCTTGAGGTGAGCTATTCTGCGAGCTGTTTTTCAGCACAGCAGGAGGGGTAAAGCTCTGTCTTGTCAAGGTGCTGGCTCCTCTGATCCACTCTCCGCTTCCTCCAGGGCTCCAACAGCACCACGTACATCGAGAACGCCTTCCAGCTGCTGCTTCCAGTGCTGCAGATCTCTCACATCCAGACCAGCAGGACCCAGAGGGACCCGGAGGCCTAGCTGGCGCTATGATGGACCCCCCCCCAAGCGAGATAACGCTTCTCCTGTGTGCGCGAGTGAGCCACTGTAGTGTAGCTGAAAACGCATAACACAGGACAACTGTGTCCCCCTGGCGCAACATGTCTCTGCCTATGTCTGTGTACATAATATATATATATATATATACGTATTTAACAATAACAAATTAATTAGAATATGGAGAATTATGAAATGTCACTTAAATTCACTTGTCATGCCATTTTGCAAGTATTTAGATATTTTATCACTTTATTGTTCTATGAGGTGACTGTAGAAATGAGACTGACATTGACAGGCATTCGGAACATGGTTCACACAGGGAAACGTTTGTACCGACAAGATTAGAAGGTGGCGCTCTGTGACATTCCCTTACATTCACTGACGATTGAAACATTCAGACTCCAAAGTAAAGACTGGATAGATACTGTAAAGCAACGTTAACCTTAGACCAGGCTGCTTTGCGTTGAACAAGTATCTCTTAAGTGCCCATGATGGAGAGGAGTTCTGAGGGATTGAGGGTTCTGTTTGTTCTGTAGAAGGGCCTACATGGAATCAGCGTTATTGGAGAGATGATTCTTCTGAGAGGCGACCGACGGGTTTTAATCAAAGCTGCCTGCTTCGGTGCTGGCGGTGCAGTTGGAGACCGATGGCTCTAAGTGCCGTAATGAACAAGTTAGGAGCGGGTGAAGGGATCAAAAATAATTCTCTTGACATCTAAGGCAACACCAAAGGACTGTGACCTGCTTCTTGAGAAGGGACAGTTTATACTCCATCAATTGTTCTGCACTTTTATTTTGTGCCTCCTAGACAGAAGATTGACACTCCAGTATAGAAACGGAATCCACATATCTGAGCTTGTCTTATAAAGATAATGTTGCTTTTTTTGCAAGTACTGTAAAAGTATTGTTTTTCTGGGAATTCATGAAAGTGTGGGTTATTGTTCTTGTACATTAGCATTCCGATGTTCCCTTTTATCACTTTTTAGAATGCTTCTGAACACCATTAAAGATATTAGAACGTATGTTAATGCTGCTGAAGGTTTCAGTGTGAAAAGCATACTAAGACACTTTCAGCTGTAAACGAATAAAAAACCAGACTAATTTCCATATAATTCACTATATTGCTGTATGCAGTTTATGAAAGTTATTATCAAGGAAGTGCATTGCTGTGACATTTACTATTATGACTGACAATGGAATATTTAACCAGGATTAAGTTCATAATATATTTTCTTGTAATTTTTTAGAAATAATTTTCTCGTTGGTTTTTTTCACCTCTGCTTCTCAAAGTGTGGTTTACTGCCAACTGTGCATAACACGTAAAGCATAAAACCACAAATGAACATCTGCATTTATTTGCTCTTTGGTAAGAAACTACTTTATTTGACTTTGCACTGCAAAATACTTTATGGATGTGAGTCTAAAGTCTTTACGAACCTTAGGAAATGTTACACCAAAACGTTAAATAATCCAAATATTTCAGTATAAAGTGCCTCTTGTTCCAAATTTCAATGTGTTCATTTCATTTAAGGCTCTTTTGCATTTTCACACTCATGTTGCATTGCATACGATTTGTGGTAGAAACTTGAACCACCATTTCATCCTTTTTTTCCTTAAACCACTTTGATGGCGTCAGTGTTTTGTGAAATGTACCATCATGCTGCCCTGTTAGGCACGATAAGAAGTTTAATTTATGCATTTTCAGACTTCATTTGCAAAGGTGCAATTTTTGGTTGAGATATATTCACAGCTGGGCACTGTGGAGTATGTAACCATGAAGAGGGTGTGCTGTAACCAAAATTCAGCAGCATTTCTTAGCAAGTTATGACTTCCTGCATCAGTATCATTTGTTTTGCTGTATAATGTACAGTATACTAGACTAAAAAGCTTTGAAAATTCTTGTGATGTGCACGTTGCCAAATGTTTTCTGCTAGACATTGAGTGTCTGTCAGCACCTTAACCAGCATACTTGATCTTGAAGCTGCTCTTCACTTCCTGTTCAAGTGACCTTAAATTACAGAAGTTATGATGAAAACAATGCTATAATTCTCTTGTGCATTGCAAATAAAACCAGAGAGTAAATGCGCTGATCTTGTTAACCATTTTTCTTCTTAATAGCTGAATTACCTAAAACTTCAATTTCACAGATGAAATGGGAATTTTAAAAAAATGATCCAATTTTACTTGGGCATTACTGGTGGAGAAAAATACTAGGAAACAAAAGTCAGTTTCTTTTAAAATTTAAAACTGAGAACAGGGTGATGACAGCTGAAATTATAAAAGGAATTGAAAGCAGTGCATGACTGAAGCAGGAATAAACAAAAGATTAGTTGTCCTTTAACTCCAGGCCAGTGAGGGCTTCAGTGGCCATGGAAGCAGCTTGTAAACATTGTTTTTTAGGGTCTTGGGTTTGACTGCATTTGACCAAACCGAAATTCACATTCATGCAGCCTGTTTAGGTGGGCTCTCAAGTGACAGTGCAAAATACAGACAAAAGAAGGATGTGTGGATCCCAGATTCCTGCTCCTGTGTCCCTGAGATAGGTTCTCATCCAGAGTTAAAATAAATATCCTGCTGTACAAATGGTTGTAACGCTGGAAGCTGTCCGATTGTCTTCTATACAATCATCTTCTAAACAGTCAAATGACTGCCAATGTTCAGACCAACTTCGCTTGTCCTTTATGCCACATCATGTGGGTTATTATTCCATGGTTTTGCTGGCATAGTTACTAAAACACTTGCTTCCGGATGTTTTCACCCATTAGCAGTATTTTTGTTGTGATCACTTGCATGCAGACTTTCTGTAAAATAAAATCATGAATGGTTACTACTGGAGTTTAAACACTTCATTCAAGAGGCAATTTTTTTTCTTCATGTACTAGTTCATCAGAAAGATTACCAGTAACCTAATAGTCATCCTCATAAAGCTATACATTACTAGATTTGAAAGCTTCTTTTCTAAGCAATTTAAAATTAATTTCTAACTTCCTGATTGAAAAAAATAGGATTGTCTTAGATTAAAAATGACTCCATCCCAGCGTATTATCCAATCCACTTTTGTTAAGAATAGATTTTACTCCCTTTGGAGAGTGTTTGTTGTTAGCGCATGCCTGATGTACCTGCAGCATAAATGTTTCATGTTTCTTACCTGTCTCATCCTCCTCATGAATTGTGGAGAGATCTACCCATAAGTTAAGAAAAAGTGCAGTTGTAAGTAAATTGTATACATTCTTCATTATACTTTATGCTTTAAAGTTTGCATTTACTGAAGTAGTTAAATGGTTTTAGTTCTACATATAAACAGATAGTGAGACCAAAACACTGAATACACAAAGACTTAATGAAAATAATTAAAGATATATGCTTTGAAAAACGTACGTGTAAAACTTGCATTGTGGACTGGTTCACCGTGAACACTCATTTCTTCTGTTTGGGAGAAAGAATATTGGGATGGTTACTGCCAACGTTCACGAATAGCTGTAACTTTTTTGCTCTCGTCTTTTAGTACAGCATGGCAATACATGGTAAGAGCAGCACAATTCTATATACAGTCACATGCAAAACTGCTCCAAATGACATTTTTTGCAATTTTGACTGTACTATAAATATGGATTTGCTAAATGTAACCGACTGGAAAAACAGAACAGTTTTAATAGTTAATAGTTAGCCCTGCTAACTTGTTTTCCCTTAACAAAACGTAATTTAAGATGCGGTGTCCAAACTTTTGCGCATGACTGCAATGCACGTATTTGTAAGAAAAGTTGTGTTGCGGCCCCACGTCCTCCTTGTTTGATAATTTATGCATTTGGCCATTTATGGGAACACAAAACGAAGCATTTTTTTAATTTCAGTGGCACTCGTGAGTTAATGTACATAAATGTAAAATTCAACATTTCAATGAGATGTCATTAGTAAGAATGACAGACTATGTACACAGGTTGGAAGACCCTACAGGACATTTAAAATGGGGCAAAGTATCAGGGGAGCCTCTCAGCGTATCTGCGTCTACATTACCATTTGATATCTCCATGAGAGCTCAACAAGGACTGGGGGCTCCTCTCTTCTCTCTGTGGGCATGAAGGAACTTGCTGAAGGCACTCCATATTCAAAACTGAGCGGTATGTGTACTTATTTACAAACCTTTCCAGAACAGAAGCGTTAACAGATACATTCAAGACTTGAGCAAGATAAAGTGGGAGGAAGTCAAAAGCCCTGCATCATTTCCTAAACAAGGCAATTTGAATATTTGTTTTTAAGTCTTGGGTGAGGTTAAGCGGGGAAAGATCTTAACCGAGACCATTTCCAGAACGGCTAGTGTATACATTTGGAAATCTCAGGGGTGGCTGAAGGGAAGGAAATGGAAACTTAAGAGTCTTAACCACACAAGGACATGCCGAACAGAGCTTTTGCATACATGTGACCCAATCATGATGTGAGCTTGAACGCAAGTGCTGATACTCACGCCTAGAACATCGGTTCTTCAGACTTCCCATGTGACACATTGAGCACCAGCACCACAACGATCAGAACAAGAAACAGCCATACCATGCGGTAGGAACACGACCAGAACCCTGGAAACACAACATATAAGGTAGATGACTGTGATTCAGGAAAAACTGCACAGGGTGGAAAACAAAAAAGAGAGTATAAGGAAGGAATAAGTAGAAGGCATGCTGCTGAATGTTCTGCTGGATTAATTGGCAAAATCATAACAGTGGCCATAATGCATCCACGAACATGATAGGAAAGTAGGTAGGCCAGTCTCCATGGGTCTCTCAATGTACCTCACGAAATGTAAAAAGGGGCAATTTTTGCCTGGTGCTTCCTGCCACAAAACTTAGATCGCAGTTGGAACCTGCACTTGCACTTCATGGCAGGGGGCATAAACAAGGGGGATGGTGCCTCTCAAGAACCTCATTAATATAAGTCAGGCTATGATAGTCCCCTGGAATAGCAAAGCAAGTTGAAAATATCACTACCATCAGCTGTTGTGCCAAAATCGATACAGAACTTGGACTAATTAAGATTTATTGCATCAATATAACACTTTTTTTAATTATATTGAGTAGCATTCAAGTGGGAAAATATAAATGACTTAACTTTAAAGTGCAATGTAATTTATTTTTCATTATTCCCCAAGCTGTGTGATTGAACAGTGACCAGTGTCTACAACATGAATGAAGAAAATGCATGCAACTTTGAGTGAACCCCCCCCCCTCGACCCTCCCAGCAAATCAATGGCAGTGCCAGTAATATCAATGCAGTGAACGATGTCCCCAGGAGCAAAGTGATTCAGAAAGTGCTGAAAGGACGAGCCAACACCCTACCTCCCACAGAGGATGCCCACACTAGTGTAGTTTTAAGTGCGGTGGAGTTCATCCTGTGTAAGCGTAAGATGCAGCAGCTATAATTGGAGGGCTGGGGAAGGCCCCCGGGTTTGGGGGTGGGCTCTCCATCGCAGGAAAACAGCAGCCTGTGCTCCTCTGGTACACGAAAGAGGCTGCGGTTCCCAATCCCCGTGAATGTAATATTGTGCCCCTCAAAGTCCTCGGACTGAATTATGAGAGATGGCTCAGAATTCCCTTCTGTGGAGAAAGTATGAACATGAAAGGAAAAAGAAACTTGCTGTAACTATTGATTTTGATTGATCAGACATTTATTGATTGGGATATTTAGATATCTGCTCCAGTTTTGGTTTTTAATTAATACCCTGGTTAACTATGTCTAGGACAATCACATAAAAGCACAACAAGCATAACTGTGCCATGAGACCAGGGATTGTCAGATCAAATGAAGTAATACTTTGGCACAGGGCAGGCACTTGCTAACTGCTGAATAGGCATAGACAGATAGTACTCCTAGCACGTTAAAACCGATAAAAATACGAGGAGTTTTAGGAATGTGAAATATTAATGCTGAATGATGACTCATTCATCTTGGCTTTGCAGATGTTTGGGCACATTACCAAACTGCTATTGTTTCAAAAACATACTAAGCCATTTTTAGCTCCCAGGCTATTTTCTTTACATTTCAATAGCTGTTAAAACAATAAACTATGGAAAAAGCCCATTGCTGTGTAAGGCTGAGAGAACAGATCTGCTCCTCAGAGGCAGAGGCTCTTGCTGACTTCAAGTAGCTGATTTATCATACTGTCATAGGAATGGTTTAAAAATACACCCCCCGGGTTTAGACAAAGACTGCTTTTTCCTCATAGTTCTGAGAGACTGGACAGCTTTCAAGTCAATGATAAAAAACTGCAAAAATATCTGTGTTTGGCTGAGAATCCTTTGAGCGTGTAACGCGTTTTCTTACTAGTACATGTAAAATCACTAGACTTAAAATCAAACTAAGAGAGTTTATTTGATCCCTGCAAACTGATTTAACTCTGCCAATTTTACTGCATTTAGAATTTCTCAACTTTACTCTGGAGACCTTCATTCAAATGCCCAATTCCCCATAATGAAAGATGAATTTATCTTATGAATTCAAATTCACACTCCCTTGCTACTTCTCTACACAGATACTATTGTACAGAACTTTAATCCACCACTTTTGAATAAAAGATCCAGCCAGAATTTGCCTTAGGAAGAAGTACAGTGTTTTTTCAGTTTTTCCTCACTGGAATCTATGACCGGTAAGCTCACTAGTATAGATGTGTAAATGATGCACATAACATGTTTCTTCACCTAGCAATATCAAACTAGGATGATGATAATGAGGGTTGAATGTTGATAGAAAAGAATATTTATTTATTTACTTTTCAGTTTATTTCAATAATATTTTTTTTTTTTTTTTTTTTTAAATAAAGAGACTTACCTGGCCGCAGGGTGTTGTGAAGGATAGCTGATGGCTCTGTGTGAGTCTCACATATGAACCAGGTAACTCCTGGGTCATGACGGTTTGTCACGTTTCCTGGTCCAGTGCAGAGTTCCTCCTCTATATCTCCATCCCTCCTGGATGGAGGGAAGCACCTTGTGTCACCTTGGCTCTTCATCAGGCATGGGGGGAATGGATGCAGGAGAAATCTCTTTCACCTTGGCTGTGTTTGAAAAAAGTAATTTTTTTTTTTCTAAATGAATGCAAAAAAAAAATCACTTGACAAGCTTTCATTAACCTTATTTGGTCTTAAAGTATTAGTTTTCATAATTCTCGTAACTCAGGGAAACTATTATGTTTTTGTTTAATGTACTTATGTTATGTAAACTTATTTAGTTTAATGTACTCGAGCGATGAACATTGGTGCATCAAGTGGAAGGTAACAAACTAGGTTTACTTAAGAGTCACATGTCTGCAGCCATATCTCTTTCTCTTACTGTAATGCACAAATTGTATTTTTGCTGAGATGTGCGTCGCTTTGGAGAAAAGTGCCTGCTAAATGAATAAATGTAAGCTTAATGTTCTGTCAAGATGTGAAGAGTATGTGCAGTGTTTCTTCTGGAGTAATTTAGGTCAAGTACCTTGCTCAAGGATACAGCTGGGATTCAAAGCTGCAATATTTTGGTCAAAGGTAGCTGCTCTAAGCAGTATGCTACCAGTTGTCCCCAGCAATGATTACAGTATTAACAGAGAAAGGAAGAAATGTCGTATAAATAAGAATTTAAAAAATTTAACCCACACTTATGGTAGAAGAGCAAGAGAAACCCAGGGCCCTTAAACTTTTCCATTAGTAGATGTGTATCACCAGGTGGGAGCAGTGTTGTACAAGGTGTTTTAGTTGATTCCACTGTGTGGTTTTAAATAATTTGGTTTTAATTTTCAGTGTTAAAAACAGTCTTTTTTTTCCTTGACTAATTCTGTAACTGGATTCAGTTTCCAAACTTATTTGTCTTTTAAAATGGTCTTAAAACTCATCTCTTCCAGACTCACTTCGCCCATGATCTCTTAAGTTCATGTAAGGTATAAATGTTCATGATCATGTTCAGATCAATCCTTTACAGAGCCGCTCCTGCAATGTAACATAAATGTTTATATGTATCTCAAAAAAAAAAAATTACTAGGAAGGTGATCAGGAATTGGTGATATTCTGGTAAAGTTTTATGCAGCTACGTGTGATGAATGTTGATGCATATGGTGAAGGAAACAAACTAACTGTACTTAAAAGTCACACATCTGGAGCTATGTCTCTTTCTGCTAATGTAATGCACAAATTGTAATTTCTATGATGTTGCTTTGGAGAAAAGCATCTGCTAAATGAATAATTGTAAATGCAAATGTAAATGTCTTGAGCTCCTACACCCACTACAGCACCAGAATGTGTGTAAGAAAGCCATAGAGACTTTATAAGCAGTTCTTAAATGTGTTTACCCAGTAGACACAAGAATTCTATTTAGGTTTTTCTTACTTGAGAACGCAAACTTGTGAGAAAGCTGTAAAACTATAGTTCTTTGTGGTTGTAGTGACTTCTTTTTTAAAGTATCGATAGCTTTTATACATTATAATTGTCCATGATCTGTAAAAAAATCAAGTGTATTTGTTAAAATAAATGTATTACCTTAAAAAAAGCAGTAAATAAGTCATTTTGGGTGTTATGTTTATGAGTGTTAGCTCATCGATTCATTTTAAAAGTATCAAACTGAGTCAGCGGATTATTACAGAATTCAGAACACACACGACAAACAAAACTGCTGTCTTCTCAACCCTGCCATTTCCTGTGTCTGTTTAGAATGTAGATAAGAAGTCCTGTTAACACAAGCAATTCCTCTCCTCATGTTAATAAAATAAGAAAAACACACATTTTTAAGAAAATTGTACTGAAAGGTTCTCTCGTGATGTCGGGTTAGGCTCCGGTTCGCCGTGACCCCACTTGGGACAAACGGTTTCAGCCAGTGTGTGTGTGTGTGTGTGTGTGTGTGTGTGTGTGTGTGTGTGCGTGTGGGTTCTCTCATGAGCCCGGCTGTCAAACCTTTCACAGTTTTTCTTGAATTTAAATGATGAACATATTTACTTGAAGGACAGACTACAATGTTATCTGAGTGCAAATGCGTGTTGGTTAGTTAGTGACACGGAGAAGTAAGATCTATCGCTGGTATGTTTGTGGGATTGCAGCTCCAGCGTGAAGTGAGAATAAGACAATTTTTACAAAATTCTACAATATTAAGTGTGTAGTTTGTGTTCCCCTGTAACAATTATTAGCTGAACAAAAGAGAAGTCATTGATAAGGCCCAGACTGCTTCTCTGGCCATGTAACCCACCTTGATGTGAAGGGAAGAACTCGGGTAGGCAAATGATGAAGACCACTAACATGACGATCACAAGCTTGTTGAGCGAAGATGTCGACATGGCAGAAGCAAATGGCTGTGCAGATAGGCATTGCTGCTGGTCGTTGCCAGCCTCTCCTGTTTCTCAGACCTCGTGTTTACAGCCACGTGGTCTTGCCCTTGCTCCGTGATACAATCTGCATGTTCTTCATCGACTCTGTTCGCTCAGTGTTCCCTCTCTGTCAGTACTACTGAACGCACGAGTCCCTTACAAGTCTTACTTCCTGTATCATTTCCTTTCTGTAACACGAGAAGGAGGTTGCATCATTAAGGGTGATAATGCTTCCTTCTCTAACTATTTCTAAATGTCGCACTCCTTAGGAGTTTCGAAGACCTCATGGGCATTCTCTTTTTTTTAAGCCCTCATCGGAGACTGAAAACACAGGAAACCGGCATAACCGCTGTGGTACCCCTCATTGCCTCAGGAACAAAAGCAGCCATGGTCCTATTTCAACACAATATCAATGCAGGTGATGCCACAAGAGGTTAATTTCCATAGCTTCTTCTAGGTTATTCACAGATACGCTCCGAAGACATGCTAGAGGGTGCACGTCTAAATAATGTTAAAGTTGTGCAACAAAAACACACACACACACACACATTTTCAGAACCGCTTGTCCCATACGGGGTCACGGGGAACCGGAGCCTAACCCGGCAACTCAGGGCGTAAGGCTGGAGGGGGAGGGGACACACCCAGGACGGGACGCCAGTCCGTCGCAAGGCACCCCAAGTGGGACTCGAACCCCAGACCCACCAGAGAGCAGGACTGTGATCCAACCCACTGCGCCACCGCACCCCTCGCAACAAAAACACTGAAGGCTAATATTGCCATATAAATATGTATATATCTTCAAACTGAGGTGAAGGAGACACAAGGGTTAGGGTTCGGGCAAGGGCAAGTGCTGGAGCCCGGCTAAGGGTTTCAGCTTTTTGCGGGGCCGGCGCTGTGGCTTGCACAGCAGCCAGAGTTCAGCTGGGACCTAGGGTTAGGGCTGGAGATAGGGTCGGGGCCGGAGCCTGGCCTATGGCTGGAGGTAGGGTTTGGCCGGAGCTAGGGTTAGGGTTCGGGCGAGGGCAAGTGCTGGAGCCCGGCTAAGGGTTTCGGCTTGTTGCGGGGCCGGCGCTGTGGCTTGCATAGCAGCCAGAGTTCAGCTGGGAGCTCGGGTTAGGGCTGGAGATAGGGTCGGGGCCGGAGCCTGGCCTATGGCTGGAGGTAGGGTTAAGGCCGGAGCTAGGGTTAGGGTTCGGGCGAGGGCAAGTGATGGAGCCCGGCTAAGGTTTCGGCTTTTTGCGGGGCCGGCGCTGTGGGCTTGCACAGCAGCCAGAGTTCAGCTGGGACCTAGGTTAGGGCTGGAGATAGGGTCTGGGCCGGAGCCTGGCCTATGGCTGGAGGTAGGGTTAAGGCCGGAGCTAGGGTTAGGGTTCGGGCTAGGGCAAGTGCTGGAGCCCGGCTAAGGGTTTCAGCTTAGTGCGGGGGCCGGCGCTGTGGCTTGCACAGCAGCCAGAGTTCAGCTGGGAGCTCGGGTTAGGGCTGGAGATAGGGTCGGGGCCGGAGCCCTTGCCTATGGCTGGAGGTAGGGTTTTGGCCGGAGCTAGGGTTAGGGTTCGGGCTAGGGCAAGTGCTGGAGCCCGGCTAATGGTTTTCAGCTTATGCTGGGGCCGGCGCTGTGGCTTGCACAGCAGCCAGAGTTCAGCTGGGACCTAGGGTAGGGCTGGAGATAGGGTCGGGGCCGGAGCCTGGCCTATGGCTGGAGGTAGGGTTTTGGCCGATCTTAGGGTTAGGGCGCGTGCTAGGGCAAGTGCTGAGCCCGGCTAATGTTTCAGCTTTTTGCGGGGGCCAGGCGCTGTGGCTTGCACAGCAGCCAGAGTTCGGGTTAGGGCTGGAGATAGGGTCGGGGCCGGAGCCTGGCCTATGGCTGGAGGAGGGTTCTTGCCGGAGCTAGGGTCAGGGTTCGGGCGAGGGCAAGTGCTGGAGCCCGGCGAAGGGATTCGGCTTTTTGCGGGGGCCGGCGCTGTGGCTTGCACAGCAGCCAGAGTTCAGCTGGGACCTAGGGTTAGGGCTGGAGATAGGGTCGGGGCCCGAGCCTGGCCTATGGCTGGAGGTAGGGTTAGGCCGGAGCTAGGGTTAGGGTTCGGGCTAGGGCAAGTGCTGGAGCCGGGTAAGGGTTTCAGCTCTTTGCGGGGGCCGCGCTGTGCTTGCACAGCAGCCAGAGTTCAGCTGGGAGCTCGGGTTAGGGCTGGAGATAGGGTCGGGGCCGTAGCTTGGCCTATGGCTGGAGGTAGGGTTAAGGCCTTAGCTAGGGTTAGGGTTCGGGCGAGTGCAAGTGCTGGAGCCCGGCTAAGGGTTTCAGCTTTTTGCGGGGGCCGGCGCTGTGGCTTGCACAGCAGCCAGAGTTCAGCTGGGAGCTCGGGTTAGGGCTGGAGAAGGGTCGGGGGCCGGAGCCTGGCCTATGGCTGGAGGTAGGGGTTTTGGCCGGAGCTAGGGGTTAGGGTTCGGGCTAGGGCAAGTGCTGGAGCCCGGCTAAGGGTTTCAGCTTTTTGCGGGGGCCGGCGCTGTGGCTTGCACAGCAGCCAGAGTTCAGCTGGGACCTAGGGTTAGGGCTGGAGATAGGGTCGGGGCCGGAGCCTGGCCTATGGCTGGAGGTAGGGTTATGGCCGGAGCTAGGGTTAGGGTTCGGGCTAGGGCAAGTGCTGGAGCCCGGCTAAGGGTTTCAGCTTTTTGCGGGGGCCGGCGCTGTGGCTTGCACAGCAGCCAGAGTTCAGCTGGGAGCTAGGGTTAGGGCTGGAGATAGGGTCGGGGCCGAGCCTGGCCTATGGCTGGAGGTAGGGTTTAGGCCGGAGCTAGGGTTAGGGTTCGGGCTAGGGCAAGTGCTGGAGCCCGGCTAAGGGTTTCAGCTTTTGCGGGGCCGGCGCTGTGGCTTGCACAGCAGCCAGAGTTCAGCTGGGAGCTAGGGTTAGGGCTGGAGATAGGGTCGGGGCCGAGCCTGGCCTATGGCTGGAGGTAGGGTTATGGCCGGAGCTAGGGTTAGGGTTCGGGCTAGGGCAAGTGCTGGAGCCCGGCTAAGGGTTTCAGCTTTTTGCGGGGCCGGCGCTGTGGCTTGCACAGCAGCCAGAGTTCAGCTGGGAGCTAGGGTTAGGGCTGGAGATAGGGTCGGGGCCGAGCCTGGCCTATGGCTGGAGGTAGGGTTTTGGCCGGAGCTAGGGTTAGGGTTCGGGCTAGGGCAAGTGCTGGAGCCCGGCTAAGGGTTTCAGCTTTTTGCGGGGCCGGCGCTGTGGCTTGCACAGCAGCCAGAGTTCAGCTGGGAGCTAGGGTTAGGGCTGGAGATAGGGTCGGGGCCCGGAGCCTGGCCTATGGCTGGAGGTAGGGTTTGGCCGGAGCTAGGGTTAGGGTTCGGGCTAGGGCAAGTGCTGGAGCCCGGCTAAGGGTTTCAGCTTTTTGCGGGGCCGGCGCTGTGGCTTGCACAGCAGCCAGAGTTCAGCTGGGAGCTAGGGTTAGGGCTGGAGATAGGGTCGGGGTCCGAGCCTGGCCTATGGCTGGAGGTAGGGTTTTGGCCGGAGCTAGGGTTAGGGCTCGGGCTAGGGCAAGTGCTGGAGCCCGGCTAATGGTTTCAGCTTTTTGCGGGGCCGGCGCTGTGGCTTGCACAGCAGCCAGAGTTCAGCTGGGAGTTCGGGTTAGGGCTGGAGATAGGGTCGGGGCCGGAGCCTGGCCTATGGCTGGAGGGAGGGTTCTTGCCGGAGCTAGGGTCAGGGTTCGGGCGAGGGCAAGTGCTGGAGCCCGGCGAAGGGATTCGGCTTTTTGCGGGGCCGGCGCTGTGGCTTGCACAGCAGCCAGAGTTCAGCTGGGACCTAGGGTTAGGGCTGGAGATAGGGTCGGGGCCCGAGCCTGGCCTATGGCTGGAGGTAGGGTTAAGGCCGGAGCTAGGGTTAGGGTTCGGGCTAGGGCAAGTGCTGGAGCCCGGGTAAGGGTTTCAGCTCTTTGCGGGGGCCGGCGCTGTGGCTTGCACAGCAGCCAGAGTTCAGCTGGGAGCTCGGGTTAGGGCTGGAGATAGGGTCGGGGCCGGAGCTTGGCCTATGGCTGGAGGTAGGGTTAAGGCCTTAGCTAGGGTTAGGGTTCGGGCGAGTGCAAGTGCTGGAGCCCGCTAAGGGTTTCAGCTTTTTGCGGGGCCGGCGCTGTGGCTTGCACAGCAGCCAGAGTTCAGCTGGGAGCTCGGGTTAGGGCTGGAGATAGGGGTCGGGGCCGGAGCCTGGCCTATGGCTGGAGGTAGGGTTTTGGCCGGAGCTAGGGTTAGGGTTCGGGCTAGGGCAAGTGCTGGAGCCCGGCTAAGGGTTTCAGCTTATTTGCGGGGCCGGCGCTGTGGCTTGCACAGCAGCCAGAGTTTAGCTGGGACCTAGGGTTAGGGCTGGAGATAGGGTCGGGCCGGAGCCTGGCCTATGGCTGGACGGTAGGGTTCTTGCCGGAGCTAGGGTTAGGGTTCGGGCTAGGCAAGT
Organism: Scleropages formosus; assembly: GCF_900964775.1. Taxonomy (NCBI): domain Eukaryota; kingdom Metazoa; phylum Chordata; class Actinopteri; order Osteoglossiformes; family Osteoglossidae; genus Scleropages; species Scleropages formosus. The sequence goes on along the minus strand of NC_041821.1, from coordinate 10,133,021 downwards.
GCTGGAGCCCGGCTAAGGGTTTCAGCTTTTTGCGGGCCGGCGCTGTGGCTTGCACAGCAGCCAGAGTTCAGCTGGGAGCTCGGGTTAGGGCTGGAGATAGGGTCGGGGCCCGAGCCTGGCCTATGGCTGGAGGTAGGGTTAGGCCGGAGCTAGGGTTAGGGTTCGGGCTAGGGCAAGTGCTGGAGCCCGGCTAAGGGTTTCAGCTTATTGCGGGGCCGGCGCTGTGGCTTGCACAGCAGCCAGAGTTCAGCTGGAGAGCTCGGGTTAGGGCTGGAGATAGGGTCGGGGCCCGAGCCTGGCCTATGGCTGGAGGTAGGGTTTTGGCCGGAGCTAGGGTTAGGGTTCGGGCTAGGGCAAGTGCTGGAGCCCGGCTAAGGGTTTCAGCTTATTGCGGGGCCGGCGCTGTGGCTTGCACAGCAGCCAGAGTTCAGCTGGGACCTAGGGTTAGGCTGGAGATAGGGTCGGGGCCCGAGCCTGGCCTATGGCTGGAGGTAGGGTTTTGGCCGGAGCTAGGGTTAGGGTTCGGGCTAGGGCAAGTGCTGGAGCCCGGCTAAGGGTTTCAGCTTATTGCGGGGCCGGCGCTGTGGCTTGCACAGCAGCCAGAGTTCAGCTGGGACCTAGTGTTAGGGCTGGAGATAGGGTCGGGGCCGGAGCCTGGCCTATGGCTGGAGGTAGGGTTTGGCCGGAAGCTAGGGTTAGGGTTCGGGCTAGGGCAAGTGCTGGAGCCCGGCTAAGGGTTTCAGCTTATTGCGGGGCCGGCGCTGTGGCTTGCACAGCAGCCAGAGTTCAGCTGGGAGCTAGGGTTAGGGCTGGAGATAGGGTCGGGGCCGAGCCTGGCCTATGGCTGGAGGTAGGGTTTTGGCCGGAGCTAGGGTTAGGGTTCGGGCTAGGGCAAGTGCTGGAGCCCGGCTAAGGGTTTCAGCTTATTGCGGGGCCGGCGCTGTGGCTTGCACAGCAGCCAGAGTTCAGCTGGGACCTAGGGTTAGGGCTGGAGATAGGGTCGGGGCCTGAGCCTGGCCTATGGGCTGGAGGTAGGGTTTTGGCCGGAGCTAGGGTTAGGGTTCGGGCTAGGGCAAGTGCTGGAGCCCGGCTAAGGGTTTCAGCTTTTTGCGGGGCCGGCGCTGTGGCTTGCACAGCAGCCAGAGTTCAGCTGGGACCTAGGGTTAGGGCTGGAGATAGGGTCGGGGCCCGAGCCTGGCCTATGGCTGGAGGTAGGGTTTTGGCCGGAGCTAGGGTTAGGGTTCGGCTAGGGCAAGTGCTGGAGCCCGGCTAAGGGTTCAGCTTATTGCGGGGCCGGCGCTGTGGCTTGCACAGCAGCCAGAGTTCAGCTGGGAGCTAGGGTTAGGGCTGGAGATAGGGTCGGGGGCCCGAGCCTGGCTATGGCTGGAGGTAGGGTTTTGGCCGGAGCTAGGGTTAGGGTTCGGGCTAGGGCAAGTGCTGGAGACCGGCTAAGGGTTTCAGCTTATTGCGGGGCCGGCGCTGTGGCTTGCCCAGCAGCCAGAGTTCAGCTGGGAGCTAGGGTTAGGCTGGAGATAGGGGTCGGGGCCCGAGCTGGCCTATGGCTGGAGGTAGGGTTTTGGCCGGGGCTAGGGTTAGGGTTCGGGCTAGGGCAAGTGCTGGAGCCCGGCTAAGGGTTTCAATCTTTTTGCGGGGCCGGCGCTGTGGCTTGCACAGCAGCCAGAGTTCAGCTGGGAGCTCGGGTTAGTGGCTTGAGATAGGGGTACGGGGCCCGAGCCTGGCCTATGGCTGGAGGTAGGGTTTGGCCGGAGCGAGGGTTAGGGTTCGGGCTATGGCAAGTGCTGGAGCCCGGCTAAGGGTTTGCAGCTTATTGCGGGCCCGGCGCTGGGGGCTTGCACAAGCAGCCAGAGGTGCAGCTGGGAGCCTAGGGTTAGGGCATGGAGATAGGGTCGGGGCCGAGCCTGGCCTATGGCTAGTAGGTAGGGGTTAAGGCCGGAGCTAGGGTATAGGGGTTCGGGCCTAGGGCAAGTTGCTGGAGCCGCGGCGAAGGGATTCAGGCTTTAGTGCGGGCCGGCGCCGGTGGCCTTGGCACAGCAGCCAGAAGTTCACCTGGGAGGCTCTAGGGGTTAGGGCTGGAGATAAGGGTCGGGGCCCGAGCCTGGCCTATGGCTGGAGGTAGGGTTTTGGCCGGAGCTAGGGTTAGGGTTCGGGCTAGGGCAAGTGCTGGAGCCCGGCTAAGGGTTTCAGCTTATTGCGGGGCCGGCGCTGTGGCTTGCACAGCAGCCAGAGTTCAGCTGGGACCTAGGGTTAGGGCTGGAGATAGGGTCGGGGCCCGAGCCTGGCCTATGGCTGGAGGTAGGGTTTTGGCCGGAGCTAGGGTTAGGGTTCGGGCTAGGGCAAGTGCTGGAGCCCGGCTAAGGGTTTCAGCTTATTGCGGGGCCGGCGCTGTGGCTTGCACAGCAGCCAGAGTTCAGCTGGGACCTAGGGTTAGGGCTGGAGATAGGGTCGGGGCCCGAGCCTGGCCTATGGCTGGAGGTAGGGTTTTGGCCGGAGCTAGGGTTAGGGTTCGGGCTAGGGCAAGTGCTGGAGCCCGGCTAAGGGTTTCAGCTTTTTGCGGGGCCGGCGCTGTGGCTTGCACAGCAGCCAGAGTTCAGCTGGGACCTAGGGTTAGGGCTGGAGATAGGGTCGGGGCCGGAGCCTGGCCTATGGCTGGAGGTAGGGTTTTGGCCGGAGCTAGGGTTAGGGTTCGGGCTAGGGCAAGTGCTGGAGCCCGGCTAAGGGTTTCAGCTTTTTGCGGGGCCGGCGCTGTGGCTTGCACAGCAGCCAGAGTTCAGCTGGGAGCTAGGGTTAGGGCTGGAGATAGGGTCGGGGCCCGAGCCTGGCCTATGGCTGGAGGTAGGGTTTTGGCCGGAGCTAGGGTTAGGGTTCGGGCTAGGGCAAGTGCTGGAGCCCGGCTAAGGGTTTCAGCTTTTTGCGGGGCCGGCGCTGTGGCTTGCACAGCAGCCAGAGTTCAGCTGGGACCTAGGGTTAGGGCTGGAGATAGGGTCGGGGCCCGAGCCTGGCCTATGGCTGGAGGTAGGGTTTGGCCGGAGCTAGGGTTAGGGTTCGGGCTAGGGCAAGTGCTGGAGCCCGGCTACGGGTTTCAGCTTTTTGCGGGGCCGGCGCTGTGGCTTGCACAGCAGCCAGAGTTCAGCTGGGAGCTCGGGTTAGGGCTGGAGATAGGGTCGGGGCCAGAGCCTGGCCTATGGATGGAGATAGGGTTAAGGCCGGAGCTAGGGTTACGGTTCGGGCTAGGGCAAGTGCTGGAGCCCGGCTAAGGGTTTCAGCTTTTGCGGGGCCGGCGCTGTGGCTTGCACAGCAGCCAGAGTTCAGCTGGGACCAGCTGGGAGCTCGGGTTAGGGCTGGAGATGGGTCGGGGCCCGAGCCTGGCCTATGGCTGGAGGTGAGGGTTTTGGCCGGAGCTAGGGTTAGGGTTCGGGCTAGGGCAAGTGCTGGAGCCCGGCTAAGGGTTTCAGCTTTTTGCGGGGCCGGCGCTGTGGCTTGCACAGCAGCCAGAG